>NW_004955424.1:5513377-5517807 GCF_000276665.1 Chinchilla lanigera | reverse complement strand
GTGGTTTCACCAGTCTGCATTCCCACCAGCAGTGGAGAAGAGTTCCTTTTCCTCCACAGCCTCGCCAGCATTTATTATTGCTTGATTTCTTAATGCTAGCCATTCTTACTGGGGTGAGATGAAATCTCAATGTTTTAATTTGCATTTCTTGAATGACTAATGATGTTGAACATTTTTCATCTGTTTATTTGACATTTGTATTTCTGTATCTGAGAGGTGTGTGTTCATCTCATCCCCAATTTTGGATTGGGCTTTGAATTTGGGGGTGGGGGGGCTGATGTTTTTTAATTCTTTATATGTTCTAAGTAGAAGATTTTTGTCTGAGGGACAGTCAGCTAAAATTTTTTCCAAGTTTGTGGGTTTTCTTTTTACCCTGCTGGTGATTTCTTTAGATGTGCAGAAACTTTTCAGTAAGATGAGATCCCAGTTGTTGATTCTTTGCAGTATTTCCCATGTGGTTTCACTTTCATTCATGAACTCTCTGCCTACCCCTATGTCTTCAAGATTGTTACCTACTTCTCTTCCAATAGATTTAGTGTTTCTGTTTTAATATTGAGATCTGTGATCCATTTTGACTTGAGTTTTGTGCATGGTGATAGACTTAGGTCTATTTTCAGTCTTTGGCAGGTGGCAAGCCAGTTTTTCCACCACCATTTATTAAAGAGGCTATCTTTCTTTCAGTGAGCTTGTTTGGCTCCTTTGTCAAAGATTAGGTGGCTGAGTGTGTTTGTGGTTGTGGCTGTTTCTTCCAGTTTGTTCCGTTGTTTCTCTGTTCTGTTTTTTAGCCAGTACCAGGTTGATTTTATTATCATAGCTTTGTAGCATAATTTCAGGTCAGGGATTTTGATTCCACTTGACTTGTGTTTGTTGCCCAGGACTCCATCAGAAGAGATCAGATCAGAAATAATCTCTCAGATAAAAAATAAAATGATAAAAATAATGTGTACACACACACACACACACACACACACACACACACATATATATATTTCTTCATTATTTTCTTCTTTTCCTCATCCCAGTTCTTTCCTTTGGAGCAGTTTCCTTGCTTTCACAACATCTATTGTACCTTTTGTATTTGATATATTCTTTCAGAGTCTTACACTAGAGAGATAGTAACCTTTTTACACATGTGAATCTGATTTATTTCATTATGAATATGGTCTCTAGTTGCATCCATTTACATATAAAAGCTTCAAGTTTATTTTCTTTATAGCTGAATAATACTGCATTGTATAAAAATACCATATTTCCTCATCCCTTCCTTGGTTGATGTGAATTTGGGTTGTTTCCAAGATTTATCTATTACAAATTGTGATGCTATAAACATGGACTCACACATATTGCTGTGGAATGATGTTTTTAATTCTTCTGGGTAGATATCCAGAAGGGGAATAGCTGGATCAAATGTGACCTCCAATCATACTTTTTAAAAGAAATTTCCTCACTGATTTCCACAGTGGTTGTACCAGTCTACACTCCCACTCACAGTGAAGATTTTTTTTTTCCCCACAACTCTGTCAACATTTTATTTTGGTTGATTTTTTGATGACAGCCATTCTTTCTGGGGTGAGAGAGAATCTCAATGTTATTTTAATTTGCATTTATTGGATACCCAATGATGTTGAATATTTTTCATATATTTATTTGCCATTTGTATTTCTTCATCTGAGAACTGTATGTTAATCTCAGATACCCATTTTTGAACTGGGTCCTTGAATTTCGGGCATCTGATTTTTTAATTCTTTGTAAGTTCTAAATAGAAATCTTTTATCTGAAAGGCAGTTAGCTGAAAAATTTCCCAGTTTGTGCATTTTCTTGTCACTCTGTTAGAGATTTCTTTTGATGCTCACAATCTTTTTAATAAGATGAAATCCCAGTTATTGATTCTTTGAAGTGTTTCCCACATAGTTTGGTTTTTTTTTTTATAACTCTCTGCCTACCCCTATGTCTTCATGATTTTCCCTACTTTCCTTTCCAGTAGATTTAGTGTTTTTGTTTTAATGTTTGCTCTAATAGCTTTTAATAGTCTATTCTTTTGCTGAATTTCTAGGATCTTTATTATTATATGTCTGGGTGTAGATTTATTTTAGTTATGACTAATTGGAGTTCTATATGCCTCACTGAAGTATATAACAGATTCTTTTCCCATGTTTGTGCAATTTTCTGCTACTACTTCTATAAATAGACTTTTTATATCATTTGTGTTGACTCCTACTTGTTCGTTGACACCTGTCATTCTTATATTGTTTTTCTTTGCATCATCTTCCAGCTGTTGAATTGTTATTTCCTGGTTTCCTGCTATTTTTAAGACATCTTTAATTTCATGGTCTCTACCTGCAATTTTGTCTTCAAGATCTGAAAGTCTATCTTCCATTTTGTTGGAGCGGTTTTGCCAGCTTTCAATGAAATTTTTAATTTCCTGGATATATCTTAAAATTTATTTCATGTGTTTTAAATCTTTCCTCTATTCAAGGTTTCTGTCATTTTCCTATGTACTTCTTTTTTTTATATATATGTCTCCTTTAGATGTGCTGAGCAATTCTTTCATTATGGTTGTAATTTCTTTTTAACCTTAGAGATTATTTCTGATTTGATTTCCTCTATGGCCTGTGGGGTTGTTTCTTTACTTCAATTGATATCTTTTCAGAAATTTCAGGGGTGTGACTTCCAATTGCTTGTATATCTATCTCTCCTGGAGTTTTTCTGGGTGGGATGGAGGTCTGAGACTGCCTTTTGCTCTTTCATTGTGAAATTTTCCATTTAAAAAAATTTTTTTTTAGTTTCTTTACTGTGATGGTTCTTTTGAGTTTTGATAGTAGATAGCTATATCACTAATATCAAGGTCTCTCTGAGGTAAATCCATTATTCAGGGATATCTTCTTTGTGTAGGAGATTCTTATCTTTTGTTTGTCCCAAGAGCCTACCCTCCCAATTATTTCAGAGTGGGATTTTTGTTTCTGTTTAGCTCTGTCCCCAGTCTTGTGGTGTAGGGTATGTTTAGATTATTACTCCACTGCTTCCCGATATTGTTACACCAGGGAGAATAATCAATTACAACAGATGTGACATCCTAAATACAGTAGTACAATTAGCAGTAATGATAGCATCAAGCACAATTTAGAAACTGAGAAACTGTACTTACTACTAATTTTGTACTTTAGACTGTAGGACCAAAGTCTATTGTTATGTAATAGAACAAATCAGAAATTAGGAGCTTGTATGCAAAGCATTTCCCCTTGTTCAAATGCATTTATCCTGGGTTCCTTTGGATGAGCTGGTTGCCATGTCCCAGGCACGTTCCATATTGGCTGCCTATCCTGTGGTATAAAGGGGTGGGAAGGCATCTGGATTCCTCTGAATGGAGATTCCTGTGAGTGCAGTGTCGGGTCTCTCATCTCTCTCATGACTCATTGTGGCTTACCAAGGATTCCTCAATAGCCGGGGCACAGTGGACAACATCTCTCCCCGCCTGTGGAGTTCAGCATGGCTCACCAAGCCTCCCTCAATGGTGGTGGACATTGAGTGGGGTGTCTCTCCTCTCTCTCAACTCAGTGACGCTCACGAATGCTCCCTCTTTGGCTGGGGAGGGGGTTCTTTTTTTATTCTGAATAATAGAATTGTAATCAAATGTTTACAGAAATTTTAAATGCATTCCTTATTATTTGTACTGTACTTTCATATTGCTCACATTGTTTTTTAAGAAATAATTATTCATTTTGCTTAAATCTGTCTTATCTGCATATTTTTTAGTTATTTGAACTTTATGTGTCAAAACTAAGAAAATGTTATATCATTTTCGATACTTTCGTCTTTAGAAAGTGAGTTTCCTTTTGGGTAACAGGTGTCTCCTCTATCCAGTATGTGGTTGTCTTTTGTTTTTGATACAATCTGCCAGCCTATGTCTCTTGACTTAGGAGTTAAGTCCGTTGACATTGAGACCTATTATTGTATGGTGTTTGCTGTGTCCTGTCATTGCACTCTTATTCATGTGTATATTTGTTTTTCTATTTTGTTTAAGTATTCTCCAAGTCAGATGTATGTGTTTCTTTGGGCACTTTGATGCTTATGGCTACCTGTCTCTGTCTAGGATTCCACAGAGTACATATTTTCTGAAGTTCTGGTTCAGTGTTCACGTATATCTTTCAGATTTCTTTGTCTTTTAAAGTATTTACTTCTCCAGTTTTGCAGACTAATATTGCAGGATATAGAAATCTGTATGTAGAATGGACATTTATTTTCTTTTAGGACTTTAAAAACTATTCTCCAACTTCTTCTGGCTTTAAATGTTGGTGCTGAGAAATATGCTGTGATTCTTTTTTTTTGTTTTGTTTTGTTTTTTTTTTTTGGTTTTTCTCCGGTACCGGGAACCGAACTCACGACCTTGCGCTTGCCAGGCAGGCGCTTTGCCGCTGAGCTAAATCCCCAGC
>NW_004955424.1:5500317-5513277 GCF_000276665.1 Chinchilla lanigera | reverse complement strand
CAATACAGGGCCTGGACAGAGATTGTAACTAGCACTCCAAGATGTGATTAGAAAGATAAACAATTGATATTCTGTAGTGTGCTGTGTTAATATGCTATGATTTTTGGTTTTTCTCCGGTACCGGGAACCGAACTCACGACCTTGCGCTTGCCAGGCAGGCGCTTTGCCGCTGAGCTAAATCCCCAGCCCCAATATGCTGTGATTCTGATAGACTTGCCTTTACAAAAAAACTTTGATTACTCTAAGACATTTTAGTATTTGTTCATTTTCAGAAACTCTGATTATAATCTGTCATGGAGAGTTTATTTTCTAGTCAAATAGAAAATAATTTCAAATAGCTCTATATGAAGTTCTATATGTCTGTTATACTTGGATATTGAATTATTTTCCTTTACCTGCATAGTTTGCTGATATGATTTTAATGAATACATCTTTTATAGATTTAAATTCTCTTACAATTTTTTCTTTATTACTATAATTCTGATGTTGCTTTTATTTTTTTCTTTGAGTCATCTAGCAGCCTTTGGAGCCAGTTTGCATGGCATCTTGTCATTTTTTAGGATATTACTGAGCTTATGATGTATGTCCACCTTGCCTTAAATTCTGACACTCTGCCATCATATTGTTGAAATCTGCAACCCATGCTTTCTGTTGAATTTTTCAAACTTAGAAATCTCCATGACTACTTTTCATAATTTCTAATTCTTTACCATGTTGGTCATTCTTATCTTGTACTATCTTGATTAACTTAGTTTATGGTTTCTTCTTTATGCTTGTTGTACATTTAATTAGTAAAATCATTTATGTTTAATAAATTTCTCCTTCAGTTCATCAAATATGTTTTGAATTTTTTATACGTTTCTTTTCTGATGTATTGAAACATTTTCACCATTTGGTTTCTGAGTTCTTTGATTTGAACATCGTCCTCTTTTGTGTCCTGAACTTTTGGGAGTTCAGCACTTGGGGATGTGTATCTTATTGCCTTTCATTCTCATATTTCTATTATTTTTGTGCTGCAATTTGAAGGTTAGTTAGGGTTGAATCATCACTATTGTGAAGATCTCTTTAGTTAGACTCATTCCCTGGGGTGTAGCTATAGATTTGGCTATGTTTTGGTGTTTGCAAACCTTTTTAATTCACTCAGCATAATATTTGAAGGTGATTGTCTTTTTGTACATCTTATTCTATTTGATTTCTCCTCTTACCACATAAAGAAGAGAAGAAAAACCAATGTTGATGACACAAAAGAAGCCATATGTTGGCACAGTAATGTCATATTAGTAGAAACAACTATGCCTCCACTGCTAATAAAAAAAAAACAATAATAATATTAAAGTCCAAGATAAGTTAGTTATTGACATACCATAAGATCCAAGAAAATTACCACTATACCACCCTTAACAATGAAAAGAAATGTGCAATAATATTGACATAAATAAAAACTAAATATTTACATACTACTACTATCTTCTAAATGCAACAACTATACCACGATTAGTAATAGAAGTCAGCCATAATAACATAGGGTCAACTAAATATTTAAAAATTAGTTAAGCTGAAAACCCATAATAAAAGTAGAGATGGTGCAGAAAGGAAAAAATGAAATAACTAAAATTTCATAAAGAAATAAAGGAGTTGGAAGAGAGAATTGAGATAAAATATTGAATTAAAGAATAAGAGAAAATTAATAGAAAAAGGTAAACTGATAAAAAGAACAAGAAAGAAAAATGGAAAAAAAAATAAAACAGACCTGAACAAAAAGCAAAAGAAAGAAAAACCACAATACCAGAAAACAAACAAAAAAAAGTGAAATGAGTCCAAAACTTCACTCCATGTTTTTGGATGAATTGTTTCTTTCCAGGACCTGAAGTATTGGAACCCCCCAGATATGAGGGAGGAATAATGAGCCTCTACTTGATCCTAATTTGTTTGTCACCCACTTTTTCACTTTGAGTGTGTGAGTGTGTGTGTGTGTATGCTAAATCCCGACCCATCTTGCCTGCTGGGCCTGGTCAATGTTTTGGTGTCTTCCTTAAGGTGGTATGCATTCCAATGACTCTAGCGTTGTGCCCTTCTGTGTACCTCAAGTCACTGCTATCTCTGCCTTACTTTATTGTCCTGTGGGCTTGTGAGGTTCTCCCTTGCTCCAGAGGCCCCTCTGTGTGTGCATCCCACACTGCAGCAATCTTCCAAGTCTAAACATACCCCTGATCATGTTGGCAGATGGGGAAATCAAACAGACCACCGTGCTCTGTGCTTCAGCAGTCTTCAAGGTGGTGGCAGGTTTAAGCATTCTGTTGGACTTAATGCCAACACTTCCAGACTGAATCCCTCAGAAAACCACATGTGACTGTCATGGATTCTTCCAACAGAGGGTAACATAACTATGTACTTCCTGGGCTGAGATTGCATAGGCTTAATCTAATATAGGGGTCAATGACTAGCCCACCTCCTCTCTCTGACTGTCTCTTGTGGCCATCTCCCAATCAGCTATTGTGGTAGTGTCCCCAGAAACCCCGAAGTGTAGTTGTTCTGTCACTTCTGATTCCTGGAGTAACTCAGTTTTGAACCATCCATCCCTTCCCAAGTGGCTCCTGATTAGTCACTTTCAAGTAAAGCAGGCACCACTGTGGATTTCTTCTCCAACTCAAGCGTGCCATGTAGAAGGAGTCAGATTCAAAGTAAAGCTCAAACTGTGTTTGCAGTATATAATTGTCTTTCTTGGAGCTAGCAGTGCCAGCCAGATCCCTTGTATCTCTTAGGGACTGCTGGCCCTCTTGAGACTTATCTTGTGTGTGTAAAATCAGGTCTCATCTTCTAGGGGCTGAGGTTGGCATTTTGGACCACTTTATTCTTTTCTCTGCATTATTTTTCAGTATCTCCAGTTTTTCTGTGATTTCTCTATTCTTCTTGTAACTCTTTCTTGATTTCCAGAATACTTCCATTTTTGCTTACTAAGTTGTTTTTTTGGTGTTACAATTCCAGTTCCTAGAGAGGGTGTGATATGTGCCAAACATTACTCTATCATTTTTCAAGTCCCACTTTCTTATGATTAGTGTTTATATAGGATATAATGTTACATTCTGTTCCTTTTAACCTATGTGTGCCTTTATATTAAAATACGTGTGAAGTTAATTTTTTCTGTTTATGTAGCTCAGTAGGACAGCACTTGCCTGCCATGTGCAATACCCTGGATTCAATCCTTAGTGCTCTCACTTTTTCTTTAACAGTTTAGTAGAATTCACCAGAGAATTGATGTAGTCTTGGTTTTTGTTTTTCTCACAAGCTCTTTTGAAATCTAATTCAATACGTTTCCTTTTTAAAAGTCTATTCAGATGTACAGTTTCTCTCTCTCTCTCTCTCTCTTTCTGTCTCTCTTTCTCTCTCTGTCTCCTCTCTCCCTCTCCCTCTCTCTTTAATATGTAATTTTTCACAGCACTCCCTTATTCACCTTCAAAACACATCAAACATATGAGCCTTTAGGGGGATACTTTGATCTAAACCATAACAAGTACATCATATTGCATGGGATTATAACCTTGTTGTTTTGTTTGGAGATTAACTATGATTTAAGGAGATGAATTTGATTGTCAAGTTGATCAACATGGACGTGTGATGTTAAATCTTGATTGTTAACTGGATTAGCTTGACAGACCCTAGGACATTCATCGCAATCACTTGTGGGTGATTAGAGTTATGAGTGTGTTACCTTGGAGACTATATCTGATTCCTGGCCCCTTTATCTCTGGTTTTCCCTTTCTTCTGCTTTCCTGATGCCATTAGTTCAGCAGCTTTCCTTCACAATGCCCTTTTCCCATAGCATTTGTGCCTTGGAACCAACTGACTATGGACCAAAACCAAAATCCATAACTGTGAGCCAAAATATGCTAGTGGTGCATATCAGGTTTGTGTCCCAGCAGTGGAAAAGCTGACTAATACAGAGATCAGAGTATTGATGAGATTGAATTTCCTTTTATCTCCATTCTGCTAAAAACACTGGTGGTTTTTGGTGATATATGTTCCTAAGGCACTCTGGCTGAGTGTATGTCTTCAACTCAGTCTGGTCAGTATCTCCAATTAGTATTACCATTTTAATGCTTCAGAATCTTTGTACTACAGCATCATGTATCCAAGCTTGCTATAATTGTGAAAAAAAAATAGCCATGCTATAATTGGAAGGTATTTTACCAGTATTTTTCTTTTAGATATACATTTCTCTTGATGTAGATTTTCAACATGTTTATTGGTTTTGTAAGGAACAGTTAAGCATGCTAGATACAAGATCATGATATTAAGATTTTTCAAAATATTTGGTATGTTTTGTTAGCACACAAATTCACCCTGCTTATGTGTATAGCACAGAAGTATTTCACATTACTTACTTGCTTTCATAAATGTTGAAATAACACAGTTTAAAATATTCTATGAAGATTGTTTTTTGGAAAGAAATCCATAGAAGAGTCCTTCATGGTTTTAGAGAGAAAGTCAATGGTGTAACTTAAGCAAGAAATGCCATTCAGGCCAGTTGCTGTGGAACAAAACCTCTAATCCCAGTACTACAGAAGACCGAGGCAGGAGGATTGAAAGTACGAGATTAACCTGGGCAATTTAGCAATACATTGGACCCTATCTCAAAATAATAATTATAAAGAAGGCTGGGAATGTCACTCAGGTGAAGATCCTGGGTTAAGTCCCCAACACTGGAAATTACATTCCTAAATCTAGCTGTGCAATAATTAAGCGAATTCTCTACTTCTTTCCTCATCTGTTGAATGGGGATGATACCAATTCATTTTCACCTTCGAGTGAGCATTGCACATGGACAGTGGAATGAGAGACTGACTAAACTAATGTCAGTTCAATCAGCCTAGAGTGTTTGACATAAAGTAAACCTATGCAGTAATGTTCATCCATTTTTAAATCCCCCCATAATATAATACGTTGCACTTTTGTACCAGGAAATGTGCTTGACTCTCGTGTTAAAACATACTCTTACAGAGCTTGTTGTTTATTTTATGGTGAATGGAGCAGTGGATGGTAACATGCTTACAGATCCTCATAAGCTCCAAATTTAGTCCTTTTGACAATTTTATAAAATATGATTCAACAAGGATCTTGTTACTAAAGCTGATATATATTCAATAAAGTTATAAATTACTACCTCTCAGAACCAGGTGTGGTGTTGCATGCCTATAATCGCAGCACGCAAGATGCTGAGGCAGGAGGATCACCGAGTTCAATGTTAACCTGAACTGCATAATGAGATCCCTTCTAAAATAAAACAAAACATTACTACCTCTCAAATAATTCAATAGCATTTATTAACTACTAAATATATTATTCATAAAATTTAAAATAGATGAATACATTGACAAAAATTACGAATGTAAAATTACTGTGAAGAAAAAAGGACATAAATGGCAATAAAGATATTAGTATTAGGAGAATATTGGGTGAGTACTGAGTGTTTTCCTTGCCAGAGAGAGAAATTCTGAGCTGATAAACTTGTAGTTGGGGTACTTTTTGATTCCTAAGGAGAAGACAATTTTTATGGGCTTCAGAATCATTGTAAATAATAACTGTGAGGAATTCAAACAATGTTTCCTGCTGTGAAATCTGTGATTTTAACATTACAGACATGCAGACCTTTGCCTGGAGGTTGAGTTTTGGGTGAGTCAGATGTGGAGTCCATAGAGAGCTGATAGGGTCCGCGGCCATGGAGCATATTCGGGAACGTAGAGGAAATAGTGAGTCTTGGAGTAGGATGTTGGGAGAATGAGTAAGGTTTTTATGAAGCTTAGACAAGATAATGTATGTAGAAGTCCCTTGAAATCACAACACCTACTCCAGTGTAGCTTTAATCACAGCCATGACTCTGTTTTTCAGTGCACAGATATACACGGGCTTCTTAAAACTTTTTGACAATAAAGAACTTTATAAATCCCAGAAGTCCACAACAGTGGTTTGTAGCCAGCAAGCTAAGTAGCTGTAAGTAGAGTTAGTTATCTAGATAGAGATTCTTAAGGCACAGAAACATTTCAGAATCTCCAGGAAAGTAGAAAAGCACAGTTTGTAGAAGCAGATCTTCATTCATATTGTATATATTTTGTATGTACTTTTGTTTGTATTGTTAATATTCTATTATCATTTTAGAATAATTTTAACTTGATAGAATATGATTCTCTTTTTTAATTTAATGAGGGTTGTAAAACTTGCTTTTTGAGGTAAAATCAATATACAATAAACTGTTTCTAAAGTGTGCCTTTTATAATTCCTGACATAACAAATGTAGCTTTCATCTTTAAATGATTATCTTTTTATATTCTCATCCTCCTTTTCATTTCTTCTATCTCAAGCATGGTGTGCTTTTGCCAATAAATATTAGTGTGTATCTTCCAGATTTTAGGTAGATGGAGTCATATAATATGACCTCATTTCTTCTCTGATTTCTTTCACTCAGCCTAATTATTTTGCAATTCTTTTTACTTTTAATGTTCTTCTTAATACATAATAGTTGAACATGTTCAGGGAGTACAGTGTGATATTTAGTACATGGAGGAGTATGTAATGATTGGGTCCATGAAATCAGCATTTCTATCTTTTTAACATTCTTATTCTTCATAAAATATTTCATAAGTTGCAGTAAATTTAGTCCCCATACTGTGCTGTACAACAATAGAACTTATTCCTCATATCTAACTGTATTTTAGTATTAACTTTATTCCATCTCCCTTTCCATTGTCTAGTCTCTAATAATCACTATTTGGCTGTTTTACCTGCAGACCACTTGTTTTAGTTTCCATGAGTAGGAAAGAAGATGTGGTATTTTTCTTTTTTCTGTTTATAATGCTGACTAGTATTCCTTTGTATGGTAGTCCACAATTTGTTTATTCATTTCTCTGTTTCATCTGTCTTCTTTTAAGTTGTATCTTATCTTTGGATTGCCTTCAGTATCCTTGAAAAGTAAATGTTTTAAGTTTCAATAAAGTCCAGTTTATTCATTTATTCTTTTACTATTTGTCTTTTATGTCTAAGACATGTTTTCTCATATTTCTTTCTGGAAATATATAATCTAAATAGTCTTAATTTTTGTACTTAGATCTGTGATCCATTTTGAGTTATTTTTATGCAGTGCACAGTATTCAAAGCATTAAAGTTCTTTCTTGAATATGGATATCCAATTATCTCAGCTCCATTTGTTGATAACAATTTAATTTTGAAATTTAGGTAACATTAAAAGCCATTGATTTGGTTTAAGTTTATCAAAATGAAGATGGGTTAGAAAGTGTTGAAATATATTTAACTCATTCATGGAATAAATTTGTAGTGACATTATTTACTAACACAATTGGTTTAAAAGTAGCTATTGATTTATTTGATGTACATATTTTAAGTATTGCTCCTTTCTCAGACTTTAGCCTATATAACCTATTTAGTCAAAAGTAGACATTTCTAAAATTGTTCCGTCTGATGAACTATTCATTGCATACATTCTACACTTACTTTGATAAACCTTCATGGCAAAAGTATAATGATCTTGTTTGTTTGTTGTTTTATCCCCTTAGTTCACTTATTGAACCTAAAAACAGAGATAGCATTGTGCCCAGCCTCACTCTGTGTGAGAAATGGTTTTAAAGAGCACAAATCTTTCAACCCCTCTAGAAAAGGATGATGATACTAACCATATAGAGTAGATAGGAGGATTAAATGAGATAGTGTGTACAGGGTTTAGTGTAAATACTAATTGGATAAATACCATGTTCTATCTCCGTCTCTCTCTGTAAGTACTGAAATCAGCAGAGGGAGATTTGGAAGAAACAGTACAAAAATGTTAGCACATCATAGTAAATAAAATGTTTAAAGTGAGTGTGATTTTTTACTATCAACACCTCAGTGAACCCAAGGAGTCAGAGGTGCATCCACACTCATCTTTGCTGTTCTCCGTCAGCCTGGGAGATTCACCATGAATTGATATTTAAATGTGAACTAAAGGTTATGGTGTCTCATTTTGCAGGGTAAAATGATTAGATCTTTTTTATGAGTTATATTCTCGAACTAGCAATAAAAATGAGAGTCAGAGACTTCTTCAGCCCTCTTTGACTTTAAGACTGATTGGAAGAATTAAAAGCTAATCACTGTTTTCACAGTTGCCTTCAGAGAATTTTTTCGTTTTATTCAGTTTGGTTAGATTAGTTTAGGTATGATTAGGATAATATACTTTTTCAACTGTCTATATACTAGACCTATCATTGTAAAAAAAATCAGAAATGTGAACTTTATGAGTGTTTCATTCTATTTTTAACTGCTGGTTTTATAAACAAAAATGTATGGGCAGGTATTATTACTGATAATGGAAATTCACTTCATAGATAAAGTGTTCTAGTGGTTATTAGGTTAAATAATAATTATAATATCAATAATAGTGGCTTTAACTATATTTGTTTTTAATCTCATTAGATACATACCATAAATTACTATTGTTATCAATTACTATGTGAAGAAAACCAAAGCTGAGAAAATTTTATTAATTTACCCAAGGTCATAAATAACAGAACCAATAATCAAACCCAACATGTGCAGTATTTAACTGCCCTCATTTCTGATAGCTATCAGTTAAAGACTGTGTCAGGTTTGGGTAAAGTTAAATAAGAAAAAATCAGAGAAAAACTGGGGAAACATTTACTTAATCATGTTTTTGATGTTACGTTACATTAAGTATGCTTAGGGAGAATGTATAATTTTTTTATTGTTTTGTTTTGTTTTTGGTTTTGGTTTTTCTCTGGTACCGGGAACCGAACTCACGACCTTGCGCTTGCCAGGCAGGCGCTTTTTGCCGCTGAGCTAAATCCCCAGCCACGAGAATCTATAATTTTTAATAATTCTACAATATGCATGGATGGTGTAGAAAGAATACTAAATTAAATTATCATTCCAAAGGCCTCGAGTTAGAGAGCCATAAAGTTCAGAGCAGTAACTTGTGATTATTACCCTTTCCTTAACCTTGGCATTTTAAAATATTGATTGAAGTAGTGGAGAAATATGTTTGTCGCTCCAGTTCCAAGAATTATTTGTCTCTCCTCCATTGTTTGCTTTCCTCCAAAATATGCTATAGTGTTTGGAAACATTTGCTAGAGAACTAATAGGCTATTTAGAAATCCACCTTACTTTTAGGCAGCTAACCAGATTCTAGAAGAAAAGCCAGATATATTCCATCTTACCATAGCAGAAGCTTTTAGGCCACTTTCAGATCTATTATGTATATGCTATTCTTTATGCTGCTGTTAGACAAAGTTGTACAGAATTTTTATTCTCTACCCTTCAAGCCGCATTCTTGGCAATGTCTTTGGTCTTCTTCTGCACTATAAAATCCTCTCCTTGCACTCTCATCTCAACATCTCACAACTGATACACATGTGGATTCTGTGACTTTGGCTTATGGTGATACATGAGAAGGAGATGCACTTTTAAGCTTTGTGAATCACATTATTTAAAATACTGGTGTGGTGCTGCCAACATTAATGCATAGTACCTCTGTGTGATGGTGCTACAGGGACACTACTTTCCAGGCCAGAGAGTAAATAGAAATGCAGCCTTAGTGTTTGCAACTCAAGTAACCCATTCACAACATTTTATAATGCTCTCTGAGGCAAATAGTCTTATAAAATTATTTGTGCAAAATAGAAAAACTCACTTTTTTATTTCAAAGCTACTATCCTTGTAGTAATGTGCTTCTTGAAAGAGTAAATAAGTAAGAAAAACATTTTTAATCTTTTCTTCTCTTTCTCTGTTTTATATATCTGTACACATAGGCACGTTTATAATATATTATATATGTAATTCTGTATCCTCAAGCTACTGAATAACACAGATAATTTTTCTTATTTTTCATTATTTTCTTTTGCCCTGAGAATCATTCTCTACCCCACTATGGTGACCTAGACAAATACCTTGAATTTTTATTATAATTAGAAATATCAGGCTAAATGTCCCTGCCTACTTCTCTGAAATTCAAGAAGTTTTTCTTTAATTCACAGTGTAATCTTTGCTATTTCCAAATAGTCTTGCCTTATTTTTTCACTTGCCTTATTTTTTGACTATTTTTTCACTTATTTATTATCACTTGTCGTAATGGTAAAATAATGATAATCAGTTAATATCTGAAGTGATAATGATAATCACTTAATATGTGAAAATTCTGCACCTATTTGAGCAATACTGTTATATAATGGAGAGGAAAATTCTACATTCTCCTCTCTTTTGTGCCAGAATGACGTGTGCTTTGTTATTTTAACCAGATAAATATAAGAACTACCAATGGACTGGCTTGAAAACAAAACATATAAGCAGTTTGTTCCTTTCTTTTCTTGTCTCAAATCCAGCAGCTTTTCAGATTTAGTTTCCACTTATTAGAACAGATTGACATTACTTATTGGAATTTCTTAGCACTGTTTCAGAAGCCCAATGAACAGGTGTAATTGTGTTTTGTAGATCAATTCACCCATCTTACTGTGCTTTAAAAATATGCTAGGGTTACCAAATAACAGCAAATAGCTTGGCTGTTTAATTATATCAGGTAAATCTATGCCTTTTCATGGAAGCAATCAATTCAAAATGAAATAATAAATCTTACAAGTTGGACAATCTATCCAATTAGTTAGATTTTCTTTTCTCGAACTAGCATTTCAAATTAATGGGCTTAAATTCACCATCGATGCAATCTACTGATAGAATCTTATCATAATGTGCATTATTATCTACATTATTAAAATTCTACCAAAGCCTGAACTACTAGAAAGGACACGTATGAATAATTATTTAACATTAATTCTAATAATAGTTTTTTTCATACCAAAAGGGAAATTCTGTTATTACTTTATTTTCATATCCACAAACAAGGGGTACTTTGAAGTATGCTAAACAGTCTTGTGTCCATCAATGTAGTACCTTAATGTATCTTCATCAATGAGATTTAAGAGTACACATTTTTCTTTTTCTTGACTTTGTTATGTTTTTCAGTAAAAAAAAAAGCATTGCACAGAATGCAAAACTTGTCATTCAATTCATCAAATATATATTGAAGACTAATTCAGTAGCAAATACCAGAACTGTAGAGCTCCTCAGCAAGTCCTTATGCTGTAAGTTCATATCTAGGTCCATTGATCTCTTCAATTTAATTACATCAGTCAAATTGTTTTATTAGAATATATTCTACTTCTGTTACTGCTGGTCTACAGACTTTCTAACAGTAGTCGTGTTTGTTTCACAGACTTGTTCCACTCTAGTTCTTTTCCGCAGGGTTTTTTTTTTTTTTTGTCGGGGAGGTACCAGGAATCAAACTCAGGACCTTGCCCTTGCCAGGCAGGCACTTGTGCTGATGAGCTATATCACCAGTCCCTTCTTTTCTGTAGTAGGTTCCTCAAAATTGTGTTTGTTGATGAAATTATGAGATAACATATTCTAATGCTAATACCCAAATGATGAGGAGGAATCTTTAAAAGAGGAAAGAGCAATGTGAAAAATAATCTCTATTTCTATGATATATCTCCAGATTGAGGGAATGAATGTAAAGAGAGACATAAAGAAATACATTTAGTATAATTCTTCAAGAATGCTATGTCCTAGGTATGAACATCTGCATAATTTATTTGTTGACAATTGATCAATAGTCCTCCATTCAAACAACAGACCCTAATGTTGAGTTCCTCTTGACTCATTGACAATAAATAGAGATAAAAGAATTGGAATACATGCACAGCTTTTATAAATTTATTTTACCTATGAGGTTTAGATTTTGTGACATGAACAAAAATAAAGAAAATCTTGAAATTATGCTACTGATTACCATTGGAGAAATACTGTTTTATGTTTCTCCATATAGGTGTCATTCAGCGAGTTTATTTATGTTATGATTACTCATCTGTAGCACAGTTATACTTGTTTACTTGTCGAGAGACTTAATTTTTATTTTAAAGTGAATACACAGAAATAAGAATTTTTTTGTTTGTTTGTTTTTTTGTTTGTTTGTTTTTCTCCGGTACCAGGAACCTAACTCATGACCTTGCGCTTGCCAGGCAGGCGCTTTTGCCGCTAAGCTAAATCCCTAGCCCCAGAAATAAGAATTTTAAAGATGAAAACTTTTCAGCTCAGTTTTACCTATGTGTAAGTTGAAATGCTAATCATGAGGATTCACAATATATAACTGGATACATATCCCTGGAAATCACCAAAATATGCTAGATTACAGATTTAGATTTTTATAAATACCAGGATATATTGCAATCACAGCTGATAAACTAGGTAAAGGTTGTAAGATTCGGAAGCATGACCAGAACTGAGCTTCACAATACAATCAGACATGCAGCGAGTAAAAAGGGCCTTTTTGTTTTGCACTTTCTTCTGTACATCTTCTATGGAAAGATGAGTAGACCAGTGGAAAATTGAGTTGGTTGAAGAGAATGAACCCACAGCAATGTTCAATGTCTATATTTTGTTGCTAAACATTGTAAATGTAATTTAAAAGCATGTAAAAAACATAAACTTCAATGGACATCAAAATATCATTGTGGCACAGTGATGGCATACCTGTGGCACAGCGTCAAAGACAGCTGTTTGTTATCATTAAAAGACTAATAAATTTGCCATCAGGGTTACTGTGGATGCTATGATGCACAACATAAATTCCCTTCAGAAGTGAAAAACTTGTTTTACTTACAAGTGGAAGTGCTATGGACAAACAGCACTTAACGTCCTCAAGCACACCCCTGGGTAAAGAAAATGGTTAACTGAAATTTGCACTTCCTTCTCAAAATCTTCCTGGAGTAACTGGTGATCCCAAGGTCCACACCCAGAAAGAGGTGTGAGCTGGGACAGAAAGGAGAAGCATACGTTCCCTACCTCAAGAAAACTCTGAAACATCTCAGATTTAGTATTCTTCATAGGGGGTGCTGAGACCACAAGTGA
>NW_004955424.1:5497604-5499662 GCF_000276665.1 Chinchilla lanigera | reverse complement strand
ATGTTTGGGACCTTACCCCACCACTCCCAAAACATCATGGGAGTGAGACTGAGCTGTAAGGAACCTCTAGATCTTCAAAGATGATGAGATCAAGGAGTAAAAGGCAATCTC
Source organism: Chinchilla lanigera (assembly GCF_000276665.1). Classification (NCBI taxonomy): domain Eukaryota; kingdom Metazoa; phylum Chordata; class Mammalia; order Rodentia; family Chinchillidae; genus Chinchilla; species Chinchilla lanigera. The sequence goes on along the minus strand of NW_004955424.1, from coordinate 5,499,551 downwards.
AGATGTCCACCCCACCCATAACAAGTCCAGGAGATATTGACACAGAAAAATTTGGACGTCAACACCTTAAATTTCAGAAATGATGGCAACTGAAGTAAACAGCTCCATCAGTCCAAAGAAGAAATCATATCAGAAATAATCTCTCAGGTAAAAAAAAAGAAATGACAATAATGAAAAAAATGCTCAGCACATCTAAAGAAGACATAGATAAAAAAATAGAGGAGCATAGAAAAATAATGGAAATGTTAAATGAAAGAAATAAGAAAGAATTAGAATGCATGAAACAGATTCAAGCAGATACCCAGGAAATTAAAAATTCCACTGAAACCTGTCAAAACTACTTAAACAAAGCTGAACTTAGACTTTCAGAACTTGAAGATAGCATTTTGGCTAAAGATCATGAAAGGAAGAATCCCTTAAAGACAACAAGAAACCAGGAATTAGCAATTCAACAGCTGCAAATTGATGCAAATAAAGAAAATGTAAGATTAATACATGTCAACAAAACAGTGAGTCAACACAAATGACATAAAAAGCCTATTTATTGAAGTAATAGCACAAAATTTTCTAAGCGTAGAAAAAGAATCTGACATACAGAAAGTGAGACATATAGAACTCCAATTAGCCATAACCAAAATAAATCTATACCCAGACATATAATATTCTAGATCTTAGAAATTCAGCAAAAGAACCGACTATGATAAGCTTTTAGAGCAAAGAAACAGGTCACCTATAAAGGAAAGTCCATCAGAATCACAACAGATTTCTCAACACAAACCATCAAATCAAGAAGAGCTTGGAGTGAGGTATTTCAGTTCCTGAAAGAAAACAACTTCCTACCCAGATTGATGTAGCAAGACTATCCTTCAAAATTAAAGGCAAAATAAAATATTTCCATGATAAAGAGCAACTGAAGAAATTCATGAGTGCAAAGCTAACCCTACAAAAAGTACTAAAAGATATTCAAGAAAGAGAAAAATGGTCACAATTTCGAAAACAACCTTACAGAGGAATCATCAAGTGAAGCAAGCAATTTAACAGAGGGGGAAAAAAGGAGGAACAGATGGCAGAAAAGTATCATGACAAAGATGAGCCAAAATATATCAGCTATAATCATCAATGTAAATGTTCTAAATTCACCAATCAAAAGAAGCAGATTGGCAGACTCGATCAAGAAACAAAATCCAATAATATGCTGTATACAAGAAAAACATTTAACTCAAAAAGAAATTCATAGACTGAAAGTCAAAGGATGAAAAACAATACTCCATGCAAAAGGAAGCCAGAAAAAGTGAGGGTAGCTAATCTGTTTGCAGACAATGTAACTTCAAACCAAGAATGACCAAAAGAGATAACGAAGGTCACTACATACTTGTTAGGGGAAAATGAGAAGAGGAAGAGATAACAATCATAGATATATACACCAAATACAGAAGTACATAAATATATATGACAAATTTTAACAGACATGAAAAATCAAATAAGCAGTAACACAATCTTGACAGGACATTCTAATATCCCATTATCACAAAGAGCTAGATCAGCTAGACAAAAATCAACAAAGAATTAACAGAACTAAACCAAACTTCTGAACAAATGGACTTAGTAGAAATTTATATTGTTCCACCCACCAATATCAGAATACACATTCTTCTCAGCTGGACACAGGATGTTCTCTAAAATTGACAATATACGAGCACATAGAACATGCTTACATAAGTGCAAAGGAATTGAAATTATGCCATGCATACTACTGGACCATAGTGCAATGACATTGGAAATTAATGACAGAAGAAATCACAGAGCTGCATAAACACATGGAAATTCAATAACACCCTCCTGAACAACCAATGGTTCACAGATTAAAGAAGTTGAGCAATATTTACAATCAAATTAAAATGCAGATCTTACAGGAACCTGTGGGACACCATGAAAGCAATCCTCAGA
>NW_004955424.1:5436109-5497219 GCF_000276665.1 Chinchilla lanigera | reverse complement strand
GACAGATTCCTAGATTCATAAGAATTACCAAGCTGAACTAACAAGGTATAAAAATCCTGGATAACTATATCAGCCAATGAAATTGAAAATGTAGTAAGAAAGACTTAACAACAATGAAAAGCCCAGGTCCTGATGGATTCACACCTGCATTCTAGAAGAAATATAGAGCAGATTTAGTGCCAATTCTTCTCAAGCTCTTTAATGTAAGTGAAAGGGAAGGAACTCTCCCTATCTTATTCCTGTAGGCAAGTATTACCCTGAGACCAAAACGAGAGAAAGACCCAACCAAAAACGAAAACTACAGGCCAATCTCCCTAATGAACACAGAGGCAAAATTCTCAATTATATACTAGCAACCAGAATCCAGCAAATCATCAAAGAGATTATACACCATGACCAAGTGGGATTCATCCCAGGAATGCAAGGATGGTTTAATATATGCAAACCAATTAATGTAATACACCATATCAGTAGAGCCAAAAGACAAAAATTACATGATCATCTCATTAGATGCAGAAAAAGCTTTTGATAAATTTCAAAACTCATTCATGATAAAAGCCCTGCAGAAAATAAGACTAGATGGACTTTACCTCACTCTAATAAAAGCCATCTATGTCACCAACAGCCAACATCATAGTAAATGGACAAACATTGAAAATTTTCACTTTAAAATCAAGAACGAGACAAGAATGTTCACTATAACAACTCCTATTCAATATAGTTCTGGAAATATTAGCCAGAGCATTAGAAAAGAGAGTAATAAATGGAATAAGGATAGGAAAGGAAGAAGTGAAATTATCTTTGTTCATGGATGAAATGATAGACTACACAGAGGACCCCAAATACTTCACCAAAAGGCTTGTAGATTTAATAACCAAATTTATTACCATAGCTGGATACAAAGTCAGTACTAAAAGCTTAATAACATTCCTCCACACAAACAACAAACAGACTGAGAGAGAAATAAGGGAAACCATACCTTTCACAATAGCATCCAAAAAGTTGAAATACTTAGGAATTAATCTAACAAAAGAAGCAAAAGATCTATGCAGTGAAAATTATAGTACTCTGAAAAAGAGATTGGAGAGGATTTGAAAAAATTGGAAAGATATTCCTTACTCATGGAAAGAAAGAATCAACATTATGAACACGGTCATACTCTCAAAACTGTTATATGGTTTGAATGCGATCCTGACCAAATTACCTTTAGTGTTCCTCCTAAATCTAAACAACATATTCATAAAAATTATCTGGAACAAGAAGAGACCTAGAATAGCAAAAGCAATCCTGGGAAACAAAGGAAAGGCAGGAGGCATCACAATTCCTGACTTGAAATTATACTACAAGCTACTATGAAAAAAATTAGCATGGTACTGGCAAAAAAAAACAGATCTGAAGATCAATTAGACAGATTGGAAAATGCCGACACAACTAGAAGCACACTCAGCCACCTTATCTTTGACAAAGGGGCCAAAGATGTTCACTGGAAGAAAGATAGCCTCTCTAATAAGTGGTGCTCGAAAAACTGGCTTTCCACACACCAAAGACTAAAACTAGACCCAAATCTATCACCATGCACTAAACTAAAGTCAAAATGGATCGAAAAATTAAATATTAAAATAGGAACACTAAATCTACTGGTAAAGAAATTAGGAAGTAATCTTGAAGACATAGGGGTAGGCAGAGAGTTCATGAACAAAAGCCAAATTGCACAGGAAATACTTCAAAGAATCAACAACTGGAATTTTATCCCATTGAAAAGTTTTTGCACATCAAAAGAAATCACCAACAGAGTAAAAAGAAAACCCATGAATTTAGAAAAAAAATTAGCCAACTGTCCCTCAATAAAGGACTTATATTTAGAACATGTAAAGAATTAAAAAACAAAAATCAGGCCCCTCAAATTCAAATACCAAGTCCAACAATGTGCATCTGAGATGAACACACACTTCTCAGATGAAGAAATACAAATGGCAGATAAATACATGAGAAAATGTTCAACATCATTTGTCATTCAAGAAATGCAAATTAAAACCATGTTTAGATTCCATCTGACCCCAGAAAGAATGCTTATCATCAAGAAATCAACTAATAACAAATGCTGGAAGGGATGAAGGGAAAAAGGAACCCTTCACTGCTGGTAGGAGTGTAGGTTAGTGTAAACACTGTGGAAATCATTGTGGAAATTCCTCATAATAGTAGTATTAGAGGTCCCACTTAACCCAGCTATTCTTCTTCTGGGTATTTTCCCAGAAGAATTAAAAACATTATACTGCAGTGATATGTGTGACCAAATATTTATAGCAGCACAATGTGCCATAGCTAAATCTTGTAAATAACCCAAATGCCCATCACCTGAGGCATGGATAAATAAGATGTGGTATTTTTATACAATGGAGTATTACTCAGATATAAGAACAGATAAACTTGTGGCTTTTACAGGTAAATAAATGTAACTAACAACCATGTTCATAAGTGAAATATATCAGGCCCACATATGCAAACATCATATTGTCTCCCTAGTGTAAGAAACTGAAAAAATAAATAAAATCTAAAATGTGCAATAGATATTATGAAAGGAAAAGAAATTGCTCAAAGGAAGGAGCAACTGAGATGAGGGAAGGGAGAAAAAGAAAGATAGAAGGGAATACATATATGGATAGCTGGCATAATTGTACTGTGGATGTTTGGTGGTTTATTGAAAGGAACAGTTAATATTTAATTTTTTTACCTAATTTGCATGCTTATATCTGGTGATGTGAACAACTAATTTGAGGATAAAAATATGCAATATAATGACCATTGGTGAATTCCAACCATTTTGTTTGGTGAAGCTCTATATCATTTCTAATTTTTAAATTTTTTTTCTCTTTAATGGTTTGAACAATCTTGTATTCTTACATTTGGTAATCTTAGCAACTTCATTGAAGGTAACAATATGTATTATAACAACTGCTGTTAATTCCAATCATTTTGTTTTCAAACCTTGTATCATTTTTATTATTTTTGCTTTGCTTTGTTTTTGTCTATGTTGTTATTTTGTTACTTTTTTCATTGTCTTTGTAATAAAAAGAAAGAAAGTAAGAGAGAGAAAGCAAGAAAGCAAGAAAGCAAGAAAAGGAAAGCAAAATTCCATTAGAGTAGTTGGAATTTAGGGTGAAGTTATGGTTGGGGTGAACATAACAATAGTATGACGTTCATTATTGTCAAAAAGTTCTAAAACTAACAGGATTATAAGAATAAAAACAACTACTAAATAGGTAGTTCAATTAAATTTATTGTATTTAAAATAACAACAATGAAATTATCAAAAGGCTTTACTTCAAGATGAAAATGAATAATATGTTGACCAGTTTAGCTGTCTTCCTTCATGGGAAGTTGTCTCATATTTTTAAAGTGTCTTCTATTTCTTTCATCAGTATGCTGGTATTTTTGATTGCAGATTTCTTTAACTTTTTTGGTTACATTTATTCCTAGGTATTTTATTTTATGTACTTGGGGGGAGGTATTGTGAAAGTGATTTTTTCATGTTTATTCAGCAAGTTCTATAATTGATATATAAATTATTTTGGTATATTTATTTTGTGTTCTGCAAATTTACTGAATATTTTTGTCTATTCTAATAGTATTTCTGTTGCATTATTAATATTTTCTACATAGAGAAAGTGCAACTTCCAATTAGGATATTAGACTCCTCCCTTTCTATTTCATGCCTTTTATTTGTTTCTCTTGCTAAATCGTTGTTAAAATTTCCATTACTATGTTGAATAACAGCGGTGAGAGTATTTTCTAATTCCAGATCTTAAAGAAATTTCTTTCATCTTTTTCCACTCAAATAATGTTGGCTGTGTGTTTGTTATATTATATAACTTTTATGATTTGGGAAGTGCGCACTCCCTGTCAATTTTTGGAATAATTTGAGAATTGTCATTAATAATTTAACCATTTTGTAAAATTTAGCAGTGAAACCATCTTGTGCTGAACTTTCCTTTTTGGGAGAGTTTTTAATACTGATTCAGTGTTACTACTTGTTATTGTACTATTTTATGTCTTTAGTGTTCAATTTGTATAGATGATATGTGTTTTGAAATTTGTCTATTTCTTTTGGCTTTCAAACTGTGTTAGTTTGTAGTTGCTCTTAATAATTACTTATATTTTTTTTTTGTCCATAGTATCTGTTATAATGTCTCCTTGTCCTCTCTGATTTTATTTGTCTCCTCTCTTCTTTTTGGCTGAGGTACTAAAGTTTTCTTGATTTTGTTTATATTTTTGAAAATTCAACTCTTCATTTTGTTGATATTTTTATTTTTAAAAAATTCTACATTTAATTCTGCTCTGATATTTGTTTTGTCGTGTTCTTTCCACTAATTTAAATTTGGTTTATTCTTGCTATTCTAAGTCCTCCAGTGAATCAATGAGGGTTTTATTTGAATTTTTAAATTTTTTTTTATTTAGTCACATATTACTATGTTATTATTACTATTATTTTTGTTCATTCTTCTTTAATTTCATTAGTCACTTATTGTTGATTCCAAATTATGTTAAGTTTTTAATCTTTGCATAATTTCCAATTTCTTTAACTGTTGATTTCAACTTTTATTTTATTGTCTTTATAAAAAATATGTGATGTCATTTCAGTGTTTTTAAATTTGTTAAGGCTTGTTTTGCATCCCTAATTTTGTTTTTGGTAGCATCTTCATTCTGACTGATTACATTTTAGGAATTTGAGAGAGAATGAAATATGTCAAAAAAAATCACAGCAGTTATTCATATAAATGTATCTTGTAACCTTTATTTTGAAATATTGTGGGGTTTATTTTTGCTTGTTTTTGGAGTAAGAAAAATTTTTTTTTCATATTTCTGTTGAAAAGTAGCAACTTTTCATATTATTTTGAAGATTGTTATTTTCCTCTTTCTGACTGGTTTTAAAATTTTGTGGGATTTCTTTATAGTATTTGCCTCGTTTGAACATTCTATACTTCCTGAATCTGTAGTTTTATTCATTTCCTTGGTTTGGTAAAATTCTCTCTCACTTCTCACTGTATTTTGCACTTCATTCATTTTGCCCTATTTTTCTGGGTTTCCAGCTGCATGTATGTTAGACCTTTTCACCTTCCTTATATTTTTATACTTTTTCTGAATTTTCAACTTGTGGTCTTCTCTTGTTGATTTTCTTCTGCATATCATCAAATTCATTGATTTTCTTTACCCGTTTTTAATTTAATGTGAAAGCCATATATTGAGTTATTTTCAGTCACTTTATTTTATCTTCTGTAATTATTGTTCCTTATAATTAAATTAACTAGAGATCTTCTTGCCCTGAAGGTCCTGAATTCCTTTTTTGTTCCCTAGCTTATGTAAATTTATCAAGATTTTTTTTTTAAAGTGCACTAACTTTTCTTCCTTTCAGATTCTTTAAAACACTGTTCTGTATGGCTCAAAGGAAAATTAGCAGTAACAATTAACCTCATATCTAAGAATCTTGAATTTTCTTCAGGTTTTAACACCACAAATCTTAGCTTCTTTATTTTTTATTTTATTTTATTTTATTTTTTTTTTGGTACTGGGAATCGAACTCAGGACCCTGCACTTGCCAGGCAGATGCTATGCTGCTGAGCTATATTCCCCGCGCAAACCTTAGCTTCTTGATGGCTATAACGCCTTCAAATATTAGAGTTTAAAAAAATGTATTTTATATAATTTCAAGTGTTAAATACATTTAAAAATGATGTAGATTACAAAAAAGCAAAGGTAGTTCTGATTATTGGGAGGGATAGAAATTTTTTTCTTTGGAATAAAGTGGCTATATCCCATATTAAATCAAGTCCTAACAAACAAATCATCAACAACTGCACATGTGTAACCTTTTCAATAGGTGATCATAGCACATTTCTTTATTGGATATTATAGAACTGTGGTGGCATGTATGTTATTGTGTTTTTCTTTTACAAGACAAGATATCAATGTATGAATTGTTTCTTCTGAACTAAACTTTCAGTATTTAGATTTAATTGCAATGTGGGCACTTTGTGATAAATAAATGAGTTTTGGGTTGCAGTTTAGGCATTTATCTCTAAAATGTTTGCATCATTATTTTAGAGTCCCAAAAGCACTACATGGTTATGTTTTTGTAGAACATTACACTACTTGATAGAAAAATCTCAGAGAAAAGATTTGTCCAAACTAGCAGAACTAAATTAGTAGAGTATATTATCTAGTACTCTCAAACTGTTGTCCAAATGATAGATTCCTAGATAACTCTGAGCTTATGTTTATGGAAATCACAGAATTTATACTTTCTAACTGGACGTCTGACATAAGTTTCACCTTTAGCGAACAGGTCTTTCATATCAGGGCCTTACAATTCCAGCGGCAGTTTGGCAATAGAAAGTGACATTCCAGAAAAGATTCAAAACTGCCTTTTACCAGCTTTAGCTTTGTTTATCTTGGCCTCCATGTATTTACTTACTGAAGTGATCCACATCATGAAGTTTCTTTTCATATCAGTGCCAACTCTCCAGTGAAAAAGTCACAAGAGAAATAATTTTTTTCATCTGATTCCCTAGATATGAAGTCAATAATACTTTCATCAGCCATGTTTCTAATCCATTAGCAATATTGACTTTGCTATGAAATGAGAGTAATTCAATTTCAGATTATATTATAAAGCTGGAATCATTATAGCTTTGCCTGCTAGTTTTACAGCAGTTAAGGCTATGTCAAGGTTTTCATGATGAGCCTTTCTATTTCAAAGTTTTATCATCAAAGATCATAAAGAAAAAAGTCAAATAGATTTTGAGATTGCATTGGTGCCTGTGAGAAATCCCTGCTAGAGTTTTTATTTCAAGAGATCCACATCACTGGACAAGTCCCTCTGCTTAATAATTTTAATTATTAGATTGGTTATGGGTCCCACTGGTACATTTTTCTAATGTCACAAAAGGATCTCTTCTCAGTATGTTCATCCTTAGCATCAGTTATAGAATACCACGTAGTATTGTAAGCATAAGGCATAGATAACAGTATAAGTCTAGTCTTTTATCATGTGTATCACTATTGACAGAATACTTAATATTGTTAGATTTCTTTCATAAAATAAAAAGTGGGAATATATTTAGCCTATCTACCTAAAAGGAGGGGAATGAAATTTGCAAATCCTTTCCAATATTCTTATTTGAGTTTAAGATACAGTGAGCAGACAGATAACATGAGGGTCCTTTAAGAGCAAGAGAGAGACACGTACTTAGAATTAGGATGGAGATACATTTATGTTATGCTTGAAACCAATCAGAAAAAAAGATCATTCCCGGAACTACTCAATATACAGCTGGTACCTGAGTGAAAACATATTTAAGTGATTATCTTCCCAGTACCCAAAAAATTAACAGATTAATTGGTAATGACATGCATTTGGAAGGCATATCTGAATTAAACATATGTGAGGGGTCATCTATAGGCAGTGGCCATAAAGGAAATTTCTGGTCACTGGTTAGAAAATAAAACTCTGGGATCAGAATAAATAGTGAATTTCATATTGGAAACAGTGTTAAGTAAAATGGGACTTCTTGTATAGTTGAGCTCAAGATTACTAGTTCTTATTCATTTTTATTTTGTTCAACTACACACCAATTTAAACCTCTTACATGCAAGAAAAGTAAATGAAATTTTGATATCATATCATGTTTACACAAATAAGATGGCCTCCATGCAATCTGGGAATTTACAACTTAATGTGGAGGGAACTTTTGAATTCTTAGAAAGAATAATAGTGTTTATATCTTTTATTTACTACATATCTGGCATAAAATTATATACTTCATATACATCATCTAAATAATTATAACACCCCTATAGGGCATTATAATCTTCATTTAATGGGTAATGGAGTGAAGGCTTGTAGATCCTTGATGTAGCCATTGCATTGGACATCAGGAAGTTAAGGATAGGAAATGCAGGATGAAAAGCAGGATTGTGGAGCCTGCAGAGAAGACAGAGGGAAATGGACACATAGCATGTCTGAACTGAAGACAAAAAATGGCTAAATTTATTTTTGACACATCACATATATGATGCAAATAAAGAACAATAGATAAAGATGATGCCAGGGTTTTTTTGTTTTGTTTTAGTTTTACCTGAGAACTGAATGAAGCTCCTATCAGCAAAATTGAGGAAAACTACGGATGAAAAGGAGAAAAATCTTCCTTTATCAACACATTAAATGACATGCACAATGAGAAATATCTTTGTAATTTTTGCAAAACCCACGAATGTGCTATGTATAACCAAAATGTAGATGTTATACTTTTGGAGAAATCCTACTGAATACATCCCCTAACAATTGTGGCATACCTACTTTACAGTTCAAATATTTTCAACTCCTTAATCATGTGAACATTACCATAAAATGTAAAAAGTTATAATGCTTGATCAATAACTGATGAGGCATATTAGTAAGGATATGGTATATTCCGTTGTCCTCATATGCCAGTGTACACGTTATAGAGAGAAGTCTAGACATAGTTCACCAAGATACTTTCTTTACTGGTAAACTTTATGATATAAACATACATTGCTGGCATACATCTCCATCTATAATTAAAATCTTCATCAAACCTCTGAGAGTAGTGAAATAATGTGTTTAGTGTAGGTACAATGAATGTGCATGTTTTTTGTGTTACTTTGTTTTAGATTTGTTTTTAGATTTTCTGGTTATATCTTTTGAGCTTTCCATAGCATGCCTGACTGAGAAGCTGGGGGGAAAGGGAACTAAATAAATCTGCATTTCACAATACTACAAAGCGACAAATCTAAAATTTATATGTAATGTTTAACCTCTTCTCTTGACCAGCAGGAAATAGTAATGTGGTGATGGCTAAACATAATTGGGTTGATTAGATTGGTTTGGAATCCTTGAAGCGGAAACACCCCTTTGGTTGTACAGGTGAATCATAGAAGTGTGACATTGGGTGCTATGTTAGGTACCTCCACCATCTCCTCTTGCATGTTTTCCCAGCAGTGCTTCCTGACCACTATGAAATAAGCATCTTTGCTCTGCCATACTCGTCTGTCATGATATTAATTCCTTGCAGCCAGCTGATTTTGTGGACGGAATCCACTGAAAGCATGAACCAAATTAAACCTCTCCTCCCCAAATCGTAGGTGAGTCATGTATTATGTCTCAGCTAAATGAACACTGACTAATGCAAATACTTTCCTTAGAGATATAATGGGAGTACAACTTCAATTTTGCTAGGTGGAGCAATTGCAAACATTCACAGAACAATTTCTTGCAGTTAAGAAACCAGCTGTCCATTTGAATATCCTCTTCCTGTTTGTCAGTATCTATTATACCTGTTTGTCTTTATTTACCCTTCCAGTTTTTCACACCCAAGGAACAATGTGATATTTAAATACTCAAATGGTAAGGGGAACAAGGAATGGGACAGGAGGAAAGGAAGAAAGGGAAAAGAGACAAAAGAGAATAGAAGGAAGAAAATGGACACAAAGCTTTTGTAAAGTAGAAGGAGAAGAGAAATTGAAAGGAGGAGAGGGAATTTGAGAAAAAAGAAAAACCAAGATGTGTCATGCGTCATGGTACAAACTCCCTCTGATGAATGTGATTACATATATATAAAATGTACCAAAAAATTAGTGAAATTAAAAAAAAGAAATCAACTGTTCTTAGCTTAAATTTCACCTCTCTCCTAGGATGTCTAAACTACAACCACTTACAATCCTACCCCCTAAAAAATTTTCATATTCTTCCTGAGTTTTAATATTTTACCTGTCTAGCCTCTTCCAACACTTTCTTAGAGAAGTAAACCATTTAATTCTAAATTATTGAATGTTTTATAATGAATATTACTATCTTTAGATTTTTTTATGTATTGACATTAACTTGGAACTTAGTTGATTATTAAATAATTCTGGAGTTAGCCAAAATTAAGAAAATCATTACATAGTTAAATAACTGCAGAAGTTTCATAATGTAAGATTCACTTCTGCCTACCACTTATTGAAAAGGTTACTTTTCTCTTGTTGCTGGGACGAAATACTCAATGTGCAAAATTAAGGAAGAAATGTTTATTTAGCTCACAGTGTGTGGAGATTCCATTCCATACTTGGCTGGCTCTAAGGTGGAGTGGCACATGGCAGAGGGCAACAGTTCACGATGGTGGAAGACAGCAAAGGCAACAAGAGCAAAAAGAAAGAAGTGGCAGCAAGCAGCCTCATTCCCTCCCTTACATTGCATGCCAACTACCCACCGCAAAGAGGGTGTAGCACTCACACCCATAATCTCAGCATTGGATGGTGGATCAATCATAAACTCTAGAAGCCCACTCCATGATTGCATGAGGCTCTGGGGAAGCATCCAGATACAAACCATAACATCACCTCATTGTTTAAATAAAAAAGAATTGCAATGATGGGAGACACAGGCTTAAAACTCCATGGTAGTAACCAACCACATGATACTTCTATGGTATGTTACAATTTTGTTTACAAGTTGCAGTTACTCAATATGGATTGAACATTACTCAGCCACAGAATTCCTGAGTAATTCCCCTATGTCCTCTCAGCCCTTTTCCTTGATTATGAAATCAGAGTAAAAAAATATTAATGCAACAAATTTAATAAGTAAAGAACTCATGTCTATAACATATTTTGAATATTTTCAGTTTTCTAATTACCTAGCTCACAGGTGAAATTCTGAGATTGTAGAACATGGAGAAAAAAGATTTGATATTAGAGTGAAAGAAGACTTAAATAATTGAGCTGTCCGGGGCTGGATATATACACATTGGGACAGAGAATAGGCCTTGTGGATGGGAGTTTTCAGGGGGCGCTATGAGCGTAATACATTGGGAAACCTAATAGAAAACATAGAAAGGCATGATATATAACTCTCTACATCAGGAAAGGCATGATATAAAACTCTCTACATCAGGGTTGGGCCTGTACTTTGGGCCTCATTGGTTCAACTTCAGCTTCTGTTTACCCTTATATAAGAGTTCCAGAAATAGCTATTTAAGCTATAATTTTGCCCAAACCACAGAATCGCAGCTCTAATTCACAGCTGCATCTTACAGATGTGTATACCATATGTTATTATTTGGAATATCCTTTTTAGATAGAAGCAGGAATGCCATTTCAAAGGGAGGAGATGTGCTAAATTATTAGGTAAATTGATTGGAATTAATATTATTTTGATGAAGTCTGGATTTAATCTACTTTTGACATTCTCATTTTAGTACTTTCCAAAATCCAATTAACTTATACAGATGCTTAGCATTTCCTAGTCTCTGAATTTACATCCTGCAGATTTCTCTCACCATAGCTTTCTCTTTCATTTTCATGACTTTAATCCAAATATTACAAAGACATTTGAAAAACTATTTGAATATTAGTTAGTTTAGAGTTTGAAAATTGCTTGTAGTGCTATCATTACTTATGTTTTTAGAAGTCAAAACAGCATCCTTAAAACAGGAAAGCAGAAGGAAGCAAATGCAGGTGCCAAACTTCAATACTGTACATGAGGCTTATAGAAATATTGCACACTTACAGATCCCTCTTTATTTCTTGATAGTTAACAAATAAACAATTAATACAGTGATATAGTTATGCTTTCCCTCGGAGAGAATCAAGAAGTCAGTCCATTCCATCTGCTAGGAAATTCATTTAATTTTTTGAAAGCTTAGAAAAGACTTCATGATCTTTTTCTTTACCATTACCAAACCCATGGCAATGCCTGAGTATCCTCAACAATTAAAAGAATAAATGAGACTGCATTGCACTTCCTATTAATCAGCTGCAATAGGCTGGGCATGGTGGTGCGTGCCTATAATCTCAGCACTTGAGAGGCTGAGGTAGGAGGATTGTTGAGAGTTCAAGGCCAGCCTGGGCTACAAAGTGAGCTCAAGGCCAGCCTGAATTGCACAGTGAGACCCTGTCTCAAAAAGTCCAAAAAAAAAAAAAATCAGCTGCAATATCATGATTCCTAAAATTTTATGTAAAATAGTTTTCAGTTCAGAGTCGAATCCATAATCTAAAATATATGTTGTACGTCAATGTCAAGTTAGAGACCTTGAATGTCTCTCCAAGCTGAAGCAGCTGGAAAGAAATCACAAAGCCCCCAACTCTAGTGTGAATAGTAAATTTCAAATGTACCAAAGGACAGAGCCAGCTCTTTGCTCTTAGTTGCTTTACAAGAGCTGAGTTTATACTTCCTGAGCCACATGGAGCATGAGGAAGGAGAGAGAAAACCCAGAATATACCAAATAAAATGATGCAGAATTTTCCACAAAAAAATAAGAAGAAAAAGACCCAAACTGAATGCAAAGAGCACTTATCTTTTCCAGGAAACTATACTTCTTTGGACTTAGCAGTGAGAAGAAGATAGTGTCCACTGAGAATTCCAGTTCAAAGACTTGTCTTCATGTCTTTGTTCAGTCCAAATTTCTGCTACTCTTTTTGCCTTACAAATATTTGTTATTTCAGGATTTTTTCCTGACACAAAGTACAAATGTACACAAGTCTAATAGAGAAATAACAGTTTATACATGGTGTCATAGGGCTCTAAGAAATCTGTCCCACAGTTGGTTCACACTTTGTGTTTTCACACAACAGCTGGGCATTAGTTGCCTGACCATGTGGAAGGTCATGATGAATTGGACCAAGACTTGACATCTGAATGCAGCTGAATGAAAGGTATTTTTTTTCTCTCTGGAATATCAAATTAGAATATGAGAATTCTAGTTAAGCTGTAGCAGTGATGGCAAGCCTGTGACACGTGTGCTGCAGCAGGCTGTTCATTATTATTGAAAGCTTTAAAGGTTTGCTACATTTAAAGGTTTGCTACCTAATTTTTTAAGTCTTTTATTATTTTTTGGAGGGTACTAGGAATTGAACTCAGGACCTTACACTTGCGAGGCAGGCACTGAGCTATCTCCCCAGCCCCCAATCTTTGGTCTATAGAAACACAGTTGAAATGTAGATAAATTAGTAAACAGGGAAAGCATAGAAAAGAACTAAAAATGAAAGAACAGGTAGATAAGAAACTACCAATAAATTTTTATTTAATTCTTTTAGTCCCACGGAAGAAACCTATATTCCTCTGATAAACTGTCTTTCACGAATTGAAATAAGTGTGGGTAAGTTTCTCACCCTTAAACCGAATGACCTGAAATGTAATAGAATCTGAATGTTAATTAGGCTCAAATCTTTTACTGTGGTTACAGTCAGAGCAACTGTGGCCCAAGGAAGGTTAGGGAAATCTTTCAGGGCTTCTTAATGACTTCCTGAGGTTCTAGAACACCTGATGCCTCACTATTCTATGAGGTGTGATCAAAAGGGACTGTGATTCATTAAATTAAGGAAAAACTATTACAGTAAGAGACACATTGCCATAAACCTCCTTAAGATACCCTCCTTGGCTTCTAACACCCTTGACATCTTTCTAAAGCTGTTCTGGATGCTGTCATTTGTGAAAATCTTTAGCTGTGATGTCATGGCTGCCACTGTGTTCTGAACTGATTCAAAATATTTACAGCAGTTTCAGTGAAAACATTACAGTGTGTCCTTATTCACCTTATTCACTGGACCTGGCACTGGTTGACCTTTGGCTCTTTCCCAAAGTCAGATGACCATAAAGTAAGTGATGTGGATCAATTCAGGATGTCAAGGCAGCCACAAATGTACAACTAAAGACACTCATGAAAGAGAACATCCAGAACTGCTTCAGAAAGGGACAAGAATGATGGGATAAGTGTGTTCAAAGTGAAAGGGAGTGTTCTGAGAGAGACTAATGACAATGTGATTTTTACTGCAACTTTTTTCAGATTAAACACCATATTTTGTAATCACACCCCATATATCCACTCTTTAGGATTGACTCTTTGCTTTAATTTTATAATAAGTGGACAAAAATTTGTGTACATATTGTTATTCCACACTGGTAAAGCTACTGAGAGTCTGCTTTCTTGTGAAGATCGAAGAAACATGTTTATACCATCAGTAAAGTCTGCCAGAGAAATGTATTTGGTGTAAAAGATATGCGAAGAAAACTGAAAACTTAAATACAATGACTAACAAATAATATATTCATAGTCAATACATAATCACTGTCTGTCATGGCCTATCTCTTGTTATGTTAATGCACCTGTCTTTGCAGTGGATAATAGTCGGTTGTACAATAAGTAAGCAGTTGTAGAGTTTGTGAGGGGTAGAATTTGACAACAGGATTGTTCACCTAAGCAGACCTACTGCCACAGAAAAAATGAAACAGGTACTCCTTTATAATGCGTAGCATTCTACTCAGTTGTATGTACTTACATTTCCTATATATAACAATCTTAAGTGAATTGCAATTATATCATCATCATATTATAATGACAAATTTTAGTTCTTGAATTGACCAAGGTTGACTATAAAGATTTGATTAATTTTTCTTCTTTTTTATTACATGGATATCAATAAAATATATGCTGCTTTCCTTGGTGTATTTTTGGAATTCAGATTTGACTGACAAAAAGCAAGCAGCATAAGAATGTGTAAAACCGCAGCAGCAAAAATATTCTCCAACTAAATTCTTTCTATTATGATTTCTTTCCTTAATGAGAGTGTACTTTTATCATTGATGCATATATTCAAAGACTCACAGAAGATGACTAGAGATTCAAATAGTACCAAACTGTGTACACACTATGCTCGTTCTCTATATATCCCCATGATAAAATTTAAAAATTAGTAAGAGATGAACAATAATAACAATAATATGTAACAATTTTAACAATATGATTCAATAAAATGTACATGAACGTAGTGTCTTATTATCTAGCATTCACCCTTTTTATAACATAAGATATAATGTCTATAAGATAGACGAAGTAAGACTTTATTTTTTGGGGTGGCACACTGCTGTAGTTCAGAATGTTTCCTGTTTTTGCCTTTAACTCACAAATTTAATGATAGGAAAAGTTGGGCTGAAATGTTTTATTTGCTCTGTAATAATGTGATTAGGACAGTTGTCCTCAGAGCAGTGACATTTAAGTTGAAACCTGCAAAATAGATGCAGGTCTTTCAAATATGTAAGCAAGGAGTGTTCTTGGCACAGGAAAGTTACATACAAAGAAAATGAGGAAGGCTCAACTCATTCTAGAATGAGATGCCGAGGATTCTGTTTTGCAAGGAATTGCGCAGCCATTGCTCTATGATATTATTTATGCCAATTATTATCAGGAAAATGGACATTAACACTCTGGCAAAAGATCTCGAGAATCTAATATAATTATATAGTACACGTGCGGCTGCTGGAGGACTCTTTCCAGCCAATTCATAGCTCACCTGAAAGTCTTTGCTGACTTTTGGAAAAAATTACTTGACAAAAAGTGCTGGCAGTGTAGGACAAGAAGTGTCAGGTTAATTTGGTGTTTAAAAAAGAAAGAGATGGTCTGATACAAATTTATTTGTGACATAGTAAAGATAGAAATGAGAAAAATAATCATTATGTAGCTTGAGTAATTTCATACTCAATATATAGAATGAGAGGAAGGATATACCCAGGCACTTAATTGGAAATGATACAAAAACAGATGGTTTATATTCATTTATGTACTGCAGCTGATTTGCTATAATAGCTTTAGTTTACAAATTTTAAGTCCCATGACATGTTAGCATGTCCAAACCAATATGAACATATGAACACATTTCTGATATTACTCATAAATTCAGATTTGTCAACTCTAACCCCACTTTACATGCTCTTTCACCCTGTCATTTAAAATAAAATGTTTTACATAAAAATTATTGACCAGAGAGAAGGAAAGGAGAACAAGTTTACAACTAGAATAATCTCTAAAGAGGTCAAAGAGTAAAGTAACAGTAACAGGGAAAAGATTTCTATTGTAACCTACAGAGACACTATAAGCAAAATGGTAAAACATCAGCCAGAGCTGTGAATTCTCCCAGGTCTCTAGCTAAAGAGACTTTAACAATTTTAGTACTTTGAAGGCTGATGCATTATTGGGCATTGATAGGAAAAACCGAGCAATAAAATGTATGCTTCCAAACAACAACAACAAAAAAACCTGGAAAACAAGAACCATCACAACTGATGAGTAATAGAGCTGCAAATAGATAATGTCACACCATGAAGTCTTCAGTTATTAAAGTAAGGAGTGTAAGCTGTTCTTGTATGGAATGGGGAGAGTGTGAACTATCTTTGACCAACACAATTCATTGGTTAAAAATGCAGTTTAGAGCCAGGTATGGTGGCACATGCATGTAATCCCAGCATGCAGGGGGCTGAGGCAGCAGCAACTATAAGCTTGGGGCCAAGTTGGTTTACATAGTACATTGAAGACCGACTTGAACTACATAACAAAACCCTGTCTCAATAATCACAGTCATAATCATAATAATACAATTTAGGTTCAAC
The DNA here is from genome assembly GCF_000276665.1 of Chinchilla lanigera. Classification (NCBI taxonomy): domain Eukaryota; kingdom Metazoa; phylum Chordata; class Mammalia; order Rodentia; family Chinchillidae; genus Chinchilla; species Chinchilla lanigera. The sequence continues at coordinate 5,480,784 of NW_004955424.1, read as the reverse complement.
TTTGCTGGTCATTAGAGAAATGCAAATTAAAGCAACACTGAGATTCTATCTTAGCCCAGGAAGAATGGCTATCACCAAGAAATCAAATAGTAACAAATGCTGGGAAGGTTGTGGGAAAAAAGGAACCCTTCTTCATGGTTGATGGGAATGTAAATTGGTACAAGACTGTAGAAATCAGTACAGCAGTTCCTCAGAAAAGTAAACTACAAGGCCAGGGATATAGCTCATCAGCACAGTGCCTGCCAGGCAAGTGCAAGATCCTGAGTTCAATTCCCAGTACCAAAACAAACAAAAAAGAACCTAAAACAACTGAACTGCAAATTCCATTTGACCCAACTCTTCCCCTTTAGGTTTATTAAACATTCCTGAAAGAGCTAAAGACCTCTAATGAGTAATACATACTCATACAAACCCATGTTGCTAACACCACAACTCACAATCGCTAGATCTTAGAAGCAGGCTTTATATCCGACAGATGCATGGATAAAGAAAATGTGGTATTTACACATACTGGGGAATCCTACAGTGCCATAAAGAAAGCCAAACTTGAGTCATTTGTAGTAACTGGATGCACTTCAAGACCATAGTGTCAAGTGAAATAAATCAGATACACGTTTAATATCTCATGGTATTGCTTTTAGGAGAAAACCAGTGAGAAGTAAAGACCAACTTAAATGATAGATAGTAGGAGGAAGGGAGAAATGAGAAGGGGATCAGGGAATGATGTGAAGGGGCAGGGAGGGGAGGAAATGAGGTAACAGAAAGATGGAAAAAAAATTGGATGTGTTGTGTACCTGCACCAAGCCCATAGGAGGAATGTAAACAGTATTTACTACAAACATGAACTTATCAGCAATTAAAGTACAAGTTTAAAAATTTATTTTAAGGCAAACATTTCAGTGCTAATAGGATGGTGGAATATATATGAAAGGATCAGAAATTTTGAAGCTCTACTTTGTCCTTGAAAGGTAGATTGACTTGGATATGGACGAAAAATGACATTTAATAAGTGCCTTTTATATATCAGGCCTATTATATGCATTATTTTCAATTTAATAATGCCCCACAGGAAATATTTCTTGTAGTATTTTGAGCATGAGAAAACCAGTATTCAGAGAGACTAGATAAATTGGATAAACTCTTAGTCCCACTAAGTGGCAGAATCAGAATTTGAACTTGCTTTGACTCTTTAATAAAGTAGGTGCTTATTAATTTCATCAACATGTTACTTCACTTATCCATAAATGAAAATAATTTACTGGCAATAGGAGTTTGACAGTAGGTAATGGAAGTTACTTTCATGCTGAGAAAATGTATTTTGGCCAGTGTCATTGGCAAGATGCCTATGAGCTGATCCATGAAGTCAAGTACTTATTGTGAAGGAGCTACACATTTGAATTACAATGAAGGTTGGAGGATTGCTGCAGCCTTGCAACTTATCCATTTCTGGTTATTTATCAACAGAGTAATGGGATTATTAAGAAATTGCTTTTTTCCCACAACTTGATCCATTTGACTTGTTCCATTTGCTTGTATTGTAGGGAAAATAAATTAATGCATGCTAATGAATTCTTAATTTGCATAAATCATCTCCCTATGTGATTTATAATCCTGAATTAAATATATCCCAAAATACCCACATGCAAAGAAAGTCTATAATATGTAGCCATAATATTAATTCTAATAATCACACATTTTATAAGTAGAAAAATTGGAAAGATTAGGTGACCATAAGCCCCTAAGAGCCTTTTGTCATACTATTCACCTTTTTTGCAGTCTGTCAATTAATAGAGAAATTATTTTCCCATATAGTATTACAGTTAGCAATGAGTTTATGTTATATGAGTAATTAGATTCCTACCAAAATTAGTTTCCTTTTCATATTGAGAAAAGCATAAACACAAATTTTTATTTATTATTTATTTATTTATACATACCATAATATATTTTATGATGGCCTAATAAATGGCAAGCATTATTCTAAAGTCTGGAGGTAATGAGAGAACATGCACATACTCTACTATCTAACAAAAGGAATTGAGTGAATTCTTGGTGAGCTATTTATTGTGGAGTCTCTAATACTAACACTTAGAACATAGTGATTACTTATTGCAGTCTTCTGAGCATTCATATATATAACTATGTAATCTCACAAGTATTATATGACATAGATAGAGGTGTGTTCCTTAGTTTACAGATCAGGAAACCAAGGCATACAATGATAATTTAGCTTGTATAAATCACAGTGTCAGATATTTTTGTCATTATGAAACACATCCTAAACTATCTATGAAGTAAAAATGCATTTATTGTACTAATAATGTATTGATTATTCATCATTAGCAGGCTGCATCCTTCCAAGTTGCTTCATTTTATTGTGTAGAACACATTGAAATTGAGTTACAGAATTTCTTGTGGTTCATTCTGCAGGCATTCGAAGTGCAGGTCATGGACTCACTAGTTTGAAATACTAATGATTCATTAAAAGAAGTATTCAAAGAAATACCAACAGGGGAAAAGATCCTGGCACTAATGTTGGTAGGAATGTGAAGAGCATGTGAACCTTGTCATCACAAAGAAAACATGCTGTGACAGCATCAGTAAGAATTGCTAATCAATAGTAGAAGAGAGGAAACTAAAGTGTGTCTCTAAATTGAAGTTTTATAAATATAAACAATATTATAAAGTAAAATTATATATAAAATTGGGGAGGTTCTTCCTAACTATGATTCATGTTTTCAGATTCTGTATTCTTCCGACCTGGGCCGGTTCACCCCTTCTTAGGCAAGCTGATGGTCCCCGGCTCCCAGGAGGTTACCATATTGATGCCGAGCTTGGTGCTGACACCCGATCGGCATAGCGCACTGCAACCCAGAACTCCTGGACTCAAGGGATCCTCCCACTTCAGCCTCCGAAGTAGGTGGGAGTACAGATGCGTGCTACCGCGCCCGGCTCTGTAGTCTTCCAAAAACTGGTTAGTTTTGATTTTCAGGTGATGGCTGAAAATATTAAAATCTCTCAAGGTCTTTGTTATTCAGTCGCATAAGTGTTTTTGCTTTGCTTTGAGAATGGCCACTTAGCAGTCGATAATGTAGCTGTTGGCAATGATAGAGACCAGAGTTCTTTCGCCATACTCGAGATTGCCTTGGTGAGGCTGGGGATTTAGCTCAGCGTCAAAGCGCCTGCCTGTCAAATGCAAGGTCGTGAGTTCGGTTCCTGGTACCGGAGAAAAACAAAAAAACAAAAAAACAAAAACAAACAAACAAAAACAAATAAAAACCCAAAGAAACAAAAAACCGAAATAAAAAAAAAAAAAAAGATTGCGTATGGTATAGGAACTGCAGCCATTGAACATATACCACTCATAAATTCACAAAGGACAGAAATGATGTACTCAAGGAGCAAGAGACAGAGATAGAGAGACAGAGATAGAGACAGATAGATGTAGAGAGAGAGAGAGAGAGAGAGAGAGCAATTCTCATCATATGGTTCCAGAAAAATAAAGCTTCTGGAGGAAAAAACTGGCAATATGATTCAAATGTTGATGGTACTGATGATGAAATAATAATACCAACAACAATATGCCGTCTTTCTAGGCAGTGATAATACTTTAAAAGCTAAATATGAAATTTTAAATCTTCTGATATACATACATATTAAATGTAATAGTGATAAATTACTGGATAATGAGGAGAGATCTAGATCCCAGCAGTATGATGACATGTTGAACTATCTTTACTTAAATGTGTTTAGCAATCTGAAAAATAAATCTGAGAGTCTGCTTTGTTTTTTTAATTGGCAACTGGGACAAATGTCAGGGTACAGGGCCTGACAAATGTGAAAATTTATGTAAATAATCCCTGAGATTCAGGTTCCACAGGCTCTCACTAAAAATTGTAAGGAACTAAAAGTAACTGTTCTGTTACCTCTGGGTGGCTTCATGTCCTTGCATAACTGGGAAAAACCTCAAAGACAAGAAATAAGATTAAAATGATCTTTCATTCCATGTGGCCTTTAGCACCTAGAAATAGCGAGGGAAGGAAAAAGCATTTAAGATTCTAAGTATTTGTCAAATTATTTTTCCGTCATAATGGCTAAAATGCAAATTTAATCAGACATATGAAGGGGAAAAAATGTAGATGAGTACCAGCAGGCATAAATGAGAAAAAAGTACAGAAAATGAGAAAAAAACACTATAAACGGTCAAACAAGTAACAAATCAAACAGAAAAAACATATTCTAAATGTGAATAGATAGGTCAACTGTAAATATTCACAGGTACCCAAAAATTATTCTTAGAAATTGATGCAAATGATTTAGAAAAATTACAAATAAAAATAAAGGAATGAATTGACCTGAACTGGGAACTGTATTTAAGGTTAACAACAAACTAGACTCAGCTAAAAGGAGATTGACAAAATCCTACTGTAAAAATCACATCATTAAAAACTATAAATTCAGTTCCTTTAAGCTAGGGGAAGAGACATGACAGATACACAGAATAAAACTGGAGAATCTGCAAATACATTTAAAGAATAGAAATAAAATTGTAGGTTTAAGGAGAAAGGATATCATGATTGAAAATCTAGTTGAATCTATAGATGAAACTAGAGTAATTCACCACCAGCCTTGGGCAAAAACTCAGTGTGTAACATTAAGAGCCATTATGTACTGCTATAACAACAAGAAAAGATATTGGATGAGATTGAAAGATAAATGAAAGCAAAAATTCTTACAATGTAAAATTGACTTGATTAAAATAGGATTATTTTTATAGTTTGTGTCTGCATGCCCCACCCCGAAATCCTCATGCAGTCATGCAGTAGGCTCCTAGATATTTGATCCATCCAGAGTCTAATGTTGGGATTATGGGTGTGAATGCTACATCTGTATTGGGGCAGATAGTTTGCATATTGTAAGGGAGAGAAGGAGGTTGTTTGCTGCCACTCCACCCTTTTGCTCTTGTGGCTTTAGCTATCTTCCACTGCCATGAATGGTTGCTCTCCACCATGTGCCACTCTGCCTTGGAGCCAGCCAAGTACGGACTAAAACCTCCACAAACTGTGAGCTAAATAAACCTTTCCTTCCTTGATTCTGGATGTCAGGCATTTTGTCTCAGCAATAAGAGAAAAGTAACCGAGACAATTGTATTAGCAGATATTAATAACATATTGTTTGTAAAATTAGCTGTAGAGAAAAGGTTCCTCCAAGGTTAAAATGCCACAAGTAATTAAAAACTTCAAGCCAATAAAAGGACACAGAACTCTTAAACCTCGAATAGAGAATAACATGCTTGTGTATATATCCCTGGGTCATTGACAAATCTCAGTACAATTTAAAACAATGTAGTGAGCTAATAGGTTACACTCTTTATATCATCACAAGATTTAAAAAATTAAGATTTTAAAATATTTCTTTGGAAATAAATATATGCAAAAGTACTTATAATAATTGATATTTAAAATAAATAAAACCTGAAACTATAAAACAGTTAAAAACCACTGGCAATACATTAACACAAAATCTATGGAAAGATAAATTTTCTGAACTCAAAACAAATCTTTACATTTAAAGGCATTTGTTGTAGAAAACCAAAACTGAAACTTATAACTAAGGGAACTTAGAATTTAACTTGTATAAACAAAGATGATAACATTAAAAATTGAATCTGTATAAATATTATAAATATACAATTCAATGTAACCTATATAATATATATAAAATATAAAACAATGTAGAAGATATGAGAGGAAAAGTCAAACGATGAAATTAATGGAAAAAGGACATTTTTTAAATAGGAAATATATGTAATTTAAATTTTTTTAAAACCAGAAACATCAATTATTCCTTCATGAATATGACCAAAGAAAAGGATAGCAGAAATGTTTAAAAATAAAGATGAACGCCTGCCTGGCAAGTGCAAGGTTGTGAGTTCGATTCCTGGTACTGGAAAAAAACAAAAAAAAAGGAAAAAGAAGAAGAAAATAAAAAATAAAGATGAAATATAAGACATAACTGTAGATATAGAAGATGTTAGGAATTTTGAAAAGAGATTAAGTAACAACTTGAATTGAAGAAATTAAAAACAAGCCGAGGAAATGCTTGAATTCTTTTAAAAATATAGACAATATACTTACTGGAAAGAATTCAGACTTATCAGACCACCTCCAGTTTAGACCAATTAAATCAAGATATTAAGAATTGACCTTGTGGTTTGTTTGCTTGCTTGCTTTATTCAGTATTGATTACTGGACTTGCATTGTGTTACATCTCTATTCCATTTATTTATTTGTTTATTTATTTATCTATTTCTTTCATTTGGAGACAGAGTTTTGTTAAGTTGCTAAGGCTAAGTTTGAACTGGGATCCTCCTCCTTCAGCCTCCCAGAGTTCTGGGATTACAGGCTATTATTTTCTTTAAGAACACTGAAGTTTCAAAACTTTGAATTTGTATTTTCATCAGAAGATTCAGTTCTTTTCTGGTTCATATGTAGATGTCCTCCCAAAACCTCATGTACTCATAAGTAGGGCTTTTGGGAGGTGACCAGATCATGCTGGTGTGATATAACTAAACATAATGCTAGGAGGTAAACCTAGCTGGAGGAGGTGAATCACCGGAGTACAACCTGGAAAGATCTACCTCCCTTCCTCTTTCCTTAATCTTTCTCTGCTGCCATGCCATGGAGAAATTTCATCTGCCATGTTCTTCTGCCATGCCTCCCTACCTTGGGGCCAGTTGGTTGTGGAATAAAACCTCTACAAACCGAGCTAAAATAAATCTTTCTTCCTTCCATGTGGGTGTTGGGTATTGTGCCTTACCAACAAGAAAGAAACTAAACACTTTATGTTCTCAGATCTGTTTTCATAATGTTTTAGTAATCTTTTACAGGAGTACACATTTAAAAGAATATCAAAATAAGTCAAGAACAGGTAGTGGAATGAGATTATTTCACAGCTTAATTCTGTCTAAGCTTTAAAGTACTTTTTCCTAAGTGAGATGATAGCCAAAGGAAAAAGCCTTCACAATCTATTCCATAAGAAAGATGGAAACTGAAATTTAAAGCCAACTGTAAGTTAAAATAATTATAGAGCCAAATGAAAAGTTCTATTCAGAAATGTGGCCATGGATCTAAATAGTAAAAACAAAAACAAACAAATAAACAAACACAAAACAGAACAAAAACCTGTGAATAAAGGCTCAAACAAAATTTTTTTGACATTTTTAGAATCACATCTAAGTTAAGTGGAAAGTGTAGAAGTATGTCATTTATTTCTTATCCCACACATGAATAACCTTTCCTATTACCAACATCCTTTAATACGTGCTACATTTGCTACAATTGAAGTCAATATTAACACATTATCACAAAAAGCCATAGTTTACATTAGGGTTTACTCTTTGTTTTACACATTGTCTGGCTTTGGACAATTGTATAATTATATGTATCCACCATTATAGTAACATGCAAGATAGTTTCACAGCCCTAAAGATTTTCTGTGCTGTATTTATTCCTCAGTATTCTCTTACCCTTGAAAAACACTGATTTTTACCATCCCCATAATTGTTTTCTGCAGTCCTGTAGTTGGAATCGTAGAGTATTTTTTACTTATAATTTTCATTTAAAATCTTACAATGGCTTTTCATAACTTGTTAGTTCAGTGTTTTAGCACCAAATATATTTCATTGTATGAATGTACCAGAGTTTATCTACTCATATAGCATAGGTCATCTTGTTTGCTTGAAAGTTTTAGCAATTATGAGTAAGGGCTATAAAATATAGGGGGTGAATGTTCATAAGTTTTAAACTAAGATACATGATTGTTCGATCATCATAGAGCTTTAGTATAATCAAACTATTCTGTAGAATTCACCAGAGACTTTCCTTAGTTAACAGAAGAATATTCTTGGGAGTGTAACAGTTTGGAAATATTTTCATGGAAAGTAATTTGAAATCTTGCCCTAGTAAATACATTGAACATTGGCTGGTATAAAAACTTTTGAATCCTTTTTATTTTATTCTACTTTTCACAGACTGTTATTGAAAGATTCCGATAAGTTTAGCTCACATTTTCTTCATTATTTCCCTCTTTTTCAGTAAGCTGAAGTATTTAACACGTGTGCAAAAATAAATATCCCTTTTATATAATGAGATGCTGTTTCAAACATCAAGTAGCTGGACCTACCTTATAAACAAATGAACAAACAAAAACAAAAACAAAATTACCTCTGTATGTTATTATTACTATTAGTATTAATCTACATTAGCTAACTGCTCCTTTCATTTTCTATCTGGTATTTCTTTTAAGAATACATAAAATCATACCTCACTCCTTTCTCTGTTCTCATCCAAATGGTTATCATAAAGAGGCACTGATGATTTGTGTTTCAATACATTATATGTGTTTGTAATAGATTCTGTGGGTAAGGAGATGAAACTTGCCAAGGAAAAACACTTTGTAAAGGAAAACAATATAAGGTAAATTAGTCTTACTAGGTAAATTATTCTAACCAGCTACTTGACATAAATATTACTTACGTTTTCAGTTGACATGTGATTGTCCAAAGTACAGAAAAATCACAATTAAATAATATACTGATTGCAACTATATATTTTTTTTTATTTTTAGTATTGTTAATATCCTAGTACAATGCTTTCACTATTTGTTAGCATTGGAAAGAGACTAGATTCATGACCATAGTAAATTATGAGTGCTTTGTATAAATTATCTAGTTTTATTGTTGAGAAAACATTATTTCCAAAATTTTGTCTACCACCTTCAATATTTTCAGTATTTTATTTCAATAAAATTTAAATTTTATTGAAATAAAATTCCTTCTTTGTTTTAATAACTCTGCATTTGACCTCCTTAAACATAAAAGTTAGTGCTTTGTGTTATCAAAAATTTGTCTCCAGGGGCTGGGGATTTAGCTCAGCGGCACAGCGCCTGCCTGGCAAGCATGAGGTCTTGAGTTCAATTCCTGGTATGGGAAAAAAGCCAAAAAAAAACCATTTCTCTCCAGGTGGTACTATTTAAAGCAACAGGGAAAGTAAAAACATCACCTAGGCCACAGCACAGCCAGTCCTTCCTATCAATGAGCATGAACAGGAAGAGAATAAGCTGAAGAGTTAACACAACAGAGTATTACAGTAGTGTAGAAGGACATGCCTATATGGTCAAAGACATGATACAGATTTCTAACTAGATAAGAAAGGGTGAATGGGAGAAACAAACACCTATTAAGGCAACTGATACTATGTGAAAACCCTATAGTTTTTTTCTAAAAAACTCCAGTATGTTTTAAATATATGACAGGCACCATTTCTGAAATGAAATTGAGAGTGTACAAAACCAATAAATTCAATAAAACACATTTACATTGCTCCTAGCTTCTGTACTTACATATTGGAAAACACATATTAATTGGTTTTTATAGATATTCTTTCTTTGAGGAGGGATAACTCAGCATTGAGTTGCTGAGCAGGAATAGAAGTGTAGGTTAGATTAGAGTCTGGAATATCTGGGTGTACTGACATCTTCCTACTTGAGTAAGCATTTATGTATTCATGCATTTTCCACTGAGTGGTGAGGAAAATTCAAAAAGGTTTAAGGCACTTCTTTATCTTCTGATTAACTGTGGAGTGCATTTAATTGCATTAGCTCTGCTATTGAACACCACATCTTCTTTATTCCCTGTTGTTCGTGAGTGATAGTAAGATCGATTCAGAAGGGAGAATGTGGTAAAATGAGATGAATGAGACTGAAGTCAGGTGAGTGGAAAGGTGAAGAGGGTATGGTTAGTGGAGACAAGAGAGAAATTTATGATTCAGAAAACTAAAATGTCAGGACAGACAAAGGAAGCTCTTTAAATACAGAAACTAGGTATGATAAATGCAATGCAGATTTTCTTCCGCAATCTCTAGAGGCTAGAGACAAGGCAGAATATGGAGAATTTTTAGGAAATAGGCATATACTGTCAGTATGTAGGTAGCAAGGGCCGAAGCATGAAAAGTCAGAGCAGAGACTTTGTCTAATGTAGAGATCAGTTGTGTTTTCGTTATTTGTTTATTAATCACCACAAAGGGAGAAGATGAACAAAGATTGCTGTTAGAACTGTTCTCCTATATGATCCAAAGTGAAAATGTGAATGCAGTTGACTGAGGAGATTTGGTTTTAGATAACAAGTGGGACAACATGTGTTTATCAAATGTTTATTCTGATAGCTTTCAAACAGATGTATATCAAAAATTGAAAGCACTCTTTATTAATATTTAAATATATGTTTTTTTCTTTTATCCCTTTCTTTTCCTTTCTCAGTATCCATGAGAAAGAGGCCTTTTGTTAGGAGAACAATATAAAGCATGACTATACTAAGTGTGTTCATTTATTTATAATTCAGAATACAATTGATGTAATGAAATTATAAAAATGAAGTAATGGGGAGCAACAGGCTCAAGATCATCCCTCATGGTAAGAACACTATTCTGATACATAAGGGTTATTCAGTGATAACTGTAAATACAGTTATATTTTTAAATAGTATTTAGCCACTTATGTTGATTTATTTCTCAGTGCTACTCTATGAAAATAAATGGTGAAAAACTGAAAGCTTTTCTCTAAAATCAACAAAAAGGCACAAATGTCCATGCCCAGCACTTCTCCTTAGCATAGTACTAAGTATTCCAAACAGAGTACTTAGGAAAGAGAAACAAATTTTTTAAAAATCAAATGAGAAAGGAAGAAGTAAAATGATTTCTATTCACAGATGATGTGGAATTATGTGCAGAAAACTGTAAAAATTACATGTATAATTGTTACAATTATTCAATGAATTTAGCAAAGTGCTTGGATACAAATTCAGTGTAAAAAATACTTCTGTTTCTATACATGAATGATGAAAATTCTAAGGAAATAGAAAAGAATTTCATATATAATAAGCATGAAAATAATACATTGTTTAGGAATTGAATACAAATCTTGCACAATAAAAATTACAAATCATGACTGAAAGAAATAAAAAAGTAAATGAAAATGCACACCAAGTTCACAGATCTTAATATTTTCAAAAGTTCTTAAAGAAACTTGCAGAATCAATGCAATATCTATCAATATCTCAGTGATGTTTTTTGAACAAATAAAAATTTCATCCTTAAGTTATTTAAAATCTCAAGGGATCCCCAACTGACAATGCAGTCTTGGAAAAGAAGTACAAATTTGGAGAACTCCTTGATTTCAAACTTTCCTAGAAATATACAGTAATAAAAGTATTGTGGTACTGGTATAAAGATGAAATTATAAACCACTGGAACAGAATATAGACAGAACATAGAATACAGACATGCTCACATATATTAATACATAGATTTTTACAAATGAACCAAAATTACTCAGTGGTGAAGGTATAGTCTTCATAAAAAGTGTTGGTAAAAACTACATATCCATATACTTACAAAAGAATGAAATTGGATCTTTATATAAATGTAATAGGTCTCAGCTACTGAGGAGGCTATTCTGCCACTGGGGCCATATAATCCAACAGACCAGATAACCAAGAGATACCAAGTATCTCAAGAGAGATACTTGAGATGAGCTTTCCATCATGAGCTGGGTGTTAACTATCGAACAAATCAGAAGGTGGACTTGCACAGCAACAGTCCATCACTGAATGGAAGTGGTATATATGTGATTGACCTACAGCAGGCCTACAGGCAACAAATAAGTTACGTGAAAAAGTTGCCCAAATGCCTGTGGTTCCTATTGCTGCTATAGTTTCTTCTGTCTCGCAGCATGCACTCATGGTCTCATAGGGTCTACCATACAAACTACTGAGAAAGAGAAGACTAGAGCTTAGTTTATAGAGGGTCCTACACATTATGAAGACTCTATACAAAAGTAGCAGTGCAGACTCTTCCCAGGACATCCCTGAAGGACAGTGTTAGAAGGAAATCTTAACAGTGCACAGAACTTTGGACAATGAGGCTGGTCAGACTTTTTTCCTGGAAGAAAAAAGTGGCAGGATATGCAACTATAGAATGATTCATGGACTCTATCCAGATTTCTGGCCCCAATAAGGACTTGAGAGGAACATGGCTGGAAAATTTGTGGCAAAGGCTAGGAGAATAGGTTATATAAATAGATCTTTTCTTATGGGTGAAGGATATAAAGGTATTTATGTCCCACGTAAATGCTCATCAAAAGGTGACCTCAATAGAAGATGACTTTAATAATCAAGTAGATAGGATAACCCATTCTGTGAATGGCAGTCAGTATTTTTCTTCAGCCACTCCTGTAATTGCCCAGTTGGTTCATAAACAAGTGGCCATGGTGGGAGGGACAGAAGTTACACATGGGCTCAGCAACATGCACTTCTACCAACAATGACCTGGCTACAACTACTACTGAATGCCTAACCTACTGGCAGCAGAGTCTGAAATTGACTCCCTAATATGGCACCATTTCTCAGGGTAATAAGCCTGAGACATGGTGGTAGGTTGATTGTATTGGGCTGCTTCCAATATGGAAAGCTGACAGAGACAATTATGGGATGGATTAGCCTTATTATTGACAAATATTTAAAATACAGAAACAATCCCGGTATTCATCCATGAAGAAATGAATAATTAATGTGTGTTATATATATAAAATGAGCTCATTTTCAGCCTGAAAAATAAGAAACTTTTGACATATCCTACATTGGATGAAATTTAAAGATATTATACTAGAAAACATAAGCCAGAGACCAAAAGATAAATATGATTCCTCTTACATGAGGATCTACACTATTCAAACTCATAGAAACAGAATGAAATGGGGCAGGAGGAAGAGGAAAATGAGGAGTTTCTGTTTAATGAGTAAAAAAGTTTAGTTATGCCTGAGATAGATCTCCAGTACATTTTGCCTATAATTAACAATAGTATATTTTGTACTTTAATTTTTAAGAGAGTAGACCTCATTCCCAGTGCTTTTAGTAAAATTTTAAAAAATGCATGAAACTAGTTCCTCAGTGAGCGCAAAGAGGTACATGAAAGTTAGTGTATAATGGGAATTTAAAAGTAGGATTTCAAGGTCCTATAAGCTTATTATTCATTAGGTCGCCTCTTCTGAGTACCTGTGATGCCTGTGTATGTCTATCCTGCTCCAAATGTCTGCTGACTTCACCTAAAAAATCCAAGGATAGGACTTCTTTAAAGTGAATATGTCTACTTTGAAAGTTATATGTATTATTGATTCATTCACATAGTGTCATCACTGTCAAATAAACACCCAATATATGAATTGAGTAAATGGAGAAAAATAGTAATCTGCTTGATTGTGAGTGAAAAAAGAAAAGGAGACCATAGCTTATGATCACTATGGATTTCATGATTGTGTGAAGTTTCCAAGACTGAATTTACCTATTTGACAACTTTGATGGGATAAACATGAACCTTGATATAAGTTTTAATAGTAAAAATCAGGCAAATAATCCACATTGTGTTTATATTTTTATTTTTCTTGATCTCTTGCAAAATTAATAATTACTTATTTTTGATACACTATATTTACATTTGAATGCGCAAGATAGATTCTTCTATAGGACTTATATGATACAGTGTGTGTTTGCAAGAAAATCATTTTGTAATAAATCAGAAAATAAATTACTGATATGTGTAGAGGTTTTACTGAAAATTAAGTTAAATATATTCAGCTAGGCAATTAAGCAATTTCAACTGAGTTAAAAAGTATAAAACTTACAAAAAGAAAGTTATCTCAATGTAATTTCTCAAACCATTAAAATAGATTACATTTTATAAACCAGGTTAAAATTTAAATCTAGCATAAAAACAAAAATTAAGTCTTAAAAAAGGATACAGCAAAATCAATGTTCTCTTGAATAAGCCAATAAGCCAGTAAGGTACTAGAACAGAAAAAATTCAAGAATGTAAATTTTGAGAGTTTAATTACTAATGTTTACGACAATGTGGTGACATTATTTCTGGGATATTCCCACCCAATATATGAATTGAGTAAATGGAGAAAAATATCTGTATATCAACAACTATTCACAACATATAAATGTAAATCAGGCAATTAAAACAACATAAAAATACCATGTGTACCTAAAGTATTTCAGTACAGAAACAATTGCAGCAATCCAGATAGTCCATTTTCACACCATTAGGGACTTTTCTTTACTTTTCAAACTAGTAGGACCCAGTTACATTTAAGTCTGGTGTCTGGATAGGCAAATTATTTAATTAAAAGTGTTCCATTTGAGGAGAGGTTAATAGTTATCTACAAACTAAGAGTCAGAGGTACTGGGCTAATGAACATTAGCACAGAAACTACTCAGTTTCTGGGCATATCCTCGTGTATCGTGAGTGATGACTTACTTCAATGCAGTAGTACTATAGTATTAGCTTTATAACTGAGCTAATAAGTAGCTTTTATTACCAGATAAAATAATTAGGCCAGTTATAATCATTTGTTCATCATCTATCCAAGGAAAAATGCAACAATGAAAGTTAAAATAATGGTTACTATGACTTAGCATTTGTAGCAGACACATATCCAAGCTTTGTGTTCAAATTCTATCTTTGCAAATCAGCAACTATGTGACTCTTCTAGCTTCATAAAGTTTCCTACTTCACTGTCCTCCCCTGAGGGATAGGGGAAGAAGACAATAGAAAATCCTCTGTTTTCAGCATGAAAATGTACTAAAGTGTAAATGACTGGCTGACTATTTTAGGGGAGGGAGAAAGAAAAATTTAGACAAAGCTATTAGAATAAGTACAAAAGAAAATTGAATATTTGTTGGTGGAAGAAGGAAAGGAGGCATATTAAATGTACAGGAAACTTCAATGAACCCCCATCTTATAACTCAAATGTTACCATGGCTCATGGTGATGGAACATAAATGCTTCCAGTTGTCACTTTTATAATCTATGGGATTTGGAGCCAGACTATCAGGAGGGAAATCTTGACTGTAGTATTTATTCATTTATGTATTTATTTATTTATAATTGAATAATCTTGAGCAATTACTCTGAGTTCTTAAATGGGAACAAGAAATAGCCATTAGAAAGTGCTTTGTAAATTGTGAAGCAGGAAGACCATATTTCTAAATATTTGAAGAATTCATTTGAGAAAAATGACACAGGACAAGCTGTATTTTAAATTTATAAGCCTAATTTAATTATCAGTAAAACAAAGTAAGATGTACCTTAAAGAAAGTCAATGAGTTATCAAGTCAAACAAGTAATAAACAGTAGAGTTAGAATTTGCCTGGGTCTCTATTTTTCCAAGTGCAGGCTCTCTACCTGTTGTACTTCAATAGTATTTGCAAGAGTATATGCAAGAATGTACAAGACATAGATCATCTGTCCTGCTTGTCATACTGTATACATACTATGGTATGCCAACACACAGAATGTTACAAACCCTAGAGCTGCACAGAGAGTCCTCAGAACATGCATATACTTCTCTAAAATGCCAACTTCCTATCCAGCTCTTCATCTCTGAAATACTAATTAAATGCAGAGAGTAGGTAAGATTCATAGCCATTTGTACCTTTACAGTTGACATCTAGATTTCATATTGTTTAAAATGATAATATGGAGTAAAACTGCTAATTTTACATGGATAATCAAGTTTTGTAAAACTGAGAGTTGATCACAATTTTTAGAGATATTTATGCTTTTTAAATTCTTTGCCTTTGGTACACATTGGCCTTCAAATATTAGCATTGTAAGTAATCCTATATGAGTTCATGGCCATCAAAATTATTTTTCTTTATTTCTCATCACTGTTTTCACTCTCATTTGGTATTGGTCCTCCTTAGTCATTATAAATGTTATTTAAATACAATCCTGATGTTTCTGTTAAATAATGAACATTGCATGACATAGGCTTTTAGAATCTTTCTCTCAATTTTCCCTTCAAGGAATATGATAAATAGGTAAATCGATTTTATGCCTAATTTTTATTTTGTTTACATGTAAGTTTATGTTCATCATCAGGGAAAAACATCTGCAGTGACACATTTTTAAACCCTCAAAGTTTAACAATGGTTTCTACAATCTTGAATAGCTGGTCTCCCAGGCTTGGACTTAAAAAACATATGTTCTATGACAAAGTCTGTATGTTTAAGCCTGGAGATTACTCTCAATGTTGTGAAAATACTGAAAAGCAAAAATCTTACTTCAGTAACATTTCTAAAGCTGAATATCTCTTCCATTTTTCTCCAATGGAATGAATATTTGGAAACATGAATGAACCATTTTTCATTCCCTTAATCAGCCACTCAAAAGAACTTATGGAAGCATTGGCACATAAATTCAATCTTTAGAATTCATGAGTTCATATTACATGTAAGACAGGTATGAAACAAACAAATTGTAAACTTATAATGTTTTACAGGAACAAATATTCTGAAAGAATAGAATATAATTCAAATAAACTCCACATAAATTCAAAATTTCTTCCCTAACTCTCCTATTTTCCACAGAGGGTAGAATGTATGAATAGAATCTTTTAAAAAGGATACGGATCTTTCTCCCTTCTTTTGTTCATTCTTTTTTTCTACCCTTCTTTCACTCCCTTTCTTCCTTTCTTTCACTCCCTTTGTTCTCTTCCTCCCTTCTCTCTTTCCTTTCTTTCTTCATAACTATGAAAGAGAATGGAAAAAGCTGTATATATAGCACATCATCATGTTATATTTTAAAACCTACACTAAAATTAACATTTATATCAATGAACTCCACCAACAGACTTCTAGGTTTAATAACCAAATTCCGTAGTGCAGGTGGATACAAAGTCAACACTCAATACTCAATAGCATTCCTGTACACAAATAGCAAACTCACTGAGCCAAACTAGGGAAACTACAGCCTTCAAAATAGCATCCAGAAAAGGAAATACTTAGGAATCAATGTAACAAAGGACATAAAAGATCTATACAGTTAAAATTATTGTGAAAAAGAGATTGAAGAGGATTTCAGAAAATGGAATGATATTCCTTGTTCATGGATAGGAAGAATCAACATTATAATTATGACCATACTCCCAAAACTGTTATACAGATTTAATGCAATCCTAATCAAAATACTCTTACTATAGCTCACAGATCTAGAGAAATCATTTCTAAAATTTATCTGCAATGAGAAGAGACCTAAAATAGCAAAAGCTGTCCTGGGCAACAAAGGCAAAGAAGGAGGTATCACAGTCCCTGATTTGAAATTGTACTTCAAAGCTACCATGATAAAAACAGCATGGTATTGGCAAAAAAAAAAAAATGACCTGAGGATCAGTTGAAGAGATTAGAAGTTACAGGCACAACTATAAATACACTCATCCACCTTGTCTTTGACAGAGGGGCCAAACATGTTCATTGGAAGAAAGATAGCCTCTTTAATAAATGGTGCTGGAAAAAGTGACTTTTCACACACCAAGGACTAAAACTAGACCCATGTCTATCACCATGCACTAAAGTCAAAATGGATCAAAGATCTAAATATTAAAACAGAAACACTAAATGTCCTGAAAGAGAAAGTTCGTTGAAATCTTGAAGACATAAGGGTAGTGTTATGATTTTGAGGATATTTTCCTAGGGGAACAACATAATACAGGACACATATTGAAAAGATTATTTATAATAATCACCCAAAGAATAATATACAAGGGAGTGCAGGAAATCTGTCCACACACTGTAGACCAGGAATCCAGCTGAGGACCTGGATCCCACAATAATATCCTGCATGAGTCCAGCTGAAGACCTAGAGCTCATAATAATGCCTCCCACAAGCCCACCTGGGGGCCTAGAGCCCATAACAGTACCTCATGCAGGCCTGTTTCATGGATCTGTGCTGGGAAGGCCCAAAGGTCAGTGGTGGAATCTAGAAAGCCTGTGGCAGTTGGATGAAAGATCTGTGCTAACAGGCTGAGGCATCTGCACTGGAGCCAGGAAGCAATACGCAAAATAAGAACCAGAGCTTCCCTGAAAGGTACCACAGCCATCCTCAGCAACAGTGAGGTCTTGAGCTCCTCAAAGGATAAAGACACTTGAGTTCCCATCAGGAAAGCAAATGCAGCAAGCTTCTTCTGAAAACTGAGCTGTGCACCTTCTTCCCCTCCTGAGTCAGGAAGCGATGCTCAAAGTGAGGACCAGAACTCCCCCAAAGTGAACTGAAGCTATTCTCAGTGCCAACAATGTCCCAAGCTCCTCAGATGATTGAAACAGCCGAATTCATCAGGAAAGCCAGCACAACAAGTTCCTCCAACAGAGCCAACAGCTCCTTACAGCTTCTACTGGCTCCCAACAGCCTCATTTCTTCTTCTCCAGTTCTACCTCTTATGCTGCTGGCAACAATCCCCAGGTGGGCCTCCTATACCCAGCACCATGCTTACTCAGTTCAGCTGGGGGTTATAAATTGACCTACACTCAGCACCATACTTACTCAATTCAGATGAAGGTTATCAATCCACTACAGGTAGGCAGATGTTTCATAAACAAAAAACAAATAACAGGGAAAATACTTCAAAGAATCAACAATTGTGATCTCATCTAATTGAAAAGGTTTTGCTCATCAAAAGAAATCACCAACAGATTAAAAAGAAAATCCACAAATTGGGAAAATTTTAACCAACCCTAACTTAGACAACGGACTTCTATCTAGAACATATAAAGAATTTTTTAAAAAGTAAGTTTCCAAAATTCAAAGACTCAATCCAAAAAGGGGCATCTGAGAGGAATACACATTTCTCAGATGAAGAAATACAAATGGCAAATAAATATATGAAAAAATGTTCAATATAATGGTCACTTGAGAAATGCAAATTAAAACAACTCTGAGATTCCATCTCACACCAGAAAAACAGGCTATTACCAAGAAATCAACCCATAACAAATTGCTGGTGTTGCTATGGGGGAAAAGGAACCCTTCTCCACGGTTGGTGGGAGTATAGACTGGTACAACCACTGTGGAAATCAGTGTGGAAATTCCTCAAAGAACTGCGATTAGAATTCTCATTTGACCCATCTAGTCACCTTCTGGGTATTTTTCCAGAATAATTGTAAACATCGTACCACAGGGCTATATGTGCACCCATGTTTATAGCAATGGAATTTGTCATAGCTAAATCCTGGAAACAACCCAAATGCCCATCAATTGAGGAATAGATAAAAAAGATATGGTGTTGTTATAAATGATGTATTATTCATCTATGGAGAAAGATAATCTTAAAGCTTTTATAGGTAAATTAATGCAACTAGCGACCAAACTCATAAGTGAAATAAATCAGACCCACATGTGTAGACATCATATTGTCTGTCTAGTGTGAGAAACTGAAAAAGTAAACAAAATATGAAGGTATTGTGAAAGAGAAAGAAACTGCTCAAAAGGAAAAAACAATTTGGGGGAAAGGAGAAAAGAAAGAAATAAGGAGAAAAAAATATATATAAGATAGCTATATTAGTTGTACTACTAATTTCTGTTGTTTACTGAAAGGAATCATTAATGCTTAACTTTTTGACCTATTTTGCATCATTATATCTGGTAATTTGAACAATTACTTTGAAGATAACAATATGCAGTATGACAAATATTGTTGATTTCCTATCATCTTGTTTTGAAATTCTGTGTTGTTTTCAATGTTTTTTAAAATTCTTATTGTCTTAAAATGAAAATGAAAAAAATTATATCAATAAATACACTTATGTTATCTTTAAATATAATGAATATATACGTATTAATATATGATAAATATTTACATAGTTATTTTAAAGTGAGAATAAAAACAATATTTAACATTAGAAATGCAATAAAGTTAATTAAAGAAAAAAATCTTGTCCAAGGTCATTTGAAGGAGGATAGTTGTGAAAATAAAGACAAAAGTTTGGAGAGGGAGATGGAGAAATTGAGAAATGAACATTTGTACTTTCTGCATGATGAGGAGACCAGATGTTCCAATTACTTAAATATTTGTACTTAAGTAATTCACACGAAAGTATTAAAAATATATGAGTCCTGATTCTAAGAAAAATTTGAAATAAAATTGGTAATGAAAATCACAAAACTAGGCTAGCCTGGATCATCTGCTATTCTTAGGCATCTGGAGCATGAGATTTTATAAAGGTGTGAGCAAAAAGTTGTCTTGAACCCTGCAGAGAAGGAAGAACTGGTGTCCACTGGAACTCTGAAGATGCATTAAATGAAGATTAGGTCATAATGGATATAGATACTAATGTATAGTATACACAGAAAAGTATCTGTCTCCATAATGGCTCTGTTTAGATGAAAAAATAAGTTGTCTTTGGAAATTGTAATTACATCTCGACTCTCATTTGAATTCAGCACTTGGTTCCTACCAAGTGCAAATTTGAGAACTGCCAGATCTCATAACAATGTCAAGTTTCTCAAAGAAATAAATCCAAACTCATTCTGGAGAAAAAAAAAATACTCTTAAGAGCCTCAGGATTTCCATCATCAAGGTAGAAGCAAATATAAAACTACAAGACATAAGAAGAAACAAGCAACCATGAAAAAGTGCTGGTAGCATCAATAAGGAACAGAAGCAAACCCTCCAAAGTCAACTTTCTGTGAGTTTCCAAGGGGAGACATAAAAGTAACATCTGCATATTGAGAAGGCACAACAGACCAAAGAATGACTCAGACAAATCCAGCGTGGTTAGTAAATGAGTTCATTCGGGATTACTTGCAGAGTAGTGGATGGCTTACAGGCAGCTGCATATGGATGTCATCAATAATCTCTTACTCCACCCCCATGGGTGGGGCTACTGTCTACATATGGATTTTGTTAAACAGTAAGACTCTGGAGGAAAGACAAGAGCCCCTGGGGAAAAGTTGACTGTGCTCCATTCATTTCCATCCCACTCTTATTGCAAACTTGGTGGGTTTCTGAGATTCTATCATGCAACAGTGCTGCATCTCCTGCTTTTTCTGTACATTGGTGCACAGTCTTATAAAGAGTTCAGCAGACAGATAGAGGAGTAAAATGTAGTACCTTAGAATGATACACATAAAAAATTATTGCTGGCAAAGCTGATATTGAAAATTAGGGGAAGGAATTAAAGTTCCTTCTGTAAATGAATTTACATCATTACTGAGTTTTACCATAAGATGAAAGGAAAATTAGAACTTTATCAGAAAGAAATTCCAGGATTTTGTGTGAAGAAGAACTTTCAAAGTCTGCAATAAATCCCCCAAATTACTTTCACTTACTCTTATATGTAGGATTATGTAATACTTAAAGTCATAATCCACAATATAAAATGTGCTAATTTGAAATGAAGGTAAAAAATTCTTTCAAGGAGAATTTTATAAGGGAAAATATACATGAATGTTTCATAAACAGATGAGATGAATCTGAAACTCATCAATAAGCAGAAGAAAGAAACTTAAAATAATGAAATACTATTTTATATGTTATCCTAGTAGGAATTAAAGTTTGACTTACTCCACGCAAGAGTGTAAAATAATAAAAGCTTTCATATGTTGCTCATAACAATGCAAGCACCTTATAATCACTGTAGAAAAAATACTTGACACTATCTGTTCATGTTTGAGATTCATAAGTTCTATTCAAGATATGTCACCTTTCCTTAGAACCCTTATTATAGTTTATACCTAGAGGGCCCCCCGCCCCCAAAGCCTCATGCCCTCATGGTGAGACTTTGAGAAGGTGACTGGGTCACAGGACTGTGACACTCATCCTTGAAGAGTTCATAGCTAAATGTGATTTGGGAGGTAGAGGCTGGTTACAAGAGGTGGGTCACTGTGGGCGTGGCCTGGAAGGCTTTATCTCTTTCCCCCTCCTTTATCTCGCTCTATGCTTCTGACTGGTGTGTCATGAACTCTTTCTTCTCTGTCATGCCCTTTTGCCAGGCCAAATTGCCTTGGACTGAAAAGCTGTCAGGAACCACCAGACTATGGGCTGAAATTTCTCCAAACTGTGAGCCAAATAAAACTTTCCTCACTGAAGTTGTGGGTATCAGCAGTTGTATCTCAGTGAGAATAGTGTAACTAAGACAACCTTCCTAACTATTTAACCTGGAGAAACTGTTGTGCATATAGTGAAGGAGATATAATTAAAAGTGTGTGTAGAAGCATTATTTGATAGCAGTAAATAATGGAAAGTACCTAAAAGTTCATTCAAAAAATATTGACAGTTATCAGGTAGTCATAATGAACCATATTATGCATAGCATAACACATTAAAGAGATATACTATTGAAGGAAAACAGAAAAATTGCATCAGCATAACATTTTAATATTATCTATGTTAAAATTGTAAGAAATTATGGAAATCTGAAGCTTGGAAAGTATTAAAAAATTAAGATTTTATTACTGCTACTTGGAAGCATGGCAAAGGATAGCATTCATGAGAGAGAAACATCTCTCATGTTCATTCACTTTCACAGTAATGTTTATTTTTCCTTAAAATGGATAGTAGTCACATTCAAGTTAAAAGTTATGTGTGTATCCTAAAAAATATACAATAAGTTATGTCATATATGTGGTTACATACTATAACTATGTAGTGAAACATAGACAAGTAGATGTTTTCTGTAACCCATATGTGCATATATATATGTACATATGAGTTTGCATGTGTAAAATGTAGACAGCACTTACAATTTCAACAATATGACAAGTATCACAGAATAAATCTTTTAAAATTGTATAACCTATCACTTATTTGGGTAGAATCATAAACTGTTGCCCAAAGACATTCAAGAAGTTTTAAATACATTGCCAGCATAAATATTTATCAGTTAGAAAAACATTTTTTGTGAAGATTTAATACTCTCCAACCTGGAAATTGAATCAAGATTTTACAGATCTTGATAAGTTGATGGGAAAATTAATAAATTAAAGCTCAGGGCCAAAGTAGCCTACATATTCCTGCTAAGGAACAAGACGAAGATCAATAGTAGTAATATTATTTGTATAGAGCTTACTTTCCGATTTGCTTACCACTTCTTCTGGGAGTCTGGCACTGATTGGACTGCCTCTCTAAATTTTCATCTCTTCACAACTATGATTTCTAGGTCCAGAACTAGGAGCCCAGAGGCTGCATGCTCCTGTCTGCATACCTGTGGAGACACTCATACTGCATTTCTTACCTGATGCAGTCTCAGAGTTTGATTTGTAGAGTGAATCTTCCTCTGGTTTTGGCTTTTTACTTTTGCAGGCTATTCATTTACATGGGAATATATACACATGAATAATACCCTTTTAAGGGAGAAGGTAATTTATTTGAGTTACAGGACACAACTTGAAAGTAATTTATTTTCTTCCTTATTATCAAAGAGTTATTGAACTACTGGTTTTAATAGAGCATTAAATATCTATGGACAAAACCCTACATATTTAAGATGTTAAATACCTCTATAAATGCTATATTTTTCCCATTGTACCTTACTTTTAATTGCTTCAGTCAGGAAGAAAGATAACTGATAACGCAAGTGAGAATTCATCACATAGCTCTTCTACAATTTAAAGAATATTGCTCATAGTGTTGCATCCAGTGTCCTGTCCTATATCCATCCTCCCCTTTACCCTATAAATACCCCAAAACTTGGCCCTGATGTTCTCTCAGACTTGATTATGATCTTTAGCTCAATATACTTGCGCACACGTTCAACATTTATCAAATTTTATTCATGACTTGGTAATTACAGAAATCACACCTCCAGAATATTGCTAAAGTTAACTCTTGATTAATTCTCATTTTTGGTATGTCATCTTAATACATGTAGCTATTGTTTTCTTTCACAATTATGTGGTATTCCTTTGAATTATAGCTCACAAATTGGTAATCCATTTCCTTGTTGATGGATATGTAGTTTTTCCTATTTATAAATAGCTCTGCTATGTGTATTCTTGAATGTGTTCCCTTGTTTACTTACGTAGTAAGATTTTGTCAAATGTATCCACCAGAGAAGATGCATGTTCAAACTTATTAGATATTTCTGCAACTCCAGCATGTATGTACCTATTTACATCCTGATCAGGTGAGTATATGATTTCTGGTTTATCCTTACTAACGTTTCTTGGCTGTCATGCATTCTATTATTTTTTGGAGACTGAATAGTGAGTGATTATGTCTTTAATTGCATTCTGCTTGCTCAGCTACTTTTCATATATTTAATTCATTTTTCATCTCTTATGAAATTCCCATTCTTTATTGTAGTGCTAATATTTTTTCTCTTAGAAATAAAGAATGTTTATTTTATTGTGGTAGATAGCATGATATTAAGCCTCACATTTTTATTAGACAGTATTTTAAAATAAGTATATATGTGTATATATATTAAGCATATTGTGAATTAGAAGAATAATATCCAACAGCTATCTCTAGATTCTACTCACCTGTGCAAGTGAAACTTTTTATTTTCTGAAAAGAAAAATTCACATTTGTATTAATATATTTTGAGGGATTTTTTGTGGGTGATGTAAAATAATGACCAAATTAAATATTTCTCCATGTAGACATTGAGTGATCCCACGTCATTTGTTGAGACTATCCATTTCCCACTATTTTTGGCATCCATGTGGAAGACCAGGTGACTTGCTGTGTAGTTTTTTTATCTGGGTTCTCTATTCTGTTTCATTGCTCTCTGTTTTTATGTCAATACCATAGTGTCTTTTTATTTTTTTTAATTTTTTTTGTCTTTTTGACACAAAAAAAACATAGGATTTCACTATGCAGTTCAGGCTAGACTTTAACTCACTTTGTAGCCCAGGCTAGCTTTGAACGTGCAGGAGTCATCCTGCCTCAGCCTCCCAAGTGCTGGAATTATTGGCATGAGTCACTATGCCTGGTAGTACTACACCATTTTGATTAAGGAGCTGTGATGTTTTTATCTTTGTGTTTCTTCCATTAGATTTCTTTGAGAATTTAGGATATCTTGTGGTTCCATATAAATTTAGTATTTTCACATAGAAAAGTATCATTGAGCTTTTGATAAGAATTGCATTGAACCTTGGATCATTTTGTATAACACAGGCCTAATTGAGTTATTAGTCTTCCAGCCCATAAATGCAGAATCTTTTCATTTATGTGTTTCATCTCTAGTTTTCCATGTAAATATCTTTTACTCTCTTGGTTAAATTCCTCAGTATTGTATTCCTTTTTATGCTGTTATTAGTGAGGTTTCTTCAATTTTTTGTACTATTTTTACTTATATAGGAATGCAATTTATTTTGCACGTCAATTTTTACCCTACAAGTATACTGAATTTATTAGTTCTAATTTTTTTATAGTCTTTATGATGTTCTGTATAAAAAATCATGTCACCTATAGTTGACACAATTTACATCTTCCTTTCTGACTTGGATGCCTATCATATATGTTTCTTGCCTAATTACTCTAGAGAGTATGATAATATGTTAGTAAAAATGTCAAGAGTGAACAACTTTTGTTGTGCCTTATTTTAAAGTCAAAGCTCACAGTTTTAACGTCGAGTTCTCTTCCTTTGTTATTTGAGGGACTTTTTTTCCTTAGCCGTGTGTTTTGATCCCTGTATCATTTGTCTGCATAAGATGTGGTTTGAAGGATATTTGCAAGGGGAACATATAATACAGGACACATTTTATAAGACTATTCATAATAGTCACCCAAAGAATAGTACTCAAGAGAGTGCAGGAAATCTGTCCACACACTAGAGACCAAGGAAATTAGTTGAGGCCCTGGATCCCATGGAAATATCCTGCATGGGTCCAGCTGAAGACCTAGAGCTCATAACAGTGCCTCCCACAAGTCCAACTGGAGGCCAAGAGCCCGCAACAATGTCTCACGCAGGCCTGTTAAACAGATCTGCACTGAGAAAGCCCAAAGGTCAGTGGTGGAAGCTAGAAAGTCTGTGCCAGTAGTATGAAAGATCTGTGCTAGCAGGCTGAGTGATTTGCACTGGAGCCAGAAAGCAATATGCACAGTAAGAACCACAGCTCCCCCAAAATGTACCACAGCCATCCTCAGCAAGAGTGAGATCCTGAGATCCTCTGATGATCAGGACAGCTGAGTTCCCATCAGGAAAGGCAATGCCAGTTTCTTCAGGAGACTGAGCAATGCACCATGTTCCCCTCTGGAGCTAGGAAATGATGCACAGAGTGAGGCCAAGAGCTCCCCCAAAGTGAACTGAAGCCATTCTCAGTGACAACAAGGTCCCGAGCTCCTTGGAGGATGAAAACAGCTGATTTCAGCAGGAAAGTCAGCATGACAAACTCCTCCAGGAAAACCAGCAGCTCCTTTAGCTCCTCTCTGCTTCCAGCGGGCTCCCAACGGCTTCTACCAGCTCCCAACAGCCTAACTTCTTCTTCTCCAGTTCTGCCTCTTATGCTGCTGGCAATAATCTTCAGGTTGGCCTCCCACACCAAGCACCATGCTTGCTTTTTTCAGCTGAGTGTTATAAGTTGACCACCAGCTGTCAATCTACTACAGCATATTAGTTGTTTTCTTTTTTGTGATTACCATGAAGCTTATATGAATTAACATTTAGCCAGAATTACTTTAAGCTGACAACAATCTAATTCCAAATCCCTGCAAGACTGTATACTTCTGCTTTTATTTCATGCCGTAACTTCCGTTTATTCATATTGTTTACCCATTGAAGACAATTATAGCTACAATTGCTTTTCATACTTTTAGCTTTTTTGAAGTTTATAATAATTTTATAAGTGATTTCCATGCCAGCATTACAGTATTGTGGTATTCTAAATTCAAATACTGTGTATATTTACTTTTACCAATGATTATTATATTTTCACATCTCATTTTACTAAATAGCATCCTTTTGTTTTAAGCTAAAGAACTGTGTTCAGTTGCTCTCCTAAGACAGATTTAATGCTGATGAACTCACTCAGATCTTCATATACCCTTCATTTCTGAAGAACAGCATTGATGGATGCAGCATTAGTACTTACGACTTTTGTCTTACTGTTTCCTTACTTTGAATATGCCATCCTATTCTTTCCTGGCCTACAAAGATTCTGCTCAAAAATATACTGATGGCTTATCAAGTATCCCTTTTATGTGACAAGTTACTTTTCTTTACTACTTCCAAGTTGTTTTCCTTTCTTTTGTTTTTGACAATCTGCTTATAATGTGTCTTGTTGAATATATCTCTATGTTTAACCTTCCTGGGGGCTTTAGGATGCTTCAAGGATCTGGCTTCAGGCCTACCCTTCACTGACACAGGCCTGCAGGTATTACATAAGTGGCATTTTCCAGCCAGTTCTCAGTTTTAGTTCAGGAGGGTTCCCTCCTGGGAACTCACACCCCAGCAGACCCTGTTAAAATAAAGACTCCATTTGATGATCCCATAAACCTGCTTATGACTTATTTCTTGGCAGTGTGAGCTCCAGAAGTCTTGCAAAGCTACTTAGAAGAATTTTTATCCTGAGTAGTATAGACAGACTTATCTTTTCAAGAGAAAGCCCAATAAACACTCAGAGCAATTAGCACCAAGGAACAGTCAGCCTATAGTACCCTACACAAGCCAGCATCCCACAATGGTGCCAGGCAGTGGCCATAATCAGCAACTGGCTCTTCTGACCCTTGGCAGCCAGCATTACCAAGTGTCATCTGCTGACATAAGGACTGCTAGCAGAACTGCAGTTTGCTGATTCATGATTTCCATCTGAATCAAGCAAAAGAATCTTATGTTGATTGGCAACTTTCTGCTGCGGTGTCCATTTTAGTAGCTCTTTTATGTAGGATTCAGCATGACCAGAATTCCAGACATTGTTTCTTACTCATTATATTTTATATATATTTCTTTCTAGATTTATCTAAATATTGAATTCATTAATTTTAAGATAACCTTTTTTACATTTTAACACTATGTAGATTGACATGAGTTCCAGTTGAGGAAAAGTTAGCATTGATTCATAACTTAACAGGCAGTTATCTTAACACTATTTTAAGATAATTACGTGCTTGCTTTAGAGTCCATAAAAATGTAGCATTCAGCCAGGTATGGTGGCTCACCCCTGTAATCCCAGCAGTCAGGAGGTTGAGGCAGGAGTATCATGTGAGTTTGAGACCAGCCTGGGCTGTAAAGTCAGCTCAAGTCCAGCCTGAACTGCACAGCAAGACCCTGTCTCAAAAAGACAAACAAACAAACAAACAAACAAAAAAAATGAAAGGAATGAACAACAATGGTTGCTATTCTGTTATTATTTTCTTTTACTCTTTAAAATAAAAAAATTTAAAATGACAAAAATAAAACGAAAAAGGAGTGATGTTAACATTTATTGATGTCTTTGTGTTTACCGGGAATTATTTTTCAAGCTTTACGTAAAATATATCTTTAAATTTCCTCAAGGTTCAAATAACTGTAAAGTACATAATGCAGGGATTCAAAATCATCTGATTTTGTAGACTACTTGTAGTAATCATAAAATAATTTTAGTTGGTAAATTTGTTTCCAAGCCTATAAAACCGATGATCCTTTGTTTTAAAAATTCTCCAATGGTGTGTTATGGTTTAGATCAAGAATGTCTTCCCAAAGCCTCACATATGCTGAGGTAGCAGTTTTTCATGATGATTGGATCACAGAGAGGCTATGCTGAATGCATACTTTAGGATGTGGGGACTGGCTGGAGGTGGGTTACTGGAGGTTTGACCTGGGAGGGTAGAGTACATCTCCCTCTCTGTTTCCTCTCTTCTCTCTCTGCTTTGTGGCTTCCAGGATATGATGAGCTTACTTCTGAATCAGGCCCTTCCAGTATACAGTTCTGCCCTGGAGCAAGCACATTTGAACTGAACACTCTAAAGCTACAAGCCCAAATGGACCTCTTCACTAAATTGTAGGTTTGGGGCATGTTGTCCCAGGAACAATGTATGTAACTATAACTAAGAGAATAAGCATCACCAAGAACTCAATATTAATTCTAAACTGTGGCCTTATGTGAAGTTACTGAATAATAATCTAAAGAGGAAGGGCTGTGCATGGTATACTTTTTCAAATGTTTCCAGGTCACTTCTAACTTTAGGCAAATTTGAAAACTATTGCATTGGCCCATTTATTCTTGTCCAGGTAGTTTTGTCATTCATAATGCCTCAACCCTAAGCAAAGTTCCAATATACAAGCTATATTGGACAATTGCTATCTGTTTTGGGGGCAGATTAGCAATTTTAACATGGATTGTCTGCCTGATTTCTAAGTGTAAGCCTACTCTGTAAGCCTATTTCTTACCACAAAGTCAGGATAGTTTGTGTTCTGCCTCTTTGGTGGCATCAGAAAATTTCATAAATCATTTGCTACTTTGGTCCCTGGTCATGACTGACAATCACTAATGGGAAAAAATAGCTTAGCTGTCACTTTACTTTGCTTCTTCATGTCTGAATTTGGAGGTATCTGCTTTTAAAACTGTAACCACTTATAAAAAATATTTGATAGTCATATGATCATTGATATCCTTCAAATATTTGTGTGTGTGTAAAGTATATATGTTTGTGCTGTAGAAATGTGGCCCAGAGAGGAAAAAATGGAATATATAATTTAAATGTTAGTGTCAGACATGACAGTGACATAGACAAGAAGACCCTCTGCTCTTTGCATTTTGTTCTATATGGTAGAATCTTTCTTGTTTTAGTGTATTTCTCAAATGAATGCATGACAGTCTTCACATTCATATTCCATGCATTATATTGAACTAGATTATATTAAGCTGAAAGTCTCTATTGGGTAGAGCTCAGCTGAAATGTTAGGCTTAAATCAAATCAATTTGAATGAAATCAAGTTTAGAGTTTGATTTGACCTTGATGTCAAGAAGATTTTCTCAATTTGGCTGAGAAATTGTGCTTTCAAGAGCCAAATTCATTTCTAAGTCTTTTTATCCTTTCCCTCTTTTAATTCTATTTCCCTCAAGTCAAAATTAATCAAATATAGCAGCTTTTTTATTATATTAATTTGATAATGTCAACTGACAGGTTGTGTTTTAAAATTCCAGATCTAACTTGTGAGACCTAAAATGTTGGAGAACTAATTGGAAGGGTGCAACTGCAAAGTTATTTGTTAGGAGGAGTGTAAAAGGATTTCATGAGAAAGGTATAGTTTTCAGGATGTCTATACAAAAACAAGCAAACAAAATATGCATTGATTAAGAGGTAAAGACACAAATTAGCCCTGTTCAGCAAGGTGTCAGTTTACTCATGTAAAATCAAGGTGGGAGCCAGTTTACCATTTTCTTGTCTTTACAAAAGGAAAGATTAGAAAAATAAGCCTTTAAGTATAAATGTGAATTAAAATGTATGCTCTCTCCTCCATGTGGTAGGCATTTTTAAAAATGAAACCAGGTTAATTTCAACCTAAGTCTGAGAAAATCTGAAACCAAGAATTCCATGTTTCCATAAAGACAGTCCATGATCTTAATTAAGGTAACAGAGAAAGACTGAACATTGTTATATCATTAATTTATTTATATAGGTTTTCATACTTAGATTTTTATAGATAAGGCTCCACTAAAAGAACTAACATCAAATTGTCTTATGTTTTTCCCTTTTACTATGCAATGTAATCATTTGACTTATTTATCCGACCCTATGGTGTGAATATTTAATGAATCCCATATAACTCACTATTTTTTTTTCTTGGTTCAATACTACTTACCTATTCCACTTAGAAATTCCAAATAACATCAACTTTAATATATATAGAGATAAAATTTCACCTTAAAATAGTGCACTGATATATCTTCCAGTAAAAACAGAGGATATTTCCAGGTTAACCCGTATGCTTTGCCTTTTCTGTTTGTTTGCTCTTTGAGCCTTTTTTATTCTACAGTATGTGGATTAATTGTTTCCTCTTTTAACTTTTGTAAAACTTATTTCATTCTTGAACAGTATTCCAGTGTGTTATGGTTTGTGTCTGGATGGCAGTGATGGAGCTGGCTTCTAGAGATTTTTGATCCATGGTCCAATGCTGGGATTATGGGTGTGAGTGCTACACCCTCCCTGGGGCTGGTAGTTTGCATACAGTATAACAGAGGGAAAGTGCTTTTCCCTCTACTACTCCTCACCTTGTGCTCTTGTTGCTTCTGCTGTCTTCTTCAACCTTGAACTGTTGCCCTGTGCCATGTGCTACTCTGCCTTGGAGCTAGCTGAGTGTGGACTGAAACCTCCACAAACTGTGACCTAAATAAACCTTTTGTTCCTTAATTTTGGGCATCAGGTATTTTGTCTCAGCAACAGAGGAAAGTAACCAAGACACAGGGTCTGTCCCATTACATCCTATTGAATTTCATATTGTGATTTGTGTGTCATAGAACATCAAGTTTTACTAAACGTTAACCATCTCTTTTCACCATCAAAGCATGACTGACTGGGTAACATTTTCCTGGATCAAGGTGAGTGATTTTTGTAGACAGAATTTTGTTTTTTCATGTGCTTTTTTTTTTTCTATGCCTGATAACAGTTATATGCATATTTTCTTGATGTCATAAACTTATTTCTTCTTTTTTAAAGAATGTTGGAACTGGGGCTGGGGATTTAGCTCAGCGGCAAAAGCGCCTGCCTGGCAAGCGCAAGGTCGTGAGTTCGGTTCCCGGTACCGGAGAAAAACAAAAACAAACAAAAAAAAAGAATGTTGGAACTGAGCTATATTTGGCAGCACATGCCTGTAATCCCAGCATTTGGGAAGCAGAGGCAGAAGGACTGCCATGAATTTATGGACAGCCTGGACTACATAGTAAGTTCGAGGCCATTCTGAACTACGTAGTGAGATCCAATCTCAAAAACAAACAAACAAGGTTTTTGGCTTACCATTCGTCAATGGTACATTCATATGAAGTTAAGCAAAGTGCAAAGTTAGAGGGCAAATACTGCAAACCACCTTTTTAATATATAGAACTACAAGAAAAGGAAGAAATTTCTAGTGACTCATAAAACTCAATGAAGACTAATCAACTTCATAATTATGGTTTCTCACTTGCAAGAGACACCCATTAAAATCAGCTAAGGGAAGAACGGCATAAGCAAAGTCTGGACAGTTACCAGATGCAGAGTTTCTGTTGTGTTCTTCTTGTAGAGTAAAGATGCTATTCTTTCAGCATTCATATGTGCCAGCATACACAACGTCTCATCAACTGGTATAACTCACCTGAACCTTAATATTTACAGTTTTCACTGGAATACAATTTTGTTGGCATGACTGATTACCCAGGTTGTTAATCTGGGACCCAGGTCAACTGGTACCATACAATCGAAAAACCTGACCCTCAGTCATATTCTTGATTTTTGTGGCATAGCTGGCTACCATTCTATATTATACTCTTACCATCTGGTTAGGCAAAGGTAAAGATTGCCTTCTGGGAGTCGAGGAGAGCAATCAGATGATTTTTATGCAGGCTGTTTCTTACTTCATAGGCTACCCCCTGAACATAAGCCAAAATTAGGTTATTGCAAAACCATCACATTTGCTTGACCATCTAAAATTATTGTGGAATTTATATAAATTTATATACATAATTTATTTATATAAAATGATATTTATAGTTTTAGGTTTTTCATGAACCTAAAACTATATAGCTATTATATATATTTTCAATTTTTTAACTTTTAATATACAATTAATCTTAGTTTATGATAAACTTTAACAGAACTATTTAACATAGAAATTACTTGATAGTTTATGATATCTAGTTTTTTGTGTTAATGTACTCATTTTATTTTTTTAAATTGACTTTTGTATATAGCTAATTATCAAATACAATCTAAAGCTATGTATTAACAAATGATCATGCCAAACATAATTTATACTTGTCTTTAACACATTTAAATGTTTTTGGCATGTCAAAGATTTGGGATCCAATGTTTGAGTCAATAGCAATAGTCAAGTAAAAGGCCATTACTGCATTAAACATTTTATCACAGGAAGAACTATCAATATTCAGCCAGACAAGATGTAGAATTTTTCCTGAAAAGTTGAAGTAATGTCTTGGCCTTCTAGTGATCCAACTATATAAAACCTCAGAGAAAGATGCCAACTGGAGCCGGGAGGCAAAAATTCATGCAAGTACAACTTTCTTCTGAAAAGAACCCTGAGCTGAATGTTAGAAGGAATTCTTGCTTTTAGTTTATCTGTGACATCCTCTTTCTAGAATATATTCATTAGAATGGGATTGTCATGCTTTGTAAATTCCTATAGTTATCATGTCTTTTAATAAAATAGATAGTTAATATTTCCAAACTCTGACATAACAAAAGATTCTAGTCATGCAAGGCACACTAGTACCAGTACAGAAAAAGAAATAAGAGAAATAAATGAAGTGTTTTTAGGTTAACCTGTTTTGTAATTATGCAACTAAAAGAAATTCATCAGCTAATCATTTTATATTGGTTTTACTTTCTCAGCAGTCTTTATTTCTCAATATATCTGACCATCAATATCAATATTATAATCTTATTAATAATGCCTTGTGTTAAGTCACATCTTAGTAAGACTGTCTATATAAAACCTGAAAAATAAAAGACATAGAATTCATACATTACTAGAGTCCTACTCAGATATTAACAGACAGCCTCATCCATAATTTATTGTATGATTAATATATGATACAGATTTGTCCACTGAGGTTTGCAGGCTTCTGTTTTGTTTCATAAGGTGCTAAAAGCAGATATGACCTCAGCAACATATAGTTTTACCCTTTGAGGAACCTAGCACTACCTTATTACATAACTCATTAATTTATTATTTTATCTTCAGCTGCCATTTTTTTTCTCCATTTATACCATCTTAGTCTACTACTATTTGTTTGGGGGTATAATTACATTAGGGCACAGTTTTAAAATTTTCAACAATTGACTATATTGATTACCAGGTAGTATGTCTTCTTCATAGTATGGCAGGGTTGTACCAGATAGTTTGAAGGTAAAACCTAACCTACCAGGCTCTTAGGAATTCTGGTATAAAAATGTAAATATGTAGTTACAGTTTTTGTTTTGTAATCATCCATTTTCTGACATCTACAGTTGTAGCCTGAGTCCTGGAATCAGTGCATCAAGTAGAATAAAAGAAAGCTAAACATAATGGAAGGAAAAAATGTGTAGTTATGTTGGTATCCTGCCATGGTACAGAAATTTTTCTATGTATAACAACATCCTCCTCCACCTCTTTGTACTTATATCCTCTAGAAAAGTGAAGGATTTTTATCTACTGGTGATCCTCTCATGGGCACCTCTCAAGTTGAATATGAGGATACACTCATGCAAGTGTTTAAGCCAAGTCCTTCTACCTTAATATACTTGTTTTTGACAACATTTTGAGACTTAAATTGTTTTGCAGTGCTAGTAATTGAACCCAATGTTTCACACATGCCAGAAAAAGTGGTATACCACTGAGCTGTTCCCCAACCAGAAAGCTAATCTTTCACTGCTCATTCCAGTTCTTTCTAACCATTATTCTGAAGATTGACTGTGCTCTTTGGTCTAAGAACATGTTAGGCAGCTGTCAAAACTGGTACAGTGGCTTCTTTTAAATCCTTTAACTGCATTCTGAGCATTTGCATCTACTACATACTTTGTTGTGTGTGTGTGTGTGTGTGTGTGTGTGTGTGTGTGTGTGTGTATTTCTCTACAAAATTCCATTAGGTATTTTGAAGGCAAGCCATTACTAAATTTAACATATTTGATATTTAGAGACAAAGGAGAGCATTTCTGGAGGTCTTAAAAGAGTACTTCTAAGGCACATGCTTTTCTATCCTCTGGGCATCAAATACAGACTCTTTTATTATTTATGTTTTAGTTTTCATGGCATTTAAACATTTTTATGTTCCATTCTCACTTTAAGCCACTGAGAGTAACAGAGAATGGATCATTACTTACAATTTCTACATAGAAAAATAATGCATAGAGAAATTTTGGTATGCTAAAAACAATTCAGTCAACCACAACAAAATGAGTCATTATAACAAGTACATTTTAAAATTTTCCCTTTGTATAATATGCCCATTTCTAAACCAAATCTTGCCTGAGAACAGCTTCCAGAGTTTTCCTGAATATTCACTCTTTTATGTTTATAGTGTAGGATATTTACAGCTGATTAAAAATGTATTATTTTGGACAGGGTAATGTGGGAGGGGCAAACCCCATCATGGACTTTGTTAAAAGTTGGCACAAGCAAATAATTCAGGTAATCCACTGGACAACTAAACTGGAAACAAATCCTTATCTCTGCAGCTTAATTATCAGAGTAATCTTAGTGTATGCATGCATTCTGGTAATGGAAGACTGACAAAGTAATGTATGCAGCCTCTCCCATATTATAAAAATAGAATGAGCTGCTACAAAAATAGTATTAGGGAAAAAACAGCATTTAAGGATAAACCTCAAGATTTATCTCAAGATAAACCTCAAACAATAAACCTCAAGAACTGCTAAATTAGAAGACAATTGAACAAAAAAATATTGTTATCATCATATCTAGGGGACAGTGACTCTTAGCATATCATTTTACGGTAAAATAATTCTAGTCTTAGTATGAACCTCAAAATGTGTCTTGAGAAACATCTGGAGGGGTTGTGAAAAGTTAACTTTGCAGTCCTGACTTTACCATGGAAAGCTTCTCCAAAGACAAAGAACACCCAGGCCCAGATAACCACCTATGACCCTGCCTGGGTTGTTTCATCCCTTCCATGGCCCTAGATAAACATTGTAACCATAAAGGAAATGTATGGTTAACTAAAGGGGGACATATAGAACAGAAAATATATATCATTTTGATTGGGCTCATGACTGGAGCCTGACCCAGTTACATGGCACAAGGAAAACAACATGCAGCCAGGGCTACAACATTCCAATCTGGTACGATGGAATCCAAAAATGTATATAAGGTGGGAACAAAGGTAGGTAGGTGCCCATGTTCCTGATGTTCAAGTCAGGGATGAGCGGTGACTGGTCTAAGTTAATAAACTCTGTTTGTTCTAAATAAAATCCTTTGGTCTCTTGTGGAATATAGCCTGATTTTTGCTGTTATACATCTAATACTTAGTCAATACTTCTAATCTTGCTGGCACAATATTTGATAGAGTTACGTTTCACGAAGAGATACAAGATCATCTTTAAAATAATAAAAGCATGCTATTGAGGTATAGCTGATTTAGAAAAGGTTTACATGTTTAGAACTTGATGGGTTTATAGATAAATATACATCTATAAAAGCATCCTCACAATATATTCCATAAACGCATACATCCAAATTTCATCCTGTCCTTGAGAAACCATCTTAAAAGAAATAGCAGTTCTTTGGGCTTACATAAAAAAATTTAGACATATGTTCAAATGTATTATTTTCACACATAGAAAAAAAGAATACACATAGAGAAATAATGCACATATCTGAAATTATGACACATATTTCTATGTGTTTGCATATATATATATATAATCTAACTGTAATATCATATCTATATCTACCTATCTGTCTGGCTAGTAAATTGGTTTTAGTTTTAATTACACCTGACCTATCTTACTCATTTAATTTATTTGTACATTTAAAGGTAGAAGAATTTGTAATGTTTGGTCTAGGATTAAAAATTGCTATAACATAGAATAATATGCTAGTAAGTATTTATTTTATTTACTTTTCTCTTCTGAGACAAACTATCCAGCACATAAAATAAAAGATGGAGAGTTTTAGTTAGCTCACTGTTTGTGGAGGTTTCAGTCCATAATCAACTGGCTCCACAGCAGAGTGGCATGCCAGAGGGGCAACAGTTCAAAGTGGCAGAAGATTGCAAAGGTAACAAGAGCAAAAAAGGTGGAGGAACAAGGCACTTTTCCTCCCTTATATTGTATGCAGGCTACCCTCCCTACAGCAGGCAGTCATTTAAACTTCTAAACTTCTCAAGTTGACTCAATGAATCAACCATTAAAACATCTTGGAGTGTAAACAGCTGCCCTAGGACATGTCCTCTACATCCTAGGATGTAGAACTACTGAGTTACTTAGTTAAGCTTCTAAACTTCTCAAGTTGACACAATAAATCCACCATAACAATATTTGACACATTACTTATTTATTAGGGGAAAATGTTCTGTTTCATTTGATAATATCCATGGTGTAAATACTACTACCATTGCTGATTTCAGTCTATCAATATAATATTACAAAACATAATGTTGGAAAGAATTGTAAAATCAGCTGTTATAAGCTGGTACAAGTCTTCTGTAGCACATCATTGTTTGACATTGCCAAACTACTCCAGCTTTCTTAAAGAACATATAAATTTTAAAAATTTGGTAGAGATTTTTATGTTCATTTGCTTATTTCATTTATTTTAACAGTGGGAACCTTGGTATAAGAATTTGCAAGAAATTCGCACAATGTCTACCCATATTCTGAGGAAGAAAATGTGAACAGCAGTTTTATGGAAATTTAAGAATACTTTCCTTTCTAAATTGCCAATTACTTGAGTCCTTGAATCATTATTTCAGTTTGCCATTTCAAAATACTCTAATCCTAATTACATTTGCTCTTGTGATATATTACTTATGAAATTGATCTAGTTCTTTCAACCTGTTATGTGAGACAATGGAACTATTTGATTTTTGTTTATTAATTCTTTCCAGTTTGTTATTAACTTATAAATTGTACATTAATTTCATTTTTGGAATGAGAACTTTGGTTGAAGGCACTTAAAGCAACCCAGAAGTTTGATGTAATGCTGTCACTTGATGAAACTATAGTAAATTTTTTCCCACCTTCTGGGAATGAATCATTATCTTAAAAAGAAGCTAACACCAGAAAATCAGATCAGATTCAGCAAAGACTCTAAAAATGATTATTATATTTGTGAATACTTATAATTATAATTTCCTTTTTTATCATATTGAACTTCTATGATTTTTCCTTAAACTAGATTGTTTCTTTGTTATTTAATATGGCATGTAAATGTATTGTGGTTGGGAAATTAGCCTTTTTTTCTGGACCAAATTATTACATTTGCTTATAGGTTTTTGTTTTGCTCTGTCTGAAAATTTCTCACTTCTGTAATTTCAAGATAAATATGTCAATTTTGTTAAAGACTATTAGTGGTTTAATATTTCCAGTGTTTACTATCCTTCTGAATTTTGTAGATGGCAGTAGAAGACATGAGACTTGTAGGTCAGAGACAAAGTCTGTATTACTCACAGCACACCAGGCATTATAGGCTTATTTATCTCACAGTACCGGTGATCCAAGAGCATAGTACTACCATCCAATTCAGGATGCATCACACCGTGGAGTAGATCTTGTGAAGAAGCCAAGTATCTGTTAAGAATCTGTTCTCCTGAGAACTAAAACTCACCTGCAAATTCAGCCTACTCTGAGAGACCAGAACTGATCTGTGAACGAGGGTGCAGATCCAGTGACCTAATCATCTCCCACTTGGCCCACAGCTTATGCATTCTACCAACTCAATTGCATTACTTAGAGGGATACAACATCAGTGTTGTGGTACAGTCAGACCCCAGCATGGTGTGACTGAGTCCTCGTGTAAGAAGTCTCTGGTAAGAGCTGTTCCAAGTTATTGCTGGTGCTGGAAGAATTCACTCCTACATGGTGAGAACTAAATTGCTACTTAGTGCTCTTTAAACTCATGAACCACTCTCCATTCCAGGAGACACTTCTTAGCTCCTTGGTGTGAAGCTCCCATAGGCATTTTGCAGCATTAATAACTGTTTTCAATGAAGTCTGCTGGAACACTTCTGTTTCTGTCTTTGCAACTGGCCAAAACACTGTTTTTGAAGGGCTTGCCTAATTAGGTCAGACCCATTCAGAATAATCTCTTATTGTGTGACCTAATAAAATAATGAGCTCATGCATCATCATATTCACATATTTATCCATACTAAAGGGGGATGAATTTATAATACCATGAGGATCAATGGGATTATTTTAAAATCTGAACTATTCTTAGGTGTCATAGGGTTAGGTCTGTCCTACCTAGGATAATCTCCCTTTTAGAAGTCAACTGTGCCTAGTAACGTGTTATCATGGGTATGACAGTCAAACATGTTCATATATCCTGCTAATGCTCATTTAGAAATATTATATAAGTGTGTGGCTCATTCATGTGTATTATATAATTTACTATCATGCCTATTCTATAAGGAAGTTGTCAACTTTACTTCTCCAGAAACATCTAGAATTTGACTTCTAAAGCATCAAAAGAAAGTGGAACTTTCTTTTGTCAAGTAACTTCACTTTACTAGTCAAGAAGATTTGTTATTATATATGACAATGATTTATGGCTCAATCCTCAATATAATTAAAACTTATCTAGCTGTAAATAGTTTTGTTTCTATATTTTACAATTTAAGTAGAAGATATAATTCTGTTTTGCAAAATTTGCATTATTTTTTTCAAGAACAGAAATAGATTGATAAGAATTAATTGTTGACGTAAGTTTTACTGCATCAGTGAATGCATTCAGAGATATGATTAGCTGAAAATGTGATCAGAGTGACAATATTTTCTGTGGGAAATAAGACATTACTTATCTTTTGTTAAATATTTTGACAATATTACTACACCCTAGAAGAGCAAAAGAAGGACTGTTTATTATCTCACAGTTTTTTACAAGTCAAGAGTTTGGTCCAGCATTTACTAAATCCTCTGCTTAGGGTTTTAGAGTATTGTAATCAAGGTGCTATCGGGTTATGCTCAAAAATGTAGGCTCAATTTTGAAAGAACCCACTTCCAAACTCATTCAGATTTATTTGTTGTATTCATTTCCTTGCAACTGTGTGACTCAGGGCCATATCTCGTTGCTTGCTCTTGGCCAGAGGCTGTCCTTGCCTCCCTGAGGAAGCTGAAACTTCCATACTATGTGTACCTCTCTCAACATGAATGCTTACTTCAAAGAGTTAGCAAGGAGCCTCTAATATGAATATTTTAGTGAGACAGAGACTTGTGTATAAGGAATATAAGCAAAACATGGATGTCTTGTCACTTCTTCCCTATTCTATTTCTTAGGGAAAAGTCACAGTTCCCATTCATGCCTATGGAATTTGAAATTACAAAGTCTTAAATGAAGGACTTTGTGTGGGCTACAGGTGCCTTAAAATCTGTGCAATACTAGAGGACAAAGGCTCTATAAGCCACCATAGAATGAAGGTTTCTGTGTTGGAACGAATTATTATGAGCTTTAATATATAAATAATGTTTGAAAAAGATAGATTTGGAGGGCTGACAGATATTATTTCAATATCTGTCATCCGAGGCAATGCCATTGACCTTGCTGTAGAATATGATAGATCCACATCAAATGAATGATGAAGTAGAGAAAACCTCAAAATTGTCAAGATGAGAATAGTTAGGTCCTGGGGAAGGTGCATTAGAATCCTGTCTTATAAATGATGCCACCTTCCTCCAGTTGGTTCTTGTATCTATCAGTCTAGTCTGAGGCTGTTGATACTAAACCAAAACCAACTTAAGCAGTTTATTAACATAATTAGTACAAATTGATAGGTAATTTAAAAACGTTTGCAATATTTCAGCAGTACAACTGGTATTGTTAGGGTATACTATCTTGCTGATAATTTAACATTATTTTCCTTCAGATTTCACCCTTGGAAAG
Organism: Chinchilla lanigera; assembly: GCF_000276665.1. Classification (NCBI taxonomy): domain Eukaryota; kingdom Metazoa; phylum Chordata; class Mammalia; order Rodentia; family Chinchillidae; genus Chinchilla; species Chinchilla lanigera. The sequence goes on along the minus strand of NW_004955424.1, from coordinate 5,440,220 downwards.
TTTTTACATAGAGGAATGCTGATAATTTCCAAGTCCCCAGGCTCTAATCACATCAAATCAAAAACATCTTACTCTGTTAGAGTGCAGAACTATTCATAAAAACGTGTGATTCTCTAGGAAGCTTACACAATGCTGTCTGTACTTATCACCTTCTCTTGGGGGATGGAAAACTACAAATGGATAAGCTCTACCATGTGCTTGCTCTGTGTTGGATAGCCTTGTTATAGGATTAGTATCCATAAAAGCGGAGAACATGAACTACAGATTAATAACACGTCAACCATTCTTTCCAGTGAAATAAATATGAAAGTCATAATGCCAAGTCATTGTTGTGCACTTGTATATTTGTACACACTTTCACTTTATGCTATCACTTATGAAACAGGATTAGTTTTAAATCTGTTTAATGGAAAATAAATACGTAACTGACTTAATAATGAGGAATACTCAGCAACATTGGGGATGCAAAAGGACACATGTGGATGGTAAAGTATACAGTATCTGAGGAACAGTTGTTATTTTTCTTAGACTTTTACTTAAATTGATAAATGTAAGAATTTTAATAAATATACTATTTGTCATCTAGAACTTTAAAGTAGTTTTAGAGATAATTCTCTGTGATGACTCGGACAACAGCAATGACTGCATTTCGATATGAAGCTCTGTATCCACTCTGAACATCTAATCTCAGCTAACCTTGCTTCTTTTGAATAATTGAATCAGGAACTCTCTACTGCTGAATACAGGCATAGGAATTTCTGATCAACTTTAAAATTGACTTTTCAAGTTCTAGCTTTAGTCACTTGGTATTATTACTTGGAAGCCATTCAAACTATTGATCAAAAAGAGAAATTGCTTAAAATTTGTTTATTTTTTATTTTAAAGAGAAAAAACCCAAAGATTTCAAAATAAGACTATAGGAGCATAACAATGGTTAATACATCGCATATTGTTATCTTTAAATTAGTTACTCAGAGCCCAATATGTTAGCATTTAAATGTCTAAACAATATTAGCACAAACTTTTCTTTTTATTTTAAAGACAATAATAAAAAACAAAAACCATACTGAATTGGAAAACAAGATGATAAGAAATTAACAATGATTATTATATTGTATATTATTATCCTCAAAGTAGTTGCTCAGATTACCATATAGAGGCACATAAGATTAATCAAACAATATAAAAACCAACTATTCCTTTCAATAAGCTAATAGAAATTAGTAGTACAATTGTCTTAGCTTTTATATATATTTATATGTATTTCTCTTCTTCTTTTCTCCTTTCCTTCATCCCAGTTAATTCTTTCCTTTTTAATAGCTTCTTTCCCTCTCACAATGTCTATTGTACCTTTTGGATCTTATTTAGTCTTTCAGTTTCTTACACTAGGGAATCAGTATTTTCAATGAACTAGGAGAAATTAGTAGCATAACTATCTTAATATACATTTGCTTTTCCCTTCCTTCCTTCCTTCCTCCATTTCCCCATCCCTATTTCTCTTTCCTTTTGAAGTTTCTTCCCATTTTACAATAACTAGTGTACATTTTTAATCTTATTTACTCTCAGCTTCTCACAGTATGACAATATGATGTTTATGCATGTGCATCTCATTTATTTCACTGATGAGTATGGTCTCGAGTTGCATCCATTTACCTATAAATGTCTCCAGTTTATCCTTCTTTATGGCTGAGTAGATGCAAATTAAAACAATACTGAGATTCCATCTTACCCTTAGAAAGAATGATTTTTATTAAGAAATCAACCAATAACAAATGCTGGAGGGACTGTAGGGAATAAAGAACCTTTCTCCACTATTGGTGGGAGTATAAACTAGTGCAACCACTGTGGATATCTTTGTGGATAATCCTCAAAAATCTAGAATCAGAGGTCCCATTTGATCCAGTTATTTCTCTTCTGGATATTTTCTCAGAAGTAAAAATATACCACAGAGATATATGTGCACCCATGTTTATAGTAGCAAATTTATAATAGTGAAATATTGGAAATAACCCAAATGCCAATCAATCAAGGAATGGATAAAAAAGATGGGATGTCCTTATACAATTGAGTACCACTGAACAATAAAGAAAGATAAACTGTTTTTAATTGGATCTGTCTCCCTACATAGTCCAGGCAGGTCTCGAATTCAATATGTAGCCCAGGCTGTCCTCAAATTTGAACACAGTGATCCTCCTGCCTCAGCCACCAAAGCTGATCTACACCACTATGCCTGGCAAGAATTCCATACTAATATTGAAAAATTCAAATCTTGTACATGATATACTTCTGCACTTAATTACATTTTTAAAAAAATTTCTTTCTGCAGTGTTTTATGATATTTAGTGCTGAAATCTTTCATATACTTTGATTGCATTTATATGGAATATTTTGACTTTTAAAGGTAGTTTTAACATTAATTTTGTTCATCAATTTTTTCTGTTATTATATAGAAGTAAAATTGATCTTTTTTTTTTTACCACGAATCCAACAATCATGGTAAATTGATTTCTTCATTCTTGTTGTTTGCTAGTTTATTAAGGGCTGTGAAGCCAAAGTTTTATTTTTTTCTCTCAAAACTTTGTCTTTCATTGCCTTTGTGCTAGAATATTTATTGAAAAACTACATATAAGTACTCAGAAAGAACATGAAGGCATTGAAGAACTATTTAATATATTAACTTTGGTATTATTTAACATATTTATAGTAGATATGTATGTGTTTTTTAGATGTCTTATATTGTGTTAAGCATTTTCTTCCATGGAACTTTCAATGGCCATTAAATGTTGCCCAATGATATCTTTGTACTATATTGAAGTGATTGGATATATTTTTCTTTTGTATAGTCAATGTGGTAAATTATTCTACTTGATTATATAGTGTTAAATTGATTTTTCAGTTTTGGAACAAAACTCATTGAGCAGTAGTTTATTTTATATTGTATGTATTCCTTGGCTTTGATGTTTTTTCAGGAAATTTGAATGTATGTTATTTTATTTTGTATACTTGTAATATGTTGATTTGATTTCATATAAAGATTACCTTGGTTTCATTAAATGAATTGAGAAATTTTCTTTTTGCCTCGTCTCACACACATACAAATATCAAAGGTAACTATATGAGGTGATGACAGTGTCATGTGATGTGGCAGTTTTTCACAATATATACATGTATCAAAACACATTATATACCTCAAATATATAATTTTTATTCATCAGTTACATCTGTTGCACTCTGGGTTTGCAAGGGAATAGATTTAATACAGGACACATAACTTATAGGACTATTATAATATTCATTCTAAGAGCCCAAGGCAGAAGAGTGTAAGAGATTTAGCCATGCATTACAGATCTAAATAATCCAGCTAAGGACCTGTATCAGATGGCAATGTCCTGCACAAGAACAGCTGATGACCTTGACCCCATAGCAATATCTTTCCTGAGTCCAGCTGGCGGCCTGGAACCCACAACAATGTCTCATGCAAGTGTGTATCAAGGATCTGCACTGGGAAGGTCCACAGGCCATTGGTGGAAGCCAGAAAGTCTGCACCAGCAGGATGAAGGGTCTGTGCAGCAGGGTGAGGGATCTGCCCTGGAGCCAGGAAGACTTAAAACACATACATGAGCTCCCCAGAAGAGAACTGCAGCAATCCTCAATGACAGGGAGGACTCAAGCTCCTTCGATGATAACAGCTGAGTTCATATCAGGAAAAGCAGCGTGACAAGTTTCTCCAGGAGAATCAACAGCACACTATCTTTCCTTCAGTTCCACTTTTATGCTGTTGGCAACAATCACAGCCTAGGACACCTTCAGGAGAGTCACCCAAAAACACAACCCCTAGCCGTAACGTTACCCTTTGTTCCGGCATCAGCTATCACCCAGTTTCCAGTTGCTCTTTTCAAATTTCAAGTGCCTTTATGTGGTAAACTTTAATTTTAACATTGAGGCTTATTATTTGCTCTTGTAAGATAATTAATCAAATATATATGGTTTTCTTCCATTTCTTGAAGGTGAACTCTGGTACCACCAGTTTTACCTTTAATCATGGTATGGTGTTCATCGGATTTTCTTTTACCTTTAGCATATCTGTATTTATAAATATTTACTATATTTC
>NW_004955424.1:5430710-5435664 GCF_000276665.1 Chinchilla lanigera | reverse complement strand
TTTTTTTTTTTTTTTTTTTTTTTTTTTTTGTAGCAAGAATCGAACTTATGACTTGGTGCTTGCCAGGCAAGTGCTGTGTCCCTGAACTGTATTCCTGGCCCTCTCCTATATATTTTTTTCAACTTCAAAGAAATTCTTTTCTGAGATGTGGTACTGATTTCATTTATTTTCTAAAATAACTACACATTTGTTCCTGCACTTTTCTGTAAATAAAATTGCATTTTTTCTCTCAACATACTCTCACAAATGATACATTCTGTTATACTTTCTTGGAATTTTAGTCAAGTGTGATGCTAGAAATGTTTATTTCAAAGGCAGATGTAGAGCGCAAATGTTTAGAGAGGGAAATATCAGATTCTACCAAGGTAATATCTTTGTCTCAGTTTCCAAAGCCCATTAGAAGAGTTCTCATTTTCTTAGGGATATGTTATCTTCCTTAGAGGCTACTTCTTATTTATCCATGTAAGGCATTAAAATGTTATAGTTCTATTTCACCTGGTAAACAGATGAGGAAATGGTGGTCAGACCAGAATACAGGGTTGGTACTAGCAAAATAATTCAGTATTCATCCTTTCGGATCAACTCTTTTTATCGGGACCGTTCTCCCTACCTTTCGTTGTGCTGCTATGCTTGACTCTACTGTGCAGATTGTGGGAAGTTTCTCTCTCCAGCTGCAATTACCACTTGTGAATACTGAGCTCTGGCTTCTGGGGTCCACTCGCTCCATAAACAGACATTTTTCATCCCCACATAATCGATCTCCTGTCTTATTTATTGTTATGGGATTATTTTATTACCACTTTATCAGATGCTCAGAGCAAAAAAGGCAATCGTGTGGGTTTGATTAGTAACTTTGAATTTAACTACCTTATCATGTCTATTTTACTGTTTGCAATTGATGTTGTGGTCAGGAAAAACATTGACCTTTCATATCAAAATTTTTCAAATACAGCCTCCTTTTGCAATCCTGTACAGTTCCTTTTAAAAAGCCAGATCAAAATGTTTTATATATAATCCTTTTAGATTATATCTCATGGCCCTCTTGTTAACCTTTTAAAGTGCTTTTGACTCTATTTTGTCATCTAAAATATCACAGCTCTCTCCTGTCAGTATGCCATCTGTGGTGACATATGGTGATTTAACTTCTACAGCATGATTTGAAAAGGATCATTGCATTACTGTCAGCCTGAATTCTAACTTAGATAACTAACCTGAGGCCTCTTTCCAGGTGCAGAAGGAAATGGTTTCTTGGTGCAATATTTTTGAATTGTTCCCTTGGTACAACTAAAGTTATTTGTTCACAGGAGAGGCAGTAAAATTTAAGGAAAATTAAATGCCTGGTATTTTAAATGCGTGATATCTATAAATTTCAAAAGGCTTAGGTTATGAATTTTCCTGACACTGTAGGTGAACACATTGAGATTAAAGTGCTTTGCACTGTTGCATTACATCTCAGCAATTAAGGATAAAATTTGAACTCATAGCTTACATCCCTAAACTCTTGTTTTTTCCATGGTGCATACTTTAATTTTGGTGTAATGAAATATCTGAGGGCACCATTCCAATTTTACCTACATCCTGATCTTTGGCTCAGCCATTAAAAGAAGCATCTCAATCTGCCATTTTCAGAAAGGATTACATTTGCTATACTCAACAAGATTTCTGGATGTTGACAGTTGTTTAGTTCCACAAAGCTATCAAATGCCTTTGCAATTCTCTTTATTGTTCTCTCAAAGGAAGAACAATAGCTCTGAAGCTCCACTCACTTCATCTGCACTCCAACCAGTGAAAAAGATTCCTCAAAAGTAAAAAGTACATAATTTATTATCCTTCCTCTTAAGACCTCTTCGCACTGACCACACCACTGCTCAGAATTGAGTGGTCATCCATGAGTACAAGAGATGGGGAAATGATATAGAATGCTATTTGATCCACCTTCCTATTTTATGTCATTTTAAAGATAATTGTTCTAATTATTAGTTATATGTTCTTTTTTGTATAGCTTACTCTAAAATTGATGTTATTTTTAAATATACATATGTTTTAAATTAAGTGAGTTCTGTGCTTTATTCTCTTTCTCACTTTCACATCCCAGATCTTGCAAATGAGAGCCAACCTACTTTCCAGCATATACATAGCCCTAGTATTCTACTCCCTCAGGTACATTCACCTTTCCCCCGACTTCACAGCACAAACACCTTATACATATCCTTGTGCCTGTACTGTCATGGACTCTTCTGAATAATTCATTGGCATGCATATGCAGACAGAGAAAAATTTGGCTAATCTCACATCAGATTGCACTTCAGTATATATTTCCCAAGGAGCATCAATTTCCCTGGAATACATATCACTGTTACCTGAACTGAATTTCTAAATTGTACAACTTCAATATGCATAATGTTGTTTGCTACTTTAAGTTTAATGTCTCTGCTAATATTGACTATGTGGCCATCTCCATAATTCTTTAAAGTTTTTATTACTTTTTTCTGTATCTGAAGCTCGCAAATTTATTCATTGTTATTTTTAATGAATTTTCTCTGAATTATCTTTTGGATTTGCAGGTGATCTTTCTATTTTTAGGTGCTATGTAAGTGTCAGATTTGTCAGATTTGGAATTGTAAATATGTTCCTGGAGGCTCTTTTATCATGCTAGCTTCATTGAAAAAAAGCACTAAATTTTACTTAACACCCCATCAAACCATTTAATAAAAAATACTTGATGGTAATGCCATCAAATGCTTTGTTTTTTAGTTTTATATTTTTATTATCAAATAATTCTACATCTTTATGGAATGCAGTGTGATACTTAAATACCTATATAGTGTTTTAATCAACTCAGAATATATAAATTATACATCATCTCAAACACTTATAATTGCTTGTGATGAGTATTAAAAATCCTTTCTTCCAGCTGTTTTGAATTTAAAACATAATATTGTTAACTTTGATCATTAATATTATTTTGAATTTTTATTTAAGAAGTCTTTCTCAGCCTTTGTTTCATACACGTACTACTGCTTACCATTTTACTTATTATCCTGTCATTCCACAACAAAGCACATCACTCTTTCATCTGCTTCCATCATCAAATCTATTTTTCTGGGGCTGGGAATTTAGCTCAGTGGCAAAGCTCCTGCCTGGCAAGCTCAAGGTCGTGAGTTTGATTCCTGGTACTGGAAGAAAAACAGAAAAACAACAAACAAATCTATTTTTCTGAATTTAATTCTGTTTTTCTTATAGCGAAGGTTGTAATAATGATGAAGAGCTATACATTTGACCTGTAAACCTATACATTAGCCACATGGATTAAGATAGTCTCCTAATTTCACAATCCTTACATTAATCCCACTTGAATCTATGTGTATTCACAAATTTCAAATAGAAGGGCATGGACATATGTGCTGGGACATTATTTAGTTTGAAAGTACTCACCATAAAAGGATCCAAAAAGATTAGCCACCAAAAATTACATGATAACAAACCTATGAGATGATATTTTAATGGTAGAGTAGACTTCAGGGAAAGAAATATTACTAGGAAAAAGAAAGATATTTTTATCATTAAAGAAGCAATTTGTGAAAATTACAAAATTCATGTGTATATTTGTGCTCTTATAGACCAATTCCAATCATGTGAGTCAGACACTGACCAACAGAAAGAGGAAAAGGAAATTTAAGTTATTTTTGAAGATTTAAATATGCATTTCTCAGTAATTTGAACTGTAATTAGGCAAATTAAAATTAATAAGGTATAAATATACAAAGAATCTACATTTATACTATTTAAATTACCATATAACTTTTAATTACAACCAAAGTTAATAAAGAAAAGTAGACTTGGATATGAAGTCAATGTTCACCAACTCAATCTAGACAGAACATTGTATCCAGTATAAAATGATCCACACCGTGAGTAAAGTTCTTCTCCAAATTTAGCTGTTGTGGTGTCTGATTATTCCATGTATATTTTATAAAAAGGAATTGAATTCTTAAAACATTCCAACAAAAAATATCGTCGGTGTTGTGTAGATTAATTGGTAAATTCATATATATTTGACATTTTTAAAATATTTTTTGTGCCAATAACAATTTATTCAGATCACTTTTATTTTTCACACTTTAACAACTTTCCTTTAGAAGTCTTTATATGTCTGGTTAAGATTTCTTAGATACCTTGTTTGTGGCTCTTTCAGTCATATTTACTTTTTGCCATATTGCCTACTTGCTTGCTTTTGCACACATTTTTTTTTCTCTAAGTAAATCTAACCAATTTATTAAAATTTGGAAAGAAAAAATTTTACTTGTAATTAAATGTATATTATCCTTTATGGTTTCCAATAACTATTCCACCCTCTCAACAATTAAAAACATGGTCAAACTGAAGAATCAAAAGCTCTTCTGAGATCCATAAGATACAAACAACCATCCCTTGTATGAAAAAAAAGGAACAAAAATGCAGAAAGTCACAATGTTTCATAAAAGAAGTATCTATGAGAACCAGTACTGGAGCAAACACAATCCTGAAATCTGATTTCTGAAAGGCACCAGTTTTGTTTTTTGTGTTTATTTTACTTGAGACATGTCCAGCTACACCCTGGAACTAAAAAGCATATTTAAAAAATCAATAACAAGAAAAAACGCACATTACAAAGAGGAAGTATCAGTACTAGACATGAGAAAGATGGAAAACAGGAAATTTCAAAGAACCTGGATTAATATGATAAGGAAGCAAACAGATACAATGAATAACAGGAAAGAGATAGAAAACCTAAGAAAAAACCAGAAAGAAATGCTAGAGGGTAAAGAAAGACAGAGAGAGAGAGAGACAGAGACAGAGAGAGAGGAGAGAGGAGAGAGGAGAGAAGAGAAGAGAAAGAAGAGAAGAGAAGAGAAGAGAAGAGAAGAGAAGAGAAGAGAAGAGAAGAGAAGAGAAGAGAAGAGAAAGAAGAGAA
>NW_004955424.1:5371428-5430575 GCF_000276665.1 Chinchilla lanigera | reverse complement strand
AAGACAAGACAAGACAGGAAAATAAAATACTGCCATAGAAATGAGAAATGGTTTTGATTGGTTGAATAGTACACTGGGAATGGCTGGAGAAACAACCTTTGAGCTTGAAGAAATATCGGTCAAAATCTACAAAACTGGAAATCAGAAAACAAGAACTGAAAAGCCCAGAACAGAATATCTCAAAACTATGGTATTACTGCAAATGATATAACAAGTACATCATGAAAATAACAAAGAAACAAGGAGAAAGTAACGAGACATATTTAAAACAGTAATGACTGAGATTTTCTCACAAATTACTATCAGATATCAAAGGATAGATCAAGTCTAAGGAAAAAAAACACTGAAACAAAACAATCTGGGCATGTATTTCCAGGCTGGTCATATGCCCTGCAAACATATACTAATAAAAAGATAAATTTAAAAATTAAAAACAATCCTTAATATGTATTTGCCTTTTGATAGAGAAACTACATGAAGCTACATGAAGCAGAACTACATGATGCAACTCTGCTGAATGCAAGGAGAAATATTTCAGCCCATTAATGTAGTTGGAGTCCTTAACAACTTGCTATTAGACATTGACATAGTGGGCAGGCAGTCAGCAAGTCATACTTGGATCCATGAGCGTCATCAAGAAACTGTATGGTACAAATCTACAGATGACTTACTGCACTAAGACAGAATATACTTCAAAATATTGTGAATTAAATGAATATTAAAATATGACTTTTTGTATAATATGGCAAAAGCACTGTTCAGAGACAAAAGAATATGGCCCCAAGATGTGGTCCATGAAAGCATTGATGACCTGTATATCACTAAGAAAAATATTCCACACAGTGTACTGTTGGAAAAAATAAGAAGTTACATAGTGGAAGAAAATATTTACAAAAGTGATATTTGCTAAAATGCTATAATCCAAACTATACTGAAAAATTCTTAAATCTCAACAAGAAAATAAACTTCCTGATTAAGAAAGAAAAGGCACAAGACCTGAACAGACACATAAAAGACACACAGAAAGCAACTGTGTATATGAGCAGATGGTAAACATCTTATGTCAATGAAGTAATGGGAGTTTAAACAACCAGAAAAATATCATCACACAACTAGTACAATGATCAAAATTCACACAACTGAAAATAACAAATAGTGGTGAAGATATAAAGCAACAGAGTTTAATGTTCATTCACAACTGGGAGCCATTAAAAATTATACAACCATTTTGGAAAATAGTGAAACAGTTTCTTACAAAAAAGATAAGTTCTTATAAGATATAGTAATTGTACTCCTTGGAATTTGTCCAAAAGTGTATAGAAGTCTTGTACACACACAAAGACACACACACACACACACACACACACACACACACACAAAGCACACAGATGTTTTAGTGGCTTTATTCATGACTGCTAAAACTTGGAAATACTGAAGATACCCTTAAATGGGTGAATAAATGATAATAGCATCTCTAGTACATCTTTTGAATGGAATACTACTCACCACTAAAAATAAACTGTACAGTCATGAAAAGACATGAAGGAAATCTAACAGGAAATGAAAGAAACCTATCCTGAAAAGATACATAATCAGGGGATACATCATATATCTATGTATTTTCTTCTCATTGTTGCTGCAAACCTAAAACTGCTCTGAAAGAGTAATAATGTTTTCTTAGGCAATAAATTTATAGGTGTTGACAGTTGAGGTAATAAATTTCCACAAGCTTAATAGCTTATAATTTATTCACTTGAAATACTGAATTTATTACATAGTCTTAGAAATTAGAAGGTAGAATTCAGTTTGTAAGCTAAAATTATACTCCCAGCCATCCGCATTTTTCTGAGGAATCCATGTCTTTATAGCTTCCATATTCTCCAAATTATCTATGTTAGTTGTGAATCTTTCTTTTACACTCAAAACTAGTAACAGCATCTCCTCTTTCACTAATCTTTGCTTTTTCCTTACCTTCTCTTGCTCTCTGACTTAAACTCCTCCTATAGGCACCCCGTTGATTAGACTCACCCACATGGCTCAAGGGAATATTTCTACCTCAGTATACTCAGCTTGGCTGCACAGTTCCTTTTACTATGTAAGGTAGCACATTTGCGGGTTCCAAAAATTAAGGCTCAGACATGTTGATGTGGAGGCATAATTTATCCTACCAGGTACATATTTTAACTTCTCAATAAAGATGGAGTTCACTTTAATAGCAAGAAGACATTGTCCAACAGTGCCTGCATAATTGCAACATTTATTAAACCTATTCTCTCTTCCCCATTCCGTAGTAAGATACATGAGTTCCGGTCAGTCTGTGAGGCATACAGTATTTTGTGTGTCAATACAGTAATGAATTTTCATGCATTTAAAAATTATTTCAGATTCATAAGAATTTTGTAACTGGAAGTGTAATTTTACATCTATACTAAGTCTTTTAAACAAAATATTTGAGAAACTCAGTAATCTGTAATTAGCAATTAGCTTGTCTGAAATATGAAAACATTTTCATGAATTTTAGTTCCATCACACTGGAAATACTAAATACACCTTCTTGTATTTACAAGAATACAGCTATATTCACACATCCTGTCAAGTTTTTAGTTCCCTTGAATTTGCCTGTTCATGTGATGTAGAAATGTCACTGAATATTTAAACTAAACTTTTGGAAGCTTTAATTGGACTTTTAAAGTTACTAATTTATTGCTTGTATCTGTGCAAATCATTTATCTCTGATATTTACTTTCTCCTTTGTACAATTAGGATAATGATACTTATTTGTCTACTTCTTTGCATGTTTAAAAGAATCAACATAGATTATAATTTAGGAGTTACTAAGTGTTCAACAAATGCAAATCACTGCTGATACAAAAATTAGTTTTTAAATATACTAATACTGGTGCATAAACATGTGAATTGGTTTAAACTTCCTGAAGGGATATTTGATATTTCCCTTTGTTAAAATAATTATACTGATAATCTATTTTATAGATTTCACATGACTATAATAAAATATTTATGAATAGTATACATTCATTACAGCAAAAATACAACCAGACAGTAAATTAATCATGGCACATCTGTTAACAGAAAATAGTCCTTTAAAATTATATTTCCATGATACATATGATGATGGGATAATATATGTGAGACTACTCTAAATATGTAGTTGGATCTCAAATTTAGTGTACATATATGCACATAAGCAAGCATAACACATGAAATACATTAAATGTTAAATATTTCTATTACTATGTGTGTTAGACAATGAATATTTTGAGTATTTTTTCCTAATTCATAAATAACTGTAATAAGCATGTTCCTATTTCAAATATAGAGGAAAGAAATATATTCTTTTACATTTGATTTCTATATTGTTCCTCTAAAAATATCTGGAAAAATAAGAACGATAAATATTGTGTTTGAAAATCAACAAAACATCAAACCTTGTGAAAGTGGGAAAATTTGATTAATACAATAACCATATTACCATACTCAAGTGTTGAATTTTCTGTGAGTGTTTTGGGAGTGGGAGACTCAATGCCTGTAATATATCTGGACCATTTCCATCCCCTCATTACACTCCTGCACATTCTTGTTCCCCTGCTCCTTATTCCCTTCCTCTTGCAAATGTCTAATTCTAAAAAAAAGATGTAAAAGCTAGAAAAACTTAGATATAGCATGCTTATTCAGAGAAATAATTAATTAGAATAATTAATAACTCAAAGCAACATGAAAATATAAAGATCTCCCATTAAGATAACCACATGAACAAATATAAAAGTTTCTATTTTTGTATTTTTTATTTGTAACTCCCCTATTTAAAATTTTCTACAGGATTTAAAAGACAAATGCCTAAAATATACTAATGAATTAATGTTATTTCATATGTAGCATATAAAGATGTAATTTGTGACAACAAAACCATAATGGAATAATGGTATTTTTTTTGTGCTGATGAAGTTAAATTGATTAACAACTTGAATTACATTGTAATAAATCTAATGGTAAATATGTATGATAAGTAAAGAGAACATATATGAATAGAAGGAGAATAAAAATAAGATGTAAGGAGGGGAGGAAGTGGAGGAAGAAGAGGGAAAGGAGCAATAAAGGAGGGGAAGAGGGGGTTAGGGATTTAGCTCAGCTTTACAGCACCTGCCTGGCAAGCGCAAGGTCGTGAGTTTGATTCCCGGTACCAGAAAAAAAAAAAAGAGGGGAAGAAAAAGGGAAAGAAAAATAATGGTTCGCAGTGAACAGTCAGCTAATCAAAGGAGGCAGTTACTAAGGAAATAAGAAATACAAAAATATGTGTGACATAGGAAAAAAAGCAAAATGGTATAAGTAATTTATTTTTACCAGCAATTAATTTCTCTATATAAATAGATTAAAACTTTCATTAAAAAATCAGATATTAGGAGAATAGTTTTTAAAAGTAAAAACACAGAAATCAGAAAAATAATAAAAAATATTTAATTTCACTGAAATACAATTTAAATCTAAAAACACGCATTATGTGAAAGTGAAAAAATGTAAAAAGATATTCCATGGAAGTATTAATTGCAGAAGATCTGAGATGTCATACTAGTATTAAAAAAAGTTTACATCAAAACTTACAAGAGACAAGGATGATAAAGTGCAATACATTAAGAACATACCAGTTATGCACATATATTCACAAAACAGAGTCACAGAGTACATGAACAAAAATTGACAGAGTACAAAAAGACAGTTTTACAATTAGAATTGAAGACATCAATATACCACTTTTAATAATGGAAGTTACAGATGATCCCTAACTTTCAATGGTTTGACTTACAGTTTTCCAATTTTTACTATAATGCTGGACACCAGCAACAATAACTGGCAGTCAGTCACTTGATCACAAAATTAAACAAGTCATACTTACCTGTGGACTGAGAGACTAATATATGATGTTAAGTAAGTGTATTAAATATAATTTTGACTTGTGATATTTTCAACTCCTGATAAGTTCATCAAGATATAACCTCTCATAAGTTAAGGGGCATCTACATGAGTAGAATATCAACAAAGAAATAGAAGATTTGTACAACCCTGTAATCCTATTGAAAATAACAGACATCTATAGCCATTCCATTAAACAGAATGCATATCTTTTTCCATTAGCACAGAAAATTTCCATGAGAGTATATTCCACTATAAATTAGTCTCAATAATTTAAACAGAATTACTGAATGCACTTTTATAAGGAATACTGATTTATAGTGGTAAAACTACACAAATTTTCTTCTGCATCACATTGGAAAAAAGCTAGAAATCATATAACAGAAAGAAAAACAGAAAACTAACAGACAGAAGCTAATTAAACAAGCAACAAGTCAAAGAATAATAAGAAAGATATTGGATTATACATCATATTACATCCTATGAATAATTATACACTAGCAATTTAGGTTTTGTAAGCAAAATGTAAAAATTCCTAGAGACCCGTGAACTATTAAAACTGACTCAAGACAAAAGAAAGCAAAGACCAGGACGTCTATGACAACCTGCAAAGCATTTCACCAAGTTGGCAGAGCTGGAAGAAAACTGACTCAAGACAAAACACAAAACTTTAGTAGTTTTATAATAGGTAAAGTGATTGACTCAGTAATCAAAAAGTATGAGAGGAGACTATTCCCGGACCAAATGGCCTCTTTGTGGAATGTAAACATTTAAAGCATTAAAACATTAAAAATAATAAAAAAAATTCTTGCAAAACAAAAATAGAAGGAAATAATTGCTCTGTATTTTTGTGACTAGGAGACCAGCAGAAACCTAATATCAAAACCTGATAGTGATATTACAAGAAAAGAAAATCACAGGTCAGTGTTCCTTGTGAATATGCAGTCAGTAATTCTCAGCAAGATACAATAGCAAAACAAACCCAAGAGCAAACTTAAAGAAATTTACAGCATAGGCAAGTGGAATTTATTTAAAAATGCAAAGGCAGTGCAAGATAAAAAAAATCAGTCAAGATAACCCATAACATCAGTAGAACAAATGAAAGAAATAACATCATTACATCAAATAATTACAAAATTATTTAATAAAATCAAACACCCTTTTGTGACAAAAGTGCATAGAAAAATAATGGAAGAGAATACAAAGCAATAAAGACATTTATCAAAATCCCAGTTAACATCACTGCTCATAACTGAGTGAAATTAAATATTCTCCATTTCATACTGATTAATAAAATGATTCCTCCAAAAGCATGATTAACCGAAAAAAAAGTAATTGGCCCTCATCCAACTGTAAAACTTTTATTTCTCAAAGCACACCATGAAAGGGAAAAGACAACTGACAGAATGAGAAAATTATTTGAAAATAAATCATGATATAGTTAAAATTTAGTAGCTATAAATAATTTTTTATTATTTTCAAGGACCCCCCACAGCAAAATATCACATACTGGGTGGCATAGAAGAGAGACTTATTTTCTATTAGTTTTGGAGGCTAGAAATCTATTTTCCACATATTAACTTTTGTTTGTTGTTTTTGTTTGGTTTGGTCTTCCTAAAGTCTCTATTGCTGGCTTGCAGATGGCCATTGTTAGACCCTATCCTTATGTGCTTGTGTTGCTGTCTTGTCTCTTATAGGGGCAAGAATCATCTCAGGCTGTGATTCCATACTTACTGACTTACTTAACCTTAGTCATCTTTTTATAAGCCCTATCTACAAACACAGTCAGATTGAAATTTGAGTCTTCAACATACAAAGTTTTTGGGAAAGTAACTCAGTTCCTAATACACTCCTAAAATTTAAGAAGAAATATAAATAAGCCAGCCAGAAAAGAAACACACACAAAAGACCTCAATAAATAAATTTCCGATGAAGATATGCAAATGACCTCTAATCTGAAAAAGAAGCTCTGTATTATTAGATACTAGGGAAATGAAAATCAAAATCAGAAAACTATACCACCTTACACTAACTATTATGGGCATAATACTTTTTTAAAATGGAAAATATAAATGTAGTGAGGATATGGAAACACTTAAATCCTCACACATTATTGGTAGAGATATTACATGATGAAGTAGCTGCAGAATATTTTTTGTGGTTTCCCATAAATATAGAATATATGAACTGGAATTTCTGCCCTATAGGCAAATACCCTAGGAAATTGAAAGCAAGGTCTCAACTGACACTTGTGTTCCAGTGCTCACAGGATCATTCAGAATAGCCAAAGGGAAGAAATAAACCAAGTGTTCACGAATAGCTGAATGGGTAGACAGAATGCAGCAAATACCTATAATGAAATATTTGGCCAAAAAAAAAGAACGATGATCTCATATATCTTACAAACCCAGTGAGCCTCGACAACATTGTGCTAAATGAATAGTCACAGAAGAACACAGATAATCCTGCTTAAGTGACATATCTGGAACAGGCCAATTACAGAGACAAAAATGTCTTGACATTATGAAAAATTTAGGAGAGGGGGCTCCTGGGATTTATTGCTTAAGGGTTAGAGTTTCTATTAACATCATTGTTTGAATTGTTTGTCCAATATTTCCTCCTTTAGATGACACTGGAGTCAGTTCTTAAAGGTTATGAACATTTGCAGGACTATACAGATACTGTGTCCACAACAGGTTTTTTAAAATTTTTGTTTTATTTTGTTTTGTTTTGTTCCAGTACCAGGAATCGAACTCATGACCTTGCACTTGCCAGGCAGGCGCTGTGCCGCTGAGCTAAATCCCCAGTCCCAAAATTTTATTTATTTATTTATTTTTACCTCTCTTTGCTATTGCTATGGGGAGGGATGTGAATGTCCAGAGAAGAACTTCAGGTCCTACATCAGTGGACCTGGGGCTATAGTATCAACTTGGGCTTTTATCTTCCTCATTATTTATGTTGAATGATTTGTCCTGATACAAGCAGGAATAGATCATAGCTGGAGCAAGGTGCAATTTCTCGCCATCAGATTATCCAGGTCTCTTACCAGCAATGAGCCCCCCACTCCCACTCAGTGCACTCATCTGATCCCCAGTTCCACTTAGGAGGAAGGACACAAGCAATGGTTACAACCATGACATCAAAGCACACCAGCTATGGAAGTACAGTAACAGTCAATCAGATATGAGAATAACCACAAAACCTATAGGAGAAAGGGGGCAGAAATATTCTAAATAAAGAGTTAAAATGAATAAAATAAAATTGTTAGTGAGATATAATGAAGTTTTAGAAGAGCAAGATAAGCCTACTAAAGTATAAAAATATTTGGATAATCACCCAAAAGACAAAACATTTAATACTGCTAAATAGATAGTAAAGGGATAGACCCCCTAAGATGCCTCCACTTCTTCCCAGGAGTGTGTTCGCTCTCTGCGCTCTCTCCAGAGGTGCCCAGTGTGTGTGTTCAGATGGCCAATGTCTTGGCTGCAGCAAGCCCTGCGAACTGGTGGAGCACTGTGGCCACATATACTCAGCTCTGTGGACTTCAGTCTGTGTGCCTGGGGTCATGGCAAACGCCCAAGCTGGAGAGTAAGCCCAGGGTGCCTACAGTGTGTGAGGGAAGCTGTCAAATCTTAGACGTCTGTGTTTGAGGGATGGGTAAGGGGACAGTGCTCTTTGCACCCACTGCTCTCCAAACGCAGATATGTCTCCCTTATGACACCTCAGCTGATTAAGCTTTTCCCGCATCATAGGTGACTGGACCACTGACCACTGTGCCTCCACTCTTTATCAAAGCCTGTGCTCCCCACTGTTCATGCTTCCTGGTCTCCCTGTGGCAGACATTTTTGTCAGCCATCACTGTCTTCTGTTTATTTCCAGCCAGGTCAGTGAGCAGGGTGTCCACAGGGCCTTTGCTTTGTGATTGCTGCAAATTCTTTACTCCCAGGCCATTTCAGTCCTTAACAGTAAGCACCCCTCTTACAATGATTCCTGGCTACAGCCCTCTGAGCATTTGCTGGAAAATGTGTTGCATTTCCTCCCTAGAGCTATTGCTGTGCAGGACTCACTCCCCCACCAAATTTCCACACTGAATTTAAAAATGTGTGTGGGTCTTGAACTTCTCATAAGGTTAGAATTGCTAACAGGCATTTATTATCAGGGTTGATTGCACTTTCTGGCAGCGTACTTTATAGTTATGAATTCTGGTTCTCTTCCTTTGCTATCTTTGCTTTCAAGATATAGAATTGTGTATTAAAAAGGAATGAAGAGTGTGAGTTAGATTCAATCCATTCTTTTACTTTCTTCACCAGATGCCAGCTTTTTTGTGTAGAGGCAATGGTGGAAATGCTGGGCTTCGGTGTCTTTGTAATAGCACCATACCTTTGACATGTTTTCCATGTGCATAAGAATTGATGAAGGTCTGCTTCCTTAGTGGCATGGAGGGGGCCTGAGATTCAGCTCTCTTCCCAACTCCGCCCAACTCCGCCCCTGTATTAACACTATCAGAAGAGCAATGGCTGCCTTCAGTGACGTACTGACAATGAGGAGATAATCCACATGAAATCCCATTATAACATTATAAAGACTTTTAAACAATATCTATTTTTTTTCAGAGCCTACCATATTCAGGTAGTCTAATGCATATATCAGTTGTGATATGATTTGGGCATTGAAGTTTGAAATGGTAAATCTTACCGTTAGATTCTAGGGACTAAAAACAATTTAACAGAAAAAAAGTGTTTCCCATGTGTTGCTTTAAAGTAACATGAGACTTTTATTTTTAAACACATTTGTTCCAAGTACACATGGTTCATTTTCAGGATTTATGTGGTCGAATTTGTCCAGGCATCACTACAGCAAGGACTGTCTGTTGATTATTTATGAATCCTTTGTTCTCAATGGATTTCTTTAGAAATTCCTCAGTGTTTGGCATAATTCTTTGCTTGTAGATCTTTCACAGCTCAATACTGTTCTTGTTGTCCTTTCAGGAGTGAAGGCCTAATCACTATGAGTGATGGCTTCGTCCCTGCAGGCAGACTTTCAGCACCATACCACCTCCTTCTCTCAGCTTGTGCATAACCATCCTTATGCTATCTCCATCTGCTTCTGTCCATGAAGGAAAGAAGCAAAGTTCTGCTAGGTTCCTCTCATGGTCTTTATCCAAAAGATTACTGGACAAGTTAGGAAAGTATTCCTTGTTCTCCAAATGCCTACTGATTTTATCTTCTGAAAACTCTTCAACTTAAAAAAAAAAAAAGAGACTGTGAATTTGATGAAGTTACTTATCTGTGACTCAGTGTCCTCACCAACTAATTTGGAAAAAAAAGCAGCATTTGAGTACTGTTAGTTATATTTTCAACACTCTTCATGATGTCTAAAATTTTGCAGACACTACTGAAGTATCAGTAATTATCCTTAGGACTCACCTGTGTACTCCCTGAGACATTCTGTACTTCAGTTGTGGCTGTCTTTTTCTGTACATTTTGTGTATATGTGTGTGTGTGTGTGTGTGTGTGTGTGTGTGTGTTAAATCACGAGATTACAAAATGATTCTCTCCAGAATTACTTGTTTGAAAATAGTTTCATCAACTCTGACCAAAAGAAGAAAGACAATGAAAAATATTCAAAATCAATGTGAACATCAACACACTTAGACAGAGGACCAACATCCCATGTGAAAAGCAGTATGCACAAATCTATTAAACCCATTAGAAGACACTTAGGAACAATACACTATAAAGGCATAAATAAAACTTCAGCAAGAGTTGGGCGCTGAGAATTTAAATTAAAGGTGCCAGAACTGAAAGGCACTCAAATATTACCTATAAAATATAGACCAAGGTAAAATATATGAGTGATTTTAAAAGGTCAGAACATCTGAAGAAGGGGATTGGTCAACATTTTTGTAAGTTTTGCCCTCCCACAGCTAACCTGAGTAGATAACAGCACGTGTTTTTCTCTTCCAGTGTAGGTACCATTTACCTACTTCTCATTTACAGTCATAAATGAGAAAATATTGGGTCAGAGGATCTAAGCCTCATTACTACGGATGCATTAAATAACACTGAAAATCTTTTTGAGCCTCTGCTGGAACAAATTTATTATTTATTTTTAGAATATCATGTATGTTTACTTATAATGCTTCTAAATCATTTATTTATTAGTATAAAAGAGGACCAGGCTAAGTCAGTGGCCAGTGCAAGACCTAGTATAAACTTTAGCTAATTGGTTCATAGTCATTTATATTTAACTGGATAAAACCTCCAGGCAAAGTTGCATTTCAACAAGGAATAAGTCATAGAAATTAATCCATAAATGTTACAAGTTGAGATCTCAGTGAGCAAATGAAGGATGATTGGTGCTATAAACAGCCTGTCCACTTTGCATGAAATTGCAGATATTATTCAGGTAGCAGTATCCTCCCTACACAAAGTCAGCATCAACTTGGTTCTGGACAAGAATGCTGTCAATCTGTACATTGCCTTCTGGAATTTTGTACCCAATTAAACCATCTGTTGGCGCCTGGGAGCACACCCACCTACAATTTTCTCAGCTAATGAGTTGCTCCATGGTTTCTGGAGAGAAGTGCCTCTGCACTGGCAATGCCATGCCATTTTAAAAGTCTGCAAAAATTAGAACTGAGAGCAGGACAAGAATATATACACTTTATACAATGAAAAGGTCTGTGTTCAACACGTGCATGAAGAGAATATCTAATCTTTTCAGCACCTGCGTGTTCTCTTCACTTCTTTAAATTCAAAACAGAAATAAGGGAATTAATTTATACCTGAGATGAGACTCATTTTGTTTTGAGGCTGATTAATATATACGCAAGATATGCATTTTGTTGTAGGAGCTGCCTTCTCTGACAGTCATGAAAAGTGGTATCAAAAGATATTTTACAAATTGTTAGATACCCCACACCAATGAAAATTTACTTACGATTCATAAGAGCAAGATGTATGATGGAGAAGTCATTTTCTCAAGTTTTGTATGTATGAGGGACTTGGAAATAGTTATTGATAAAGCAGTAGGAGAAATGGTGAAGGAGAGAAAAAGCGGCAGAGAAGAAGAGGGAAAATGAAGGGAGAAAGAGAACACATAAAAAAAAGAAAGAGAAGAGAGGAAAATTAATACAAGAAAATTTCCCCTTTATCAAACAACTACCTGAAACTTGTTAATCTTGCAATTTTCATATATTTATGTAGAAAATATAAAGTCTTATGTAAGAGTGCAACTGAATAAATATTTACAAGTATATCCTCCCAATACACAACCATAGGATGTTACTTTTAGAAACTCATCCTTTATAAACCAGCTATCTAAATATCATTCTGCAAAACTAGTGATGGCTAATAAACTCTTCATGGTGTTCATGATTTACTATTGCCATAGTTGGAGTGAAATCTTATGAACAAAGAAAACTTTTCTTCATCAGGATATATATATATATATGATGGGTGGTGACTCAGTGCTTAGTTGAGTAGACCAAAATTAACAATAAGCACAGGAGAGGGCTGGGGATTTAGCTCAGCGGCAAAAGCGCCTGCCTGGCAAGCGCAAGGTCATGAGTTCGGTTCCCGGTACCGGAGAAAAACCAAAAAAAAACAACAATAAGCACAGGAGAAATAAGTAATAAGATTTCCAAGGACCGAAGAGGAGTAATTGTATCACATATCCCAGATATTTGTGATTTGGATTCTAATACCTCATAGCTCAGTCAAATAGCTATGAACACATATGGCTATTGATATTCAAATATGGCCACTTCACAGAGAGATAGGTTATATAAGTAAAATATACACTAAATTTTAAAAATTGTGCTAAAATATGATAAACGTTTTCATGAGTATTTTATATCATACTACTAGAAAAGATTCAAGCTACATATTCAGAGCATGTTGTTTTTTCATTTTAAAAATTAAAAACTGACAAAACAACAGTGAAGACAAAATCAAAACAACACAAAAACAACAAAAATGATACATGACTGCAAAACAAAATGATAGAAATTTACAATGATTACTATACTACACTATAGTCGATGATTAAACTTTTCTTTCTTCATGACCAATTTTGCACCCTTGAATTTGGTAATCGGAATGATGGATCTGAAAATAATATGCAATATAAGAACCTACCGTCTTTATGTCGAAGGTTGAACTCCTACTGTCTTTATGGCAAAGCTCTGCATTATTTCCAATGTTTTGTTTTTTCGTTATTTTTATTTTTTTACATGTTATGTTTTGTTAGGCAGGACTGGTCTAGAAAATTTATACAAATGATCATATTGTTGATTATGAATGAAAATCATGTCACACTGGTGTTTTTTCAATTATTCCTTGTTGCAGATTCTACACTGTAGTATAAATACTTTGTTAACTTTTCTTTGCTAAGAAGATAAACAAAAGACATAAAATTGTAAAAAGGGCATAAATAGTAAGCATTTATAGTTTTTCTTAAAGTATATGCTATAATCCTATTTAGTAGATGAGGAAACAGATTTAAAATTCTTAACAAACTCATTGAAGCTGACAGAGAGGAAGCAATAGAAGTGTGACTTAACTTTCCATAATCTGACTTAATAATACGTTTATATGCTCTACTCCTAGATTCATAAAATATGTTATGATTGAAGAAATATAACTGAGCCTTGGGAAGCCATAACTAAATATCTAAACATTGGCACAGGTCAGGTAAATTATGATTCTTTTCTTGCGGTATATGATTTGTAACAAATTAAAGAATTCATGTAAATGACAACTTCGCAAAGAACATAAACCCTCTCAGTGGACTTCTTAATGATCCCAGACCCCAAAGGATTCTCATCACCATTTGTTACTTATGACCAGAAGAATAGGAGCTGCTGTGGAGAAAACCAGACAAAGCCTATCCACTAAGGATTCCAGGGGAGCATGGGCTTCTATATTACTGTACAAGTATAACCGACACAATTGTTACATATTTGTCCAAACACTGAGGATTAAATATAATGCGCAATGTATGCATAGGTTTCTTACAGTCTTGTTATAGAACCTTTCCCTCTGAAACTCATCTTTTATTGCTTCCTGTTGCTATGATCTGACTTTTTGTGTTCACCAAAGTCCATATCCAAATCTGTCTTTACCACCTATATCCTCACATATTTCTAGTGTCTTTATGGGGGCAACATTCAAAATCTTCTAGGATTTTATTCCAGCTTTTTTATTAGTACATGTTTACAGTCTGTAATTATCATATTCCTTGTGGAGAGTTGGTTCATGTCTAGATTGCACCTAAAGGGGTTTTTTACCCCTTCACCCATCCTCCCTTCCCCTCCCTCCATGTGTTGATCTATCTCCCTACTTCATATTACCTAACTTTTATTTTCCTTTTTATTTATACTTTGGGTTTTCTTATACAATAGAAACCATATATGTAAGCTTGTGTGTTTATTTCACTTAGTATCGTGGGCTCAGGGTGCATCCATTCTCCCACAATTTACCTGTTTCCC
The DNA here is from genome assembly GCF_000276665.1 of Chinchilla lanigera. Classification (NCBI taxonomy): domain Eukaryota; kingdom Metazoa; phylum Chordata; class Mammalia; order Rodentia; family Chinchillidae; genus Chinchilla; species Chinchilla lanigera. Next base: position 5,416,156 of record NW_004955424.1, on the reverse strand, counting down.
CTTCACGTCATAATAGTACTCTGTTGTGTCTGAATACCATATTTTCTTTGTCAGTTTGTTGTGGTTTTTCCCTACAAAGCCTCGTGTGCTAGTAGCTGGGGCCTTTAGGAGATGATTTGATCATGGAACCGTGATGTCATCATTAGACTATGGATGAGTGTGTAGCTAGATGTGGCTTGGCACGATAAAGCCTCGTTGCAGGGGATGGGTCACTGGGGGCGTGGCCTGGAAGGGTTTATTTCCCTCTCTCCCCCCTTGAGCACTGTTTCCTGCCACAGTGCTGTGAGCTATTTCTCTTCTGCTATGCCATGCTGCTGTGCTGCCCTCCGTTGCAGTCAGCTAATCATGGACTGAAAGCTACGAACTGAAACAAACAGGAAGCCAAAATAAACCTCTCCTTCCTTAGTTCTGGGTGTTCGTATTTTGTCCGAGCAATGAAGAAAGTAAGTAAGACACCATTCATCTGTTAATAGACATATAGATTGGTTCCAAGATTTAACTGTTATGAATTGCACTGTTATAACCACAAGTATGCAGCTGTCACTGTAATATGATGATTTCAAGTCTTCCAGGAAGACACTTAGGAGGAAAACAACTGGGTCAGATGGAATTTCTAGTTTTAGTTTTCTGAGGAATCTCTATACTATTGCCTCAGTGGTTTGCTAATTTATATTCCTAGCAACAATATAAAAGTGTTCCTTTTTCCACTCATTCTCTCTAGCTTGTTATTTGATTTCTTGATGACAGCAATCTTTCAGGAGTAAGATGGAATCTTAGCGTTATTTTAATTTGTATTTTTTAATGGCCAGTGATGTTGAGCATTCTCTAATACATTTATTGGCCATTTGTACTTGTAGGAAGTGTCTATTCATTTCACTTGCACATTTTTGGTTGGGCATTTTATTTTCAGTGTTCTAATTTTTTCAATTTGTTTATATGCTCTAGATATTAGTCTTCTGTCTGAGGAATAGCTTGGAAATTTTTTTCTGTTCTGTAGGTTGTCTTCTCATTTTCTGTGTTGTTTCCTTTGCTGTGAAAAGGCTTTTTAATTTGATATGATCTCATTTGTTTACTATTGGTACTATATCTTCTGCCTTTGGGATCCCGTTTAGAAAAGCCTTACCTATGCCTAGGACTTCAAGAATTTTACCTATTTTATCTTCTGGCAGGTCAATTATTTCTGTTCTAACTTTTATATCTTTCTTCTATTTTGATTTTAGCTTTGAAAATGTTGAGATATATGTGTCTACATTCTATCTTCTGCATGTCGATAACCAGTTCTTCTAGCACAATTTATTAAAGAGTCAATCTTGGCTCCAGTAAACATTTTTCACCACTTTATCAAACATCAGATAGCTGAATCTGCCTGGAGTTTTTCCTGCATCTTCTGTTTTGTTCCACTGATGTTGATACCATGTTGCTTTTATTACTGTAGCTTTGTAATATAATTTGATATCTGGACTGTGAGGCCTCTTGCTTTCCTTTTGTTGGCCAAGAGTTCTTTTACTCTTCTAGGTTCTTCTGACTCCATATGAATTTTGGGGTTGTTTTCTTTATTTCTGTGAAAATGCTGTTAGGACCTTGATTGGAATTGGAATTGCATTAATTCTATATTTTGGTTTTGGTCATATGGCCATTTTGACTATATTGATTTTGCCTAACCAGAAACATGGCATATGTTTCCATTTTCAAGTGTTGTTTTCAATCACCTTTCTCAAAGTATTGTGGTTTTCACTGAGATGTCTCTCACTTTGGTTAAGTCCTAAGTATTTTATTGTTCTTGACGTAATTGTACATGATTTTGCTTTCATGATTTCCTTCTCAGTGAGTTCATTAATAATATATATGAATGAAAATTATTTTTGTATGTTGATTTTTGTATCCTTTTATAATTGTGGAACTTTTATAGGTCTTCTATGTAGGGAATCATGTCATCTGCAAATAAGGATAATTTGACTTCTTCCTTTCCTTTACATATGCATGTTGTTTATTTCCCTTGCCTAATTACTCTGGCTAATGTTTCAAGTACTAGAGCATCCTTGTCTTTTTTCCTGATATTGGAGAGAAAGATTTCACTTTTATTCCATTTAATATAATGTTGGTCATTAGTTTGTCATAATTTCCTCTTATGAGATTGAGATACGATCTCTCTGATCTTTCTTCATACTTTTTATTGTGAATAGATGTTAGATTTTTCAAAGGCTGTTTCTGCTCATCATATAATTTTTAGCTATGCTTTTGTTTATGTGATGTGTTACATTTGTTGATTTGAATATGCTGTATCATTGTTGTATTCCTCGAATTTACTCTGTCTAGTCATGTTGTGCAATCTTTTTGATGACTTGTTCCCTTTGAGGAGTTTTGCCTCTATATTCATTAAAGAGATTAGCCTATAGTTCCCGGTTTTGGTTGGGTCTTGTCTGGTTTTGGAATCAGGGTAATGCCAGCTTCCAGAAATGACTTTGGGAGTACACTTTTCCTTTCAGTTTCAGTAGAGTTTAGCATGGTGCTAGATCTTTCCTGAAGTTCTAGAATTGAGCAGTAAATTCATTAGGTCCTGGGCTCTTCTCAGTGCTATCTTTTCTTTTTTTAATTTTAAAATTTTTATTTTTTAGTGCTTCAGTTTCATTAACTGTTGTTGGATTATTCAGGGATTTTACATTGTCTTGGTTAATTTTGGTAATTCATGTGCATCTAGGAGTCTGTCCATTTCTTGTGAATTCTCCATTTCATGGTCATACATGTTTGTGAAGTAGTCACTAACCATCATATGGATTATGGTGTCCACTACTTTTACATCTCTAATTGCATTGATTTGGGTTTATTCTTTTCTTTATTTGGTCAGATTAGCTGTGTTTGTCTGTTTTATATATTCTTAAAAGAACCAGCTGTTCAATTCATTGATTCTTTTGATTGTTTTTATATTTCTCTACTTTATTGATTTCTAGCTCATAGTCACTCCACAACTGCCTCCTACCATGTGACTATGGGAGGGCAGTATTAGAGACCTAAAATGGAGTTGTTATGTAGTTGTTCTCTGCCTCAGTCTTAAACACCCCCTTCTCAAAATAGTGCCATATTAAACTCTCTCTGGCAATATAGCAGGCACTGTTTTGCTAAATCTACTCTAGCATCAAGGACTCACTTTCAGACTAAAACCCTATGTTACTTTTATAACTTACACTGGCTATGGTCTTTACTTGGGATTACTGCCACAGGCCATGTCTGTATTTTCTCTCTGGGTGTTCTGACGCTCTGTGCTTGCCTTTTGTTCTCAGATACTGGTTTCATCCACAGTCAGGTCCATCTGTTAGTCCATGAATCTGTTACCTTATGCTAAATAAACTGTAAAGCTGGCCTAAGTTGGTGGCTGTTTGCACTCAGACCATGGAATCTGTGGGTGCAGAGTCCATGGGCATGAACTACATGGGTACGGAGCTGATTATCCAACAAAGTTTATGGCTGCTTCATTGTCCTGTGCTGGGATTCTGCAGTTGCTGTATCATCTCTGTAAACAATGACAGAATGACAGTTTCATTTTCTCTATTCCAATTTGGTATCCTTTATTCCTTTCTTTTGACAAATTGCTCTGGCTAATAGAATGCTTAGAATGCTTTCAGCTTTTTCCTATTCAATATAATGCTAGCTATTTGCATTATAAATGGCCTTCATGTTGAAGCATGTTCCTTCTATCATAACTAATTCAGAGTCTTCTCAGGAAATAATTTTGAATCTTATCAAAAGTCTTCTCTGCATTGAGATACTCATGTATTTTTTCTTCATTCTATGGATGTAGTCTATCTTATTTATTGATTTGCATAGGTTGAACAATGTTTATATCTATTATATACTTATATCCATCAGACAAATCCTACTCTATTATAGCTAAACCTATTTTTTGAGCATATCTCTTGATGTGTAAGTTAAAACTTGTGAGCATCAATTATTTACATGAATTCAAATAGATAATATTTCAGGATCATTAAAAGATATTAACATCAGCATATTGAGAGAGGTATCTACTTTTTATTGCTATTATTACATGTTTGCAGTACAAAATATTTGCACTGCTTATGTAGGGTTTGTACATGTACATAACACTTCATCATCCTTTGTTTCATCTCCTCTCCCTCCTTTTCATCCATATCTTGATCCCTTTCTCCACTGAGAAAGATCTATTTCCTCACTTCCTGTTATTTGTCTTTCATTTTGCACTTCATTTGTAATTTGGGTTTTTTGTATAAGGGAAACCACCGGATATTTAGCTTATGTATCTGATTTATTTTACCTAACATTGTGGTCCCAAGGATATAGCAGTTCAGCTGACAGACAAGACTTCTGTCTTAATTTAGTGTGATATATTATCTTCAGAATTTCTCCCTGTCTCTTTTTCTCTCTCTTTCTCTGTCTTCTCTCTCTCTTTCATCTTCTCTTTCTCTGTCCTCTCTCTCTGTCTTCGCTCTCTCTCATTCTCTCTGTCTCTCACACACACACACACAAACATATGTTGTCACAGTTCAGTTTGAATAACTTATTTGTCTTTGTCTTATGATTCAGTGGTGGCCTTGTGCAGAGGACCTCACAGGGGGGACTTCGTGTTCAATCCCCTTCACCTACTAGCATGTGTGTGTCAGGGGTACTGTGATTTAGACACTGTCATAAATTGTGTTGAATCCACTCCACTCACATTTATCTAATTATGTGGAAATCAGCCAGAGTAGTCATTTCAAATCCCTGCTGAGTTATTCAGTACGACAAAACATTACCCATTATAAAATTACTCAATTTATCTCAAGCCTCTCACTCACATGTTAATTTGAGATAATGGATGAAGGACATAGTGCCTCTGTGATAGTTCTGCAGACACGGATGTTCACTGTCTCTCAGGAGACAGCCAAGGCCATTTGTATAATTTACATATAGCACTGGGTGGGGCTCCCTTTAAAGTAAGATCTAGATCCTCCTTCTAGACATTAAGTAAGTTGATGGGCATCGCTGCCTTGGGAGTTAGTGTCATACAGCTGTGACAGCTCAGGTATTTTATTCTTGGAAAACTCAGTTATGCTGTTCTTAGATAAAAGCAATATATGAGTTGACCCAATTACCCCAATTAGATGTGAATCTTGCAGCCCTAACATATTTTGATTCCTAGATATACAGGGCTGTATGGTTTGGTGCTGTTAGGTGCTATGCCTGGATTTGGGACTGAGTACCACAATTCATGTAAACACATCCTCCACTGTCTAATGGATATTAAATCCCACTGTAAAATATTCTCTTTAGGTGATTGTCTTTTCTCTTTATCCATTTATCACTGTTGCTTTTTTCACTTCTTTTCAATAGATCTCATCATATTCTTTGAGCCTGTTGCTGTCATTAGAATCTCTAATTTTTCTTCTGCAACTTTCCTTTGTTATATGTAATTGTCACTTAGGTTAGCTCTGAAAAACTATATAAAAAGCAAACCAAATCACAAGGCCTACTAATTCTCTCACCTGAAAAGGTTGTATAAAACTAATTTTCTTGATCTGAAAATGTAGAAATGTTGTTTGAAAAATGGAGCTGGCTGCCTTTCTCAGTGATATTTGTTTCCTCAATCATTCCTAAAGGCATTTTTATTTATTTATTATGTTAAAAGTATTCATATATGACTACATGACCCCCAGTAAGTAGATTCCTTGAGAGTTCCACTATAGGAAAACTAATCCCTTTCTATAGAACTAAACTATATTGGGATTTTGTTTGACCCTTAAATGAACTCTTCAGAAAGTGATTACCTAGCTCGAGTTGTATAACCACCAACAGTCATCAAAGTTGTATAGTTTAAAGGATATGGAAAGACTCCTTCTATTGGTGTGTGTGTATGTATGTGTGTGTGTGTGTACATAAAATTACTATTTCACTAAATGTGATGAATAATAATTAGTGATTTATTTTTATTAGTACATTTTGGAGTACATAATGATTATATTCTTCATGGGGAGTTGGTACATGTACATAACACATCTCAATTCTTTTTCTATTTCTTCCCCTCCTTTCCCTTTTCCCTCTCTCTATCTCTTAGTCTGCTTCCCTTTTGCAAAAGATTTATCTTCCTGTTTTCTATTATTTTTTATTTTGCTCTTTTATTCATTTAAATTTGGGGATTCTCATATAAGAGAAATCATGCAATATTTAAATGTCTGATTTATTTGAATTAATATTATGGTCTCAATGTTCATCTATTTTCCTCCAAATTACTCAAGTTTACTTTTCTTTATGCCAGAGTATCAGTCAGTTGTGTATAACTGCAACATTTTCTTTATCCATTCACCTTTGATGGACAGAGATGCTACCTCCAACATTTAGTTACTATAATTCGTGCTTCTATAAACATCGGTATGCATGAATAACTGTAATAGAATGTCTCCAAATCTTTTGGAAATATACTTAGAAGAGGAATAACTGAGTCCAGTGCAATTTCTAGTTTGATTTTTTTAGTTTGTGATAAGTGTTATTCTTTGTGATTCTTATTTTTTTTGTACCAGGAATCATCTATTTTTGAAAAAGAAATAATTATTTTTTTCAACTGATATAAGTTCACTGTTTTGCTCCAAGAAAGAAAACTTCAAAATGGATGAAAGCATTCATATATGCCAGAGAAGGTAAGAAGTAGATTGCAATTTGGTTGGAAGAGCGCTGGAGACAATTTTTTAATTTTGCCTACAGCTCAAATATTTGTCCTGCCAACTGCCCAGCATACATTACTTTCTTAGGAAAGGCTCTGATCCTTTACCACCCCAAACTATAAATGGACTGTCTCCAATTTGACTTCTAGCATAAAGACATAGCTATCAACTACCGTGTACCTGCAATACCAGAATTTCAAAAGATCTTTCCGAAATTTTGTTACAAATGAAAATTTGGGGGAATTTTTATTGATCAAATGCTTGCAATCCCTTTGAATGGACATATTTATTCCTACATAATACCTATGCTACTTTTCCTTGATGGCAGCCTCTTTCTATTGCTATAAGTGCCCTTGTCATATATTGAACTCCTTAGTGAACGTAAAGCAGCTTTCCCCTTGATTTTTGCAACCCTGCTACCTTATCCCCAGCACCTAAGGAATTGTGGCTATTTCCTTCTTTCATCCCCACTGAAAGTGAGAAAGTAAGAGAGGAAACATGTGATGGTTACTTTTCAAAAGAACATGGATCATAGAAGGAAGAGAGAACCATTTAAACTGGATGTTTCTTCTTTTATAGAATTACCTTAATATTAACTAATTTACTCTAACTATTATGAAACCTGATATCCTCTCAAACTAGAGACAATTTTAGCAGATTATCTATTTCTGCCTGAATCAATTCCAGTTTCATTTCACTTAAAAATCTGTACTGATTTCATATGAGGGATAAGATATTAAAATATGAAGCAAGGATATGAAAATGAACTAAAAGTATTCATTACTTTCTCTCAGAGACCTCATGGCCTCATCTATGTACCCAAATGCAAAAATATTTCACAGAGTCTCTAACATACTGAAAGAGAGAAACATATTTTTTGAATTTTATGGAGAGTACACAGTGAGACAAGTGTTAAGATGTAAGATTGAATGTGTAGAAGTACCGATAAACCAAACAGCCTAGACGTTGTCTCTAAATCCTTAATTTAATTCATTAACTATACTTCTGATCTAGACACTATCCTTTCCTCCTTCCTTCCAGCACACACACACAAACACACACGCACACACACTCTTAATTTCCAGATAGGACCAAGCTGATGAGACCATAGGTTAATAAATTTTGTTTACAAACTTGTTGACAATTCGTTCTAATTGACTTCATTGGTAATGAAATATAGTCAAACTAGCTACATAGATTTTTCCACTTATAGCTCTGTGGTTTGTACTGTTCCTGCAAATCTCTCTTCTTCATTCAGCAAATGAATTTACATTTGCTGTCTTCTTTTTCTTTATGTAACACATATTAATTATCCGAACAATGGATTTCACCACGACCATTTCTATGCATGCATATATTTTACATTTATCTTGTCCACCTCCAACCTTCTATCTTACCTACAAAATGAAATTTGAGCCTCATTGATTGGCAGTATGCTGCATGAACCGTTAATGGTCAATCTGAACTCCTGTTCACACTTTGAATCTCTGCAAGCATAGAGTACAAAAGGCGCACAAGAAAACTTCCTGAGGAAGGAGAGTACACAGCTTGACACTGCCTCTCTGGACCCCTACAGTTAGAGAGGAGAAATAAGCTCTGGTATTCTATTGCACAGCGGGGTGACTGTACTGAACACCAATGCATTGTGTGCTACAAAATAGCTAGAAAAGAGGATTTTGAATGTTCTTAGCCCAAAGAACAGGTAAGAGTTTAATGTCATGAATATGCTAATTACCCTAATTTGATCATTACATAACTTATACATGTATCAGAACATCACATTGTACACCATAAAGGAGTGTAATTAGTATATGTCAATCAAAAATACAAATAATACAAAAAAATTCTGTATTCAGTGAAGCCCAAGCAGAATGAGAAATTTACCAGTGTGGAGAAGTAAAGAAATCCTGGCCTCCCACTTTACACAATTAGTCAGAATGAGAGGTGTGGGCTGTTTCAGCCCCCAGGGATCTGCCTTCAGCTATCTAAGACAAATTATCATGTTGTCAAGCCTTGGAAGTAGGCATTTCTGCTAAGATGAAGACAATCCAAAATATTCAAAAAAGATTCAGAAACTTCTCTCTCCCAAACCTCTTTTTTTTTTTTTTTTTTTTTTTTTTGGGAATTGAACTCAGGACCTTGTGCTTGTTAGGCAGGCACTTGTGCTACTGAACTACATCCTCGCCTCTCAGAAACAATTTATCCTTATTAGTTGCAGTCTTATTCTGCCCCAAAATTTAAGGAAAGGGACCATTAAGCAACCATCTTATATAGACATGTATTTAATTATTTTTCAATAAACATTTAAAATATTCAACTATTTTTCCTGTCTATAGCTCTGTTGGTTTTTACTAGTTTTTATGTTTCAATGTTTATTTTATATGTTTCTTCCAATACCAATTTATTTTATTATTCAGATCACTCTAGTTTGGCTCCAAAAATTATGGGATCAGAACTAATGCAACAGAGTCAAAGGTGGGGCTTATTTAGAAGGCATTTAGATCACAAGAGCTCTTCCTTCATGAATGGACTAATTCTGCTCCAGAAAAGGCTGGCAGGAGTAACTGCCCTGAAAGGCCACAGGTTCTCCTGTCTGAAAGATGTGCTATTCAAAATGTCACCTTGGAAGCATAGAGATTGGTCTCTCATCTATGGGTGACTTAAGTTTGGATTTCTCAGCTTGGAGGACTCTGAGAAATGTTTCTGTCCTTTATAAATCATCTAGTCTCAAGCATTCTGCTAGGCATTATAAAATGAACTGAGGCAGATGTTCTCTATACCAAAATATTAACCTTTGGACATGATTACCTACTAGAAAAAAATCTGACATTTTCATTAGATTCAATGAAGACATGGGCATATTGGTTTCTGAAACTTTTCATATTTTCCTTAAAGGGACCCTAATGGTATGAGGCTGTATCAGTCAGAGCATACTAGAGAAACAGATATAACACAAGATATACAAATGTACAAGAAATTGCAAGTTTGGCTTACAATGGTTAGCCACAGATATGGAAGTATGCAGAGGGTGTCTGCATGCTGGACACTGAAGAGTTTAGTCCAAGTTCTGGAGCTTACTGCAGTGTCTGTGCAAGTCCGTATCACGAGGCTGATGGGTCTGCGATGGAATGCTGAAGAATCTACACTAAAGACCGAAGAGGATACAGCAGAAGGTTGAAGAGTCCCAGGAGGAAGCCAAACAGTCTGCACCAGAAGTCAGGAGATGACCAAGCTGAAGGCGAAGACTGGAGCTCCCCTGAAGAACCAGTCCTTTCTCAATTCCCTTTTTTTTATGCAGCCTTCTAGCCCTGGGGGGATGGAGGTGATCCTCTACACCCACACCCTCTGCATGCCTTCCTCTTGCACAGGCTCAGGATGAATACAAAGTAAGCACCCTGGCCCCCTGCTGAGTCACGTATTTAACCTTCCAAACTTCTCAAATTGACACAATGAACAACATCCCAGAAGGGTAAGGGCATATCCTTTTCACCCCAAGATGCAAAGCTGCTGAGACACTTAGCCAAGCCTCTAGACTCCCCAAGTGACGCAATGTATCAACCATAACAGAGGCTCACGATTATATATATATAATATATTATATACATAATATATAATATATATTATATACATAATATATATCATGTGTTATTATATATATATATATATATATCTGCTAAATATAATAGTTCTGGAACCTGTATATGATAGCCACACTTAGAAAAACAGAGTTTTCTTTAGAAATCTGATTTAATCCTTAAAACGTGTTTAGGACAGGGTCATGATACATATGTCTTGCTGCCCAGCTGAGCTGATTTGAATGTGATAATGTTACTACCAGTTTGAACCATAGGTTGTACATGCCTGACTGTCCCATTGGGTGGCATAGGACATTGCTATGCAAGCTCTGGAGATAAAGTTTTATGTTCCAGCGTTTCACTTTTTTGGACACCCTTGACCACCTGGCTCAATGCCATCTGCTACTCATTTGTTTTACCATGGGAATACACACTCCTGTTGTTAGAAAAGTCTATTTACGCTATAAAGTTATAGTTGTATTATTCAGTGTTATTGGGGTGATGTCCTCAGAAGTTAGTAGTTCCCACAGAATGACCTGTGAGTGTCTTACCTCAGCACAGTCACTGGGGACTGTATCAACAATAACAATACTACCATCAATTAGAATGTTTCAAGGGACACTTTCCTGATTACACACCACCCCTACGTTGGCATCCTCTCTTTGTTATCTCAGGAAGATTTTGACAATCCTCTACAAAATTAGCTCCTTAAATTATGCAGAATAAAAGGTGGTAAGCACCAAATATGATTTAGATAATTAAGGATTAATCTTTATTCAAAATTTCAGTAGAAATTACTCTTTTAGCCTCATGCTTAAGATATGGTGAAAAACATCAGCAATTCAAGACAAGAGAAACAGAGTGAGGAAAATGTCAAAAAAGAAATAAGCAAAGCATTTTCTAAGAAGAAAGACTGATTCTTTTGGAGCATAGAGCCCACGTAAAAATAAATGTCTTCAGAGACTTTTTTTTTTTTTTTTGTCATTTAAGAAATTGGAACATATTTTTATGGGCAAAAATGTTGGTACTATTTTGATATTTATGGGCCTGAATGAATTCTGACACTAATGTGGGTGGTCTGTCTGAATTTAATGTAACCCTTTCATAGTTCTGGAACCTGTATACGATAGCCACAGTTTCAAGAAGAGAGTTTTGTTTTTAAATCTGATTTAATCCTTACAACATGTTTGGGACAGGGTCATGATTCATATGTCTTGCTGCCCACCTGCTCTGATTTGAATGTGGTAATGTTGCTATCAATTTGAATCACAGGGTGTACATGCATGACTGTCCCATTGGGCTGCATAGGACATTTCTCTTGGTGTCTTGTACTGATCAGATAGTCATGCATGTACCATCGGTAGTTCAAGCTGGTGGGGAGGTGTGAAAACTCAGGAAACAGGGTATATAAGAATATTTAATCCCCAATTTGCAGATGAGAGATATAAAACACAGATTTATTTGTAAGAACTGCATCCTGAAGAAATGTCTCCCAACTTTTCTTTTGTTATTTTACAAAAAACCAATTCCCATTAGGACATAGAATATGTTGGGATATTTTCTGTAAGATTCTTTGAATAGTAAATTGGTCTCTGGGGCTGGGGATTTAGCTCAGTGGCAAAGCGCCTGCCTGGCAAGCTCAAGGTCGTGAGTTCGGTTCCCAGTACCAGAGAAAAAAAACCAAAAAAAAAAAAAAAAAGAAAGAAAATTGGTCTCTATATTCTGTTTCTCAGCATACTTGTATTTTTCCTGTTTCCTGAATCAGCCAATTATGCCACAGGATCTCCTGAAAGCAATTGACAGTTAGCCCTGAAAAGCACACTCTCCCAACAAAGTGCATCATTATGCAGAAGACTAGTTCATTACCAAACTCTTAGCACGTGCCTGGTATCTGTACTCCGTGTGTTTGTAACTACCTGTCCTGCTCTCCTGACCACTCCATAGCTTGCTGAAATTATGCAGCTTACAGTAATGTGTATGAAAAATGGTCAGATTCCTGGGAAAGTTAACCTATAAGACTAAACACAGCCAAACATTTGAATATTTCTCTGACCCTGTTTTGACATCAGATTAGATATAAGGATAGAGAAGAGAATTTGGCATGCCCTAATCCAGCCTGATTCATTCATGACCACTCTGCCCTGTAGCCTGCTAGAGGAAAGTCAGGCGATATTAATGTTGCCTTTGGAAATGTCAGCTTGTTCCTTTCTCTCCTCAGCCTATTCCGGCTGTGGTCCAGTTAAATTCAAGTACTTACAGGTATTCAGAGAAATGTTTTCAACAGAAAAACCCAGTGGGCCTTCGGGTTCTTCACTTTTTTTAGTACTCTTTATATCTGAAATACTCTTTCAACAAAACAAAGCACATTTGCAAGTGAATACAAAGACAGCAAATAATGATGATAATGTTAATAATGATGATATTGTCCAGAACAAAAGGAAAGGTGCAGCCCTAGCTGGAAGCCCAGTACATTTAAACTAAATCTAAATGAAGGAATATTTTCTTGATTGAAGAGAGTGAAGGATGAGAGTGAGCCAACTCAGAGTATGAGGAAGATAAAAAAGAAAACATATATATATATATCATATTTTCCAGCATGAAATATTAGTAGCCCCCATATTTACTACATTTGAACTCCTAAGTTTTATCTCAAATACACTACCATGTCTGTGTATTCTTAGCCCCAGTCCAGTGCAATAAAAAACTAATAGCTAATAATTGTCTTTATGTTTATTTTTTTATTTTTTTATTGGTACCAGGAATCAAACTCAGGACCTTGTGCTTGCCACACAGGTGCTTATGCCACTGTGCTATATCACCAGCCCTGTCTTTATGTCTGTAATTGTAAACACATTAACTGGTTTCTATAGGTTATGGACTTAGGTTACTAAGTTCTTAAAAATATAGGGCACAAAAATATAAATCTACACGTTATGAATATGATCACTGAATACATATCCAATCGATAGCCTTGGTAAACTCTGAGTTTAGTGAGTCATTACTGCATAAGAACTTAAAAATATGGGAATTTTTCATGACTAAATCAGGAACAAACCTCTTTTACTCATTCATTCAAAGACCCATTCGCTCATCCATTCAACAGATGTTTATTGAGTGTACATTACGTTCTAGGCATTTTTCTAGAAGCTCAAGTATGGCAGTCAACAAAATAGTACAAAACTTCTGCCCTAGGAATCTTAATATGTATTTTGGATATCAAAATGATATAATATGTTACGAGGAGATACATGCAATAGAAATTTTAAAAAGGAAAAGAAAGAGTCCAGCAGGAAGAGAGAGATCTGAATTTCAAAAAGAGAGAGTAAGGAACAGAAAGCTAGGAAGTAGCAAAATGCATACATCACTTAATTTATCTCAGAAATTTTTAGACTTGTTGGCTGACTATATGGTGGAATATAAACTGTATGTGTTTATTAGAATTATGCAAGGAAGCAGCCTCAAGAATTCTTCAGCGATAATGTTGATGACATTAATAACTAACTTTTCTGAGCATGGACTGTGTGGCAAACACTGTTAAATCACTTTACATGAATTTTTTCATGAAAGCTCTGTAAGATACTTAATGCCATTTCATGGATCCTGAAGATCAGGAAAGCAAGTGAAAGGGATAACAATTCACCAAATTACTCACAGTGGCAGAGTTCAGATTTGAGTTCTGACTTTAAACCCAAATCCATGATTTTAATATTTGTTTATACACACAGTTTTAAAATTTGACACAAATCCCAGGGCAGGACATTTTCATGTACCTTATACATATTACTTCATGTTAATTCTTGAAATATTTGTTTTTGCAATAAGTGAAATATTTTCTAGAACTTTCTGGAAGACTGAATCATGGCTTCCCTAAAATATACATATCCTAGTCTCCAAAACCATGAATTTGTTCCCTTCCACAACACAAGGAGGGCTGGGGATATAGCTCAGTGGCGTAAGTGCCTCCCTGGCAAGTGCAAGGTCATGAGTTCAATTCCCGGTACCGCCAGAAAAAAAAAAACACACACACACACACACAATAGAAGGGACTTTGTAGATGCGATTAAGTTAAAAAATCTTACAATGGGGAGTTTATTATGAATTACTTGTATGAACTCAACTCAGTCACAAAGGTCCTTATAAGAGAGGCAGTAATGTCAGGGGAGAGAGAAGACGATGAGAAGATAGACACACATGTTAAATGACATAGGACTGTGATTCAAGAAATGCCAACAATCTCAAAGTCATGGAAGGCAAGGAGACAGATCTTTCCTCCCCTGAATTTTCCAGAATAAGCATAGCTTACCAACCCACTATGAACCTCTGACATTGGTGACCATAAGATAATAAAACTGTGTTGTTATAAACTTCTCATTTTGTAGTCAGTTTTAATGACAAAAAGAAACATGTGGATTCTGCTGTGGTAACATTGGATGCTGCTATCTATAAGAAATAGTAACATCAAAAATTGGCTCTGGGCTTGGGTAATGCATAGAGGTAGGAACAATTCTGAAGAGCAAGACTGAAGTGATTCTGTTTACTTTGCACAGCCTTTTAGCAGAAATGTGGTTGTTAATTCCTTTGCCAATGGGATGGCTCCAAAAAGAAAGAAGTACAACAAAGAAAATCCATATTGTGACCAAAGACTTAAACTGTCACAAATACATTGATGGTAGATATACTGGCATGAAAGGATTGCTTGTGTGGACTAAGGAGTGAAGAATACGTTATTGAAAATGCAGGAAAAGGGATATGTGTTATGCAGAGAAAGAAACCTAGTTCAACTGTATTTACAGTTATGGGAAAGGATGTCTTTAAAGTGATGAAGTTGGATATTTACGTGAGGAAATTTTCAAACAACAAGTTAGAAGGGAAGCCAAGTTTCTCCATCCTGCTTACACTAAATGGGAATTTAAAAGAAAGAAACTGAAAAAAGAAATACTAAGCCAAAGGAGCCAGGATCTGGTATCTTAGGAAATTATTTAAGGTCTAGGAACATTGTAAAAGATGCCAAAAGTAAGAAATTCACTTCCAGAAAATCACGCTCTGATGGGAAATGCAAAAGTCAATCACACATTTTGTTAGTTCCTTCAAAGGATGAAAAGCTGAAATAAAGTAGTCAGTCCCACAAAGGACTGTTAAGGAAATTAGGATTGTGACACATGGGTCCTCTCAGTCATCTCAGCTGAAGACAAAAATAGGGATGGGATTACAGTACTTCGGGAAGTTCTGTTCCGGTGACTCTTGCTCTGGGCCTGACTTCACAGTAAAAGGTATATATTACTTAAATTGCAAAAAATACACACTGGGGACTTGGAGGTATTATGTTAGACAGGTAAATTATGTGGAGAATATTTTGAAGGGAAGGGTAAATATTCATTTCTTATTTGAAGAGCAGTAGGGAATCAGTGAAAGAATCAGCTTATTAAAGGCTTCAATCATTTATAACTGTGTGTTCATTTAAGTTAAGAAAGCCAATCTTTTATATTTTATGACAGCATGTTAATTAGATGGATGAGTTACTGTATTGACTAAACTATTAAGAAAAGGATGTAGTCTTTTTACAATCATAAATTTTCAGTTATTTTTGTATGATATATATTTGACTGAACATGTACTTGTGTACATAAATATTATGTAACAATTCCGAGTGTATTTATAAAATGCAAATATTATGATGAAAGATTTTGCATAGTAAATCAACCATCAAGCCAGGTATATCTAAACTGGATTGTGTCACAATTACAAGATTTAGTTGCTGCTGGTAAGTTCTAGTTAATTCCTTTCTCTTTTTTATGGTTTTGACACAATAATTTCTTTGGGTTATTTATTTTCTTAGAGATTTGTCTTTGCCTAATTATTTTATAATTACTGTGTTGTTTTTCAAAAACAAAAACATGTTAGATTTTCAGACATTTTGAAGTATATGAAACTCAACTAGCTAAAGAGAGATAATAAGATCATTAAGCTTTGTTTCCCCTTTGGGATAAAAGCATTATTATTGCTTTAAAATGTACTAATTAAGCTGGTTTCAGATCCTTTAGGAATTTAAATCTGAATAATCTGACTTCATGGTCTTTGGGTTTTGCTTTTTAGTTCATTTCTGTTAAGTGGAACGGATCATGTCAGGCTTCATCTGCTGTCTTTACCTAATATAAATATTCTACTACTATAACTTTAGTTTTGCTATTGTTCCACATTTATTACCTTTTATTCCCATTCTGTCTTTGGCTGATTTCATTTTACTGGAATGTTCTTATATCCCCAAAAGCAACTTTCTTAAATTGTCCTTGGCGCTGTGTGTTCTTTTAAATTGCACATGAAAAATTATCAGGTGTATTGACAAATTCTTAAAGTGAGTATTCTTTTTTTTTTTTTTTGGTTTTGGTTTTTCTCCTGCACCGGGAACCAAACTCACGACCTTGCGCTTGCCAGGCAGGTGCTTTTGCCGCTGAGCTAAATCCCCAGCCCCTAAAGTGAGTATTCTTATAAATTGCATGTGTCCCAAATTTAAGATGTTCAGATTGGTCCCTCAATCTGGATACATAATCTTTAAGTAAAATGCTATGTGTATATCATACATAAAAGGTAAAGCAATCAAATAAAATTTTAAAAAATAGCAAATATGATAATTTGCATGCCTGTCTACTACCTTAGAATACTGGATTTTTTTTAAAAAACTAATTGTTGACAGATTATCTTTAAACAAAGAGAAGGAACTGTCCAAGCCAAATGTTAAAAATAAAGCTATTAAAGCCAAAAAAATAAATATACTGGTCCATGATGTGCTCACTTAGAGGCCCATTTGACTCAAAGGGCTAAATATTTCTAACAAAATGAGATAATCTGGTAATATATCCTATCTCAGTATTGTTTTAATTTGCACTTCATGAATGACTAATGATGTTGAATATTTTCTCATGTATTTATTTGCCATTTGTATTTCTTTATCTGTGAAGTGTGTGTTCATCTCAGATGCCCATTTTTTTATTGAATCTTTGAATTTTTGGGGGGTTGATGTTTTTAAATTCTTTATATATTCCGGATAGGAGTCCTTTGTCTGAGGAAGAGTCACTAGATTTTTTTCCCAACTTGTGGGTTTTCTTTTTACTCTGCTGGTAATTTCTTTAGATGTACAAAAGCTTTTCAGTGAGATGAGATCCCACTTGTTGATTCTTTGAAGTATTTATGTAAGACAACAACCATTGTTAATTTCCTATCACCTTGCCTGAGATTCTTGTTGTTTTTGTGTTATTTTCTAAATGTATGTGTGTGCATTAAGATGTTTTCACTCTTTTATCTTTAAAATAAAAAAAGCAGACAAAAGGCAAATTATATGGAACAATGTATCTTAGGCACCAAAAAAACTGATAGCAAATGACAGTTAACAGTGAAAGAAAGGAAGCAATTGTGGTGAGGTATTTCATTCCCCTGGCTTACTGACTACAGGGCTTCTGGGAGCCTCAGTGGGTGAAAATAATTAAAACTCACTGGGCAAAATAGTGAAGATGAAGCAGTAAAAAAAGATTGGGAGGTTTGCAGATGCCCCAAAGATCCAGCTTGATGTTGGAGCTGAGGAGAGATAAGCAAATGCATATCATAGTACCATCACAGAACTGGAACATACCTATGCAAAGAGAGTACATTAGACAATAATCATGTGTGAGACAACACTGGGACTACTGGCTCCTCTAACTAACCAGAAGAGAATGAGTTATAACTGGGCACTAAATGAAATAACGAGTTATAAAGGAACTACCCTAGAGCAGAGGCTGCCCTAATTAAAGTAGCCCTAATCCTAATAATAACATTTGTTTTAAATCTTGAAAAAAAATAAAGTGCTTACAAGAAACTTTATATTTCAGAATAAAGCTCAGTCATTTTGTATAGGAATACAAAATTACCTAGATCCAATCGGAGGATATAGCTCAGTGGCACAGCACCTGCCTGGCAAGCACAAGGTCCTGAGTTTGATTCCACATACCAAAAAAAAATTATCTAGAGTTGAAAATCAAACAAAATCAAATTTCCAATATCTGTGGCACAAGCAGACATTACTAAGCTTCAAAAAAGACCAGGAGGCATGACTCATACTAGGGAAGAAAAAAACCCCAAAGTCCCCCAAATGACACAAAGTTTAGAATTATTAAAGAAGTCATTGAATAATTATCACTGAATTCCATTTTTAAGAAGGTATTAAAAAGTGAGCATATTAGGTAAGACAAGAATAAATTTAAAGAAATTTGAACTGAATTTCCTAGATCAGAAAAGAAAAAACCATACAGAATATACAAGAAGAAAAATATAAGGGATAATGTAAGAGGAAAATTAGATATTATAGAAAAAACTTAATTGAACATGAAAATATAGCATTAGGAATGTCCATACTGAATTTTAAAAATTAAAAAAAAATAAAGCTTAAAAAGATACAGATAGAATGACTGAAATGTGAAACAACTTGGCAAAGTCTAATATGAGAAATAAGAGTTACTAACGGCAAAAAGGAAAGGGAGGTCAAATTAAAACATTTCAGTAACGATGTATGAACTAAAACACAAATTTCATAAAATGTGTAAGTTCCCTCTCTTATAAATTCAATGAGCTACAAACACATTCTTGAAGAAAAATTACAAAGAAAGGAATACATTGATTTGTTTCCTGTGAAAAATGGATAGAGTTTATGATCAGCTACCAAACATCATGAGAAAAGTGATATTTTACATAAAGCTAAATAATATAACAATGACAGCAGAGTTCTATTGGAAACAATACGAGCTGGAAAATAGGGAAGAGATAACTTTAAAACAAGAAATGGAAAAAAAGGAACTTAGCGAAAACATTTTTCACAGTGACATTCAAAAGCAAAGACTTTTCAAGACATAATAAAGGTGAAAGTGTTTGTCATCACTACACCTGTGATGAAAATATTAAAGCGATGCCTTCAGAAAATAATGAAGACATTGGATGGAAATCTGCATCTAATGAAAGATATTAAGAGCACTAAAAATGATAACAGCAGAAAACCAAAAAGAAATTATATTTTATATTGTTTTAGAAATCTAAAGATACCATTTAAAGTAAATACAAGAACAGTGCAATTCATATTCATGAAAGTATATTACAATTATACAACAAGAGTCTGAATAAAAAATGAAGTTGTATGCATGTGTTAGGTGGTAATATTTCACATGAAATTATTTATCATTCATTGAACACTGACTGTGAAACGAGATAGATGTGTAGCATCAACGCTAAAGTCACCAGTAAAGAAAAAAACAGTTACAGTTCATAAATCAACATGGGAGATAAACTATAATTAGTAGAACTACACACATCTAATACAAAATATAGCAGAAAAATAAAATTGAAAAAGAACATATGAAACTAACAGGATAAAGGGCAACAAAATGTACTTGAACTGAGCTATACCAGTAGCTAACTTCAAACATGCCAAACATAATAAATTTATTTCCTCCAAAAAGTCACAATTAAGTTAAAAAGAAGTGTTATGGCTTATAGCTATATGCCTCCCCACCCCCAAGCCTCCTGCTCATAGGTGGGGTTTTTTTAGAAGTGGGTGGATCCAGGATGCATGAATACTGATTAAGGGAATGTGGTAACTAAATTAGCCTCATGATTTGTTTAGCATTGTTCTGGATGTGGAACAAGGGAAGGCCCACCGTGGGTAAAAGTGGCACCAACTAATAGGCTTGAAGCCTGAATAAAATTTTAGGGAAAGGGAGGCTCACTGCTTGCCACCTCCTACCTGGCCTGGCATGTGCTGTTTCTCCTCTGCTACACCTTCTGCCATGCCACCCTGCTCTGGAGTCAGCAGACTACAACACAAACCCTACAAAATATGAGCTGAAATAAACCTCTCTCTTCCTTTAACTTGTGGGTGTCAGGTATTTTGTCCCAAGAAGAAGAAAGAAATGATGGCAAAAAAGATTGGAGAATGTACCATCTCACAGTAAAAAAAGACAGATGGGATACTTACTTATATATCAGACAAATGTAATTTTATAGTGAAGAATATTACCAGGGATTGAAAGAAATATTTCTTATTGACAATAGAACATCAAGGAAACATGACAATACTACATATTTATGAAATAATAATAGCACTTTAAAATATGGAGAGAAAAAATGAAGAATATGAATGAAGAAATATGCAGATCGACTATTTTGTTGAGCCTTTTATATTATATTGTCAATAACTAATAGAAGTAGATAGAAGATATTGAAGACTTTTAAATATAATTTCAGGGATAAATAATCCTTAATACATGGAAAAGAGTTAAACTGTACATCAGATATTATTTAATGCTAGTGGAATTAAATTAGAAATTAATAACAGAAGATTTCTGGAAAATTCCCAAATGTTTCAAAACCTAATAATACACTTCTAAATAACTATCTGTGTAAAGAAGAAATTAAAATAAAAATTATAAATAGCTTTGAGCAGAATCCAAGAAAAAGCATTCATATCAAAATTTTTGTACCCAAGGAAAACAATTTTGGGGAGAAATTTGTGTCCACAAATTTATCTATCTATCTATCTATCTATACATACATATGAAAAATTTCAATTACCTAAATTTCCACTATAAACTTACATAGTGAGGAGTAAATTAGATATGAAATGAACAGAGTAATTATGAATTAGATATTTTAAAAGAAAATGATAAGTCAAAGATGGTTCTTGGGGAAATCAGTAAGATTCTAGTAAATCTCATCAAGACTGACAGAAAGAGACATTATCAACAACATGAAAGAGAGAAATAATGAAGAAATATAAATAATTTTAAGGCATCTGTTCTGGTTGATACATTGTGCCAACTTAAGGAGTCTGGAGGTTTGGCTAAGTGACTCAGCAGAAAGCCAGGGTGCTTACTTTGTATACATCCTGAACCTGTGAAAGAGGAGGTCATAGAGATTATGTGAGTGCTACACATCCCCTGGATGAGGGTAGCCTATTTACAATGTAAGGGAGGGAAAGAGGCTGCTTGCCACCATTCCTCCCTTTTGCTCTTGTTTTTTTTTTGCTGTGTCCTTCTGCTATAAATGTTTGCCCTCTGCCATGTGCCACTCTGCCTCAGAGCCAGCCAAATATAGACTAAGCCTCCACACACTATAAGCTAAATAAACCTTTCCTTCCTTAATTTTGGGCAATAAATATTTTGTCTCAGCAACAAAATAAATAACCAAGACAAAATTTGGTACCAGGAGTAGGGTTATTGCTGTTATTATACCTGACCATGTAGTTCAAGAGGATTTAAAAATGGCTTATAAAAAAAAAATAGTGTTTAAAAAGGTTCAGAGATGTTGCCTAAAAGAAATAAAGCTAAAATGCCTTCGGATGTTCTTTTTGTGAGATTCTGGTCGGAGCTCAAATATTCAAAAAGCTGTTAAAAATCCTGCTGGTAAAGACTGGGATCTGGAGGTTTCTGCTAAAAAAAAAAAAAAAAAGACTACATAGGTTGTGAGACTCCCGATGATGTATGTTATGGCTTGGTAAAAAGTTTGTTTCCATTTTGCTCATGTCCACAGGCTTTGTCTAAGACTGAGATTAAGGGCGGCAGCAGACTGATGAATCTGGCAAAAAAAATTTCAGGACACTCAAATATTAAAAAAGAAAAAGGACTATTGTTGGGGGCTTTTAGCCAAATTTAGATTAAAAATCAAAAACAAAGAGCCCAACAAGATGATTTAAAGTGCTATAAATTTAGCCAAAAAAAAAAAACAAAACAAACTCCAATAAAGCTATAAACTACAAAGATAGAGCTAAAGAGCTCTCCATTGCTAATAAAAACCCCCAAAATAAAAAAGATGGCCTGAGGGTGTCACAAACAGCAAGTCTCCACTCTTTGCAGCCTCAAAACTACAAAGGTAAAAGACCTTGCCTTAAAAAAAAAAAAAAAGCTGCAAAGTGCCATGTTCCAAAATGGTGGCAGCAGCCCTACCACCTTCCAAAAAGGCAACAGCATAAAAAATTTGCTCCTTAAAATTAGATTCAGAGTGCCCAGCGATCCAGGCACTCCACCCCTATAGCCAAGAAAGAGGAAAGCTTGGCTACTGCTCCAGGAGACAACAAACCTTGACATCATCCACATGGCCCTGGCTTTAAATACATAAAAAAATACAAGATTTCTGAGGTTAAAAAAACTTCCACCCAGATTTCAAAAGGCCTGGGAGGCCAGGCAATGTGCCTCTGAAAGGGCAATATATAAAGCTATAAATATAAAACAAAGGATACACTAGAGACCTCAAAAGTTTAAAAACGCCAAAACCATAAATCATCTAAAAAAAAGCTACAAAAAAAAAAAGCGGGCCTAAAATAAAAGCCATAAAAACTATGACCACCAAAACTGCCATAAAAATAAACTCATACAAGCCCTTTAGAGCTCATAATGTACCACAAGTTAGTTCAAATGCTAAATATAAAATTATAAGACATAATGTTAGCCCTGATAAATTTTAGACTTACTTTAGTCCCAATGCTCTATACTACCCTGTTTATACCTTTTAAAACAATAATGTTTATTTTGTGCCATTAAATATTAAAACTGTTTAACTTTTCATTTATGTGGGGGTTTATAACTAAAAAATTTGCTTTACATCTCCAAAGAGACATGAACCTTAGACTTTTCAACAATGCTAAAACTGTTAAGACTTTGACAACTCTTACAGATAGACTAAATGCCTTTTACATATAAAAATATATAAGTCTTTAGGGGGTAAAATGTTATGGTTCTAATATAATATGATGTCTTTATATCTAAAAACTGGTTTGTACCCAAGGAAAGCATTTTTTTTTAGGGAAATTTGTGTCCACAAAACTTATCATTTTATACATATAAATATATATATATATGAAAAATTTCAAGTACCTAAACGTCCACCATAAAACTTACATAGTGAGGAGTAAATTAAATATGAAATGAACAGAATAATTATGAATTAGGATATGTAAAAATAAAATAATAAGTCAAGGATGGTTCTTGGAGAAATTGATAAGATTCTAGTAAGTCTTATCAAGAGTGACAGAAAGACAAATTACCAACAACACGCACGAGAGAGATAATGAAGAAATATAAATAATTTTAAGGCATCTAATTAGGTTAATAAGTATGTCAGCTAAGATAACTACCTAAAAAGAGATGAACTACTGAAACTGACTGAATGAAAACAGAAATAACCCATGCAATTTACATGCATTAAATATTGTTTTTTAAATGAAACCCCTATGCAGTGTGTAAATTCCAGGCCTTAGTAACTTAAGTATTTCTATTGAACAGTTAAAGAACAAACATAGCAATGTACTAAGTACTAAGTTACTAACATACTAAGACACAAATATAAAAATATTAACTTCAGGAATTGTTTGAGATTGCTTGGATCACAGAAATTATAAGCACAATAATTACGGGAGAAATTTTAATATTTATCAAATAGATAAAAATTTAATAAACTAATATTATTTACACATTTAATTGCTCATTGTCAATGTTCAAATTCATCAGAGTTAAAATTTCATCGTCTTTCTAATGAGTCATTTAAAGCCTACTTAGAATAATGTTAAAAAGCAGATATTAATAATTTAATCTAAACTAATCAAATTATCAAATCTCTGAGCCAAGTATTTGAGTTCGAACTGATATGTTCTAGCAACATCATAATTGAGAGTTTCTAATGAAACCTTTTCCTGTAAAGAAAATTTTCCAGTATAATGGGAAATTGTTATAAGTTCCTAAAGTAGCATCTTCATTGATTAGTAAAATTGTGACTTTGAACTCAGGGAAAAGAAGACTGATGATCATAATTATGTTGTATATTCATTTCTAAACTATTAAATGACTGTTTAAGCAAATATTTACTTTCTTGCCGTCTATTAGCACAGCATACTGAGGTAAATGTTACTAGCCCTTTCTGTTTCAGTTAATGCATTACATTATCGTTTGGTGTATTCAAAGATGCCACCTCTTGTCTGTCAGGACTTGATTGCTAGTATTGTCTACTCTTATGTCTTTAGACAAAGATATCACACTACCAACTACGTTATCTCATAAATAAAAAAAAAATGAGGGGCTGGGAATTTAGCTCAGAGGCACAGCACCTGCCTGGCAAGTGCGAAGTCGTGAGTTCAATTCCCGGTACCGGGAAAAAAAATAAATGAAAGCAGAAGTTGACTCAAAGGATGGTTGTAAAGTTTAAAAGTCAAATGTATAAAGGAGAATTACTCCTGGTACATCTAAACATTCAATCGCTAGTAGTTTGATTATGTCATAATTACAATGTGATGTTTTTGTATCCTCATTGTTGCTTTGATTCTGTTTTCTTGCTAATCACTAGTTTACTTATCTAATTTAATTAAATTATTAATAGCCAGGATTTGGGAGCAAAAACCAGCATTCCTTAACAAATTTTTTTAAAAACTTAATTAGAGAAGGTAAATTTTAAAATTTAGAAAATTAATGTGCAGGCTTTATGTGAACTACTGAAATCATATGATTTAATCATTTTCACAAAGAGATCAGTACTCTGTTAGCTGATTCCCATCAAAATGAGAACTTATTATGATTTCTGTAAGTGTGAGCCAGATAGGTGAAATTCTAATGAAACTTTTGCTTGAGAAGCTTGCAAACTTATTTAATTCAGAGGAAGCAAACATTAAAAACCTTTTTTTAATTAAGCAAATCCAGGTCAACAAACGTATTTACACATACGATTCAATGTAAGTTTATCTATTTGGGTATTGTATGTTATGTGAAATATACTTTATTATCATCTAATCCTTTCTAATTACTTAAAAATTCCTTTGGGGGATCTATTGCTGCTGTACTGTGTGCTTCTATGAAGTTGAGGATAGATATACAACTTGCATTCAATACTAAGTCAGTTCCAAATGCCTGTGGTGTTTGAACAATATTTCTTTCATTAAGTAGGTGTTTAAATGATGCTAGGCAATTCATTTTTTAAAAATGTAGGACAGCTATGATGGAATAAATGGCACTGAACTTTTCCTATTACTCTAAACAACTAAACAACTCAAAATCCATGTAACAATCATTTTTATGCTATGCTTACCAGGTAGCATAGGGAAACAAACAGATGAGCCACGCCATCACATTCTTCTGAAGATGGGTTACTTCTAAATACTTGGAGAAACAAGCATAAAGTTCCTGCTGACTTGAGGAGATTATTTAGTAGGACCGAGGGAGACTGAAGTCCACAGGTTTAACGGGATATGTTATCAAGACTCTAGAACTATGCTTGAGGATCCCGTTGAGTCTTTAGTTGCATACTAATGTGTGTGTATTTCTGCTCCACGGAGCTGAGCAAATAACAATTAGAAGAGAAAGGACCAAGCACCATAGGGAGGTAAACTGACCAATTTTCAGAGCTCACCAATTTAGTTTTCCACTAAGAGATGGTAACAGTTATGTTGCTGCACATCTTTGACATTTGTTTTTGTTGTTGTTTTACTCTTTGCTTTTGCAGCAAGTTTGTTTTGAAATAATTTACAAATGGTAAATTACCGAAACTGGCCCTTTTACCGTTAAAAAGTATGCCTGATGGTCATGACATAGATTGTTTTATCAACCAGAGGGAAAGGATCTCACTAAATATCTGTGATTTTCAGCAGCACCTTCCAAAGAGCCTTTCCTGAGGAAACTGTGTAAGAAGAAAAGTACTTTTAAAATGTACTACAAATATATTCAGTCATTTCAAAATGATGGATATGTGTAAAAAGAAATGGAATGTACTGAAAAAAGCATGTTTTCTAAAAATAATGCAAATATCAAAATGAAGTAAATTCATAGAATAAGTTTCACAGTACATGTGACACTAAAAGTGGATCAAGAAATCTGAAGACACAGAAAGAGCATGAATTATGATGTATACAGAGGAAAAAAATAAATATATTTCAGAAAAAAAAGAGAGTCCTTGGCAATAAGTAGGCCAGTATTATATACTTTGGGGATTCCAAAATGGGAAAAGAGAGAAAAAGGGAAATAGACAGAGACAGACACAGAGAAAGGGAGAACGAGAGTAAATGCAGGAATAAATACAGGCATGAAAGAAATGTGTACACATGCACACATGCCCATACACTTTGTCATGGAGTAGTGTTTCATATCATTTATATAACAGAAAAAGAAGTAAATAATTA
This sequence comes from Chinchilla lanigera, assembly GCF_000276665.1. NCBI lineage: Eukaryota > Metazoa > Chordata > Mammalia > Rodentia > Chinchillidae > Chinchilla > Chinchilla lanigera. Next base: position 5,389,742 of record NW_004955424.1, on the reverse strand, counting down.
AGTATAAAACTGCCATGGAAAAATAAGTTAAAGACACATTATGTTGTGATTTATAAATTATATAACCATTTGAGACTTTGAGCATAATTTCAGTGTTGAGTTAGAAACTAAAATTTAAGATGAAGAGCTCGAGAATATAAATTACTCCAATTGTATGTATAAGTTTTTGAAAATAAATATAAGAGCACATTAAGTGAATTTATACCCGTGTGTAATTAATCTAACATTATACACTAAAATTAACAAACCATCATAGCATCCTTCCTTGTCTGCATTTACTCCTTCTTGTGTATTAGGTGGATGCAACATGTGATCTGACTTCTCACTCCTCCTATGCCTGTCTTCTCCTCTTTTCCTCTCTCTGTCTCTCTCTTTCAGGCAAAGCACATTCATTTACATCAACACATACACATAATTAAATAAAGTTTTTTTATGCATGCTTGCACAAAACACAGTAACCATATTTTATATATGACAAAGTTTTTTATTGAAGTATATGTGTTTGAAATCCACCAGTTTTGATGTTTGTAGTTCTACTTTAATAATGATAATTGTCCCTTCATCAATACACATATTTAAATCATTTAATTTGCTCATTGATTTACTTGCTATTTCAAATATCACAGCAGACTTTTTAGTAGATGTCAGCTTGTGCTCATATATGAAATATTTTTCTCCTCGAGTTGTTGGGTAACGTGATACACAGATTTTTACATTTGCTGGTTAATTTCCAACTGTAGACTTGATAAGTGCACTAGTTAACATTTCCTCCAAAAGGGTAGAATACTTAAATTGCAAGATTTTGTTTTTTTTCTGAGACAGAATCTTGCTATATAGTTTAGGCTGGGCTCAAACTCTTCATAGCAATGCTCATACCTCGCCTTCCGAGTGCTAGGAGTATAGGATTGCACCACCACACTCAGGTGCTGGATATTTTTGATACTTCTTATTTTTTCAAATTAAAAAATACCTGTCAGCCTGGTATGAAAGAATATATCTTTATGTTTTTAAATAGTAACTCTTTATTTAATAATGAAGATAATATTTTCAAATATTTATTGGCAATTTAACTCTCCTCATTTGGAGATTGTTTACCTAATTTTTTATTAGTACATGTTTATTGTACATAATGTTCCCATTCTTAATAAGATGTCTGTTTTATTTTTCACTTATTTCTTCTTTATATTATTGCTTTTTAAATATATTATTTTCATCTATAACATATATTATAATTTATATTAACAGATTTTAGTTAAATTCAGTATAATAATCCTTTCGTGGGATATGATCACTTTAATGTTTTCATTGCAATTAAAATTTTAAAACTTTAAACGAACATAGACAATTTACTAAGACTTTCAACTATAATTTGAGCATTTTACATTAAATTATTTTCTTAAGAACTTTTAAATATGTTATTGAATCATTAAATTTTAAATGTCTTGCCATATTTAATTCATACATAATTGAATTTTTGTATATGATGTGTGGTAAAAATCCAATTACTTTTTATTATTTCCTCAATAGCACTTGTCGAACAGTTCATCCATTCCAAATGCTCTCTGATGCCAGGTATAGAAACATAACATTCTATTTCCAATGTCTTTATCTTATTATTTCACTCAAATATTTTATCTGAACATCACATTTCCTTTGTGAGCCACTCTTAATATTTATCTTAGGGCATCTATAAATATATTGAAAGTAAGTACAAATCCCCGATTTATTTGAAGACTATCAAGTGCATTTCAATTTTTAAAAGATACAGTTTTCAAAGCACAGCCCAGTGAGGATTGCAGACACTAATGAATATTTTTTCACTTGCTTAAATTTAATTTTATTTACTGTTGTTTAAAGTTTTATTTTACTACTACATGTTTGAAGTTCATAATGTTTCCATTCACCAGGGGAATGGATACATGGACCTGACGCATCTTAAGACTTTTTTCATTCGGTTCCCCTCCCTCAGCCTCCTTTTGGTGTCTGTCCCTTTTGCAAAAGATCAATTTTCCCCCTCTGACAACACAGTGGTTTTTTCACTAGATGTGTTTCAGTTTTACATAATATGCCATTTCTTTTCTTTGCAGAGAACAAAAAACCTGTCTCCTCCTACTCGATTAGCCACTAAAATATACTCTTACTTTATCCATATCCATCTAGAGCAGTTTCAGATCTGCTTTAACTTACATCTCTGTTTTCCAGCTGCCTTTTTCATCTGAGACCACTGGGATTTCTCTCACTTTTTCCAGCAGTAAACAAAACGAAACCAAGCCAAACCAAACCAACAAACCATTACTAACCAAACAACAAAAATTCAGATAGTTTCTGTAATAAAGTGAGCATTCATAGCAGTTTTTTCACAAAATCTTATATACTATGCTCCTTGATTCAAAAGTCTAGACAAATATGCATTACTATTTATCAGGTTAAATAACCCTTAGTTATTGCAGGCTGATCAGGCCCGCAGTCTCCCAAGTGAGTGGACAGTGAAGGCTTAACTAAATGAGACAACTGACATGATTTCAGGGTTTCAGGCGGGACTAACTCACTTACAGCTTCAATATTCTCTGAGTTTAGATGAAGACTTCTCTGGGTAGCCCATATTTATTTTGTTTACAAACAAAGGATGTGGATACTCAAAAAAATGAGGGAATCTGTACAAAACTTTTCCAAGTAATACGTTATGTTAATTTATGAGAACTGTGTTACCTTTGGGAAGGCCTTCACAGCAGGAGTGAGATGCCTACTGCTAGTCTCCTTAAAGTTAACTAGGGTTGGAGCCAGTTGTCCTCACTTGTGGCCTTATGTTGTCCTATGAGGTGTCACAGCTTCACCAGCCAATACAGGCCTCAGAGGTGACCAGTGACTCACAGAGGTTCACTTACTATGAGTCCACTGCCCACCTTCAGACAAGGTGCCTAAGCTTCAGGCAACTCACAAGTAAACACGGAAAGCCAATTGGTTAATACTAAATCCAGCTCAGAACCACTTTAAAGTGGTCTCCAACAATTATTTTTATACTGGAACATAAATTCTTTCAGATAAGGATGTGCTTTTCAGTTTCTGATGTTTTCCTCTATTTTACCTGCCTTTCTAATTTATCTGTCCAATGTCTAAAGGCATTAAAGTTTGCAATACCTGATTTAAGAATTTAGTTCTCTCAAATATACATTTATTCTCCTCTTAAGTTTGAAAAGCTTTCTACTTGCTGGTGGTAATAAGTGAAATTAAAGTAGCGTAGGCTCCATTTTCTTTTACTCTATTAAAATAACAGTGCCTGCCTGGAGTAATTGACCTTTCTTTTTCATCCTCCCACTGAAAACATTAACTGAAGAGCCACTCTTCTAATGTTTATTACCTTCATAACACATAAGAATTTGTGAGTCCTTGGTCTCTTGACAATGTTCTTCTACAGTTTGATGACTTAAATTTTTCATGTTTTACAATAGTACCCTGTTACTCATAGTTTTATTTTTTGTATTAGTTACAGAGGACAACCATAACCCAAAAATATGAAATGGAAAAATTAAAAACTAAACTTAAGATTTAAATTTCATGCAGTATCACTTATTGATATCTTCAAAGTGATTTCTCAGGAAAACAAATGGAGACATAAAAGATTGATCAGACAAGTAATCATTAACTGTTCAGTAAGGTTTACCACAACCATGGTTAGTTTCCTACAACTTTGTCTGTAACTGTTTTGTTTGTATTGTTCTTATGCTATTTTGTAAATGGATGTCTGTTTGTTAATATGTTTTACTTCTTTTATTTTTTAAAACAAAAGAAGGAAAAAAAAGAACATTGTAAAAAATAAATAAATAAATAAATAAATAAATTTCCTCCTGTTCTGAACAGTGTGATCACCTCTCACACTGTCCCACCCAGCCCAGGACGTAAGTCTTCCCAATTCCCAGTGTGTACCTATGGCTATATGCACTGCAGCCCGTGAGTCACTTGGAAGCCATCTGGGCAATAAGACCCACTGTATTGGTGATACTTCAAAAAAAAAAACAAAACAAAAAAAACTCCCATTTTACTTAAAAATAGCCATAACGACATTAATAATAATGCTGGCAATTTGGATATGCCAAAGAAAAGCTTTAAAATGTTTCTATTCAGTGAAAAGGCAAAAATTCTCAACACAATAAAAAAAAAAGGAAGAATCATATACTGAGGTCACAATGTTTATCTCTTTGTCCTCATTTTATCTTATCACATAGACAATTGTATGTGATCCCAAGAAGAAGTAGTAGCACAACAACATCTTTTGAAAGAAAAGGGGATACTACATTCACATAATTTTTAACATTTATCCATGTGTCTACCTATCTATGCATCTATCCATATGGTTTGATATTATCTGAGGTTAGGGGTGGGTCTCGGAATATATCTTTTGCTTTCTGGAAAAGGAGAGCTGCACCTGTTATCATCAAAAAGAAAGAAAAGATGACATGAAGAAAAGGAAGGAAAAAAGGGAGAGTGGGACAAAATCCAGTATCTTGAGGAACAACTGTTTGGACTTGCTTATTACATATTTTAGATGACTCTCATTTCATTGTTTCATTGAGACTATTCATGAGTTTTGACCGTAATTTCATTTTTGAAGTGCCAATTAAGTTTGAATCAAAATTCTAACTAAATTTTCCAGTCTTTGGAACATAGCTATATTTTATATCTAAATATCTACTTAGAGTTTATGAAAATTAGTAAACATGCTGATCATTCTCTTCTTAAGTTATCATGTTATAGGCACCTGAGTTAGATAAAAATATTATAGGCAATCAGACAGGGCGAGGCCCTCAAAGGAGCCAGCATGAAAGACAAGATAAGATACGTGTGGGCCAGACCTCAAGACAAAAGGATGAAACAAATTCACCCACATACCTCCCTAGGTGTGAACATCAGGGATTGATATTGTAAATAAGTAGCAACCACCTTCAAAAAGCCAGAAAGAGTCACTAGCCCAAGCCTCTACAGGTAAAGCCCCTCTATTCATGCCCCCTTGCTACGTGACTGGCTTCCCCTTTTGATCCTAGTTTACTCAATTTTACCTGAATAATTATATTTGTAATCTTATTGGCTGAACATAGTTTTTTCCCAACTCCTGTCCACCTCCTAATTTCCCACTTTGCCCCTATCTCGGACCCTCTTCATCTCAGGATTGTGCTCTATAAAGTCCCTGAGAAGGGCAGGGTCCTTGGCAACCCACTCAGGCTCCCTTCTGTCCCTCACTTGGACAGAAGCTTTCTTTCCTTCAATAAATATATTCCACTCTTAACCTCTGGTTGTTCCTAAAATTCATTCTTTGATTTTAGAGAACATGAACTCATCCCAGACATCATTCAGGTTGAGAGTTTTTATTTTCCTGTATCAATCATATGTTCCAAAAAGATCCAGGCATTTCTGGATCATGAGTACCTCATTTTTTGTTACTTTTCTTTTTTGGGAGGAGTACTGGGAATAGAACTCACGACCTTGTGCTTGCTGTGCTATATTCCTGGCCCAAGTACCTCCTTCATATTCCTGTTTTTTTTCCCCTTCATAGTTTTGAGCAATTGTATACCTCAAACATTTTTATGTAAGCAAAGAAATACTATCAAAATAACCTAGACCAATGAAATTCCCCCAAATCTCTAAAGTTAGCTCTGTGACAATGATCCTTTTTTATCTTTTAATGAGATGTTTAATACACTTCTATCAATATTCAACTAAAGCTAATGAGTTGAGGGAATTGATCAAAGTGATTTTTTGATCTATTAAGAATAGCAGCTTGACAATATTTCTTGCTCTATATATAATCATGTGGTAAATAGTTGTTCGGAAATGTGTTCAGGGTGATGATTCTAGAGTATGATGAGTTACTTTATTATCATGATGTAACTAATTTGATCTTATGGTTTTAGGGATTTTAGGATTTTTTAAAAATAATAAAGTCTGATTTATTTTTCTTTTTTTCTGACCAATTCTAGGCTTCCCAGAGAATTCATTTTCTTTATTACCTAAAATTTCCAGGCATTTCACATAAGTTATTGTTATTTTATATGATAGTGACCTACTTAGAGCCATTTCATCTGTTTTTGATACAACAAAGTTCAAGGGGAACTGAATCAAATATAGCGTTGTCTTTATAAAGGAAATTACAAAGAACATGTCTTAACCTTTCACATTTTCTACATATCCCTTAGGAAGAGGCATTTTAAAAACATCACTTCATATGTAAATCCCTCATATATATGTGAAGGATTTTAGTGCTGACTTTTCCTTTTAAATTTAAAGTGCAAAGGTTGAACCTCACCAGTCTCATAGATTTTTTTTCCTGTCTATTGAGTTTTTATGTTATTAATTTGATGCTCAAAATAAAAGTCACTAGGTGAATGGAAGCAACTTGATGATTTGTTAATGCCAAAGAAAGAGCCTTTTCTCAGTTGATGAGCTCAGTTAAATAACCATGCTTTTCACTCATTAGATTTAGGAGAGTTCTAACAAAGAACTTTTTAAAATGACATACTTTAAACAATATTCTAATTTAGTTGGAGTGATAGGACACTCTTTCCTGAAACAGTACTTCTGAATCAGCTTGCAATGCAATGTGCATTTTCAGGGAGAAAATAAGTCAAAATGGAATAGCATTGGTTTGGATCAATTAAAGTAGGTGAGAGGCCATTATTAATCATAGCTCAGCCATAATGGGAGATAAGCCACTGGACTGTTCTGTATGCTTGCCTCTATTCCTCATGTGAGCTGACTTTTAGACAAGATCAAAACTAGTTTCCCAAAACATTGTTAAACTCTACTAACACTCTGGACAACATGCTACACTCCACCAGACTACCCAGAGGCTGAGACTATACCGAATTCCATTCTTACAACATAGCCTAATTTATATCAGCATCAATCATGACAAAAATGTGATGTGATTTTCAACTACCTCATGGTTTTAAACTATGAAAAGAGACACTATTTTGCACAGCCTTAGAGTACTTTTATAAAATTGGTTGAATCTCTGTTCTTTCTTGATTGCAATCATAATTAGCTACAAATAAGTATAATTTTCCTTCTTTCTCAACTAGGTTGATTCTATTCATTCTGGATGGTATCTTAATATTTGAGGGTGGTGTAGAAGTAGATTATATTTCATTAAAAATGATCTTTTTTTTTTTTTCTGCCAATACTGGGAACTGAACCCAGGGCTTTTGTACTGAGCTACATTCTTAGCCCTTATCTACTTTATTTTATTTTGAGACAGGACTTCACTAAGTCACTAAGTGCCCCAGGCTTGGCTCAGTCTTGCAATCCTCCAGCCTGACTCCCTCAGAATATTTCAATTACAGGTGTGCATTACCAGGCCTGGCTGGCAATGTACAACATAATTGAAAGCCATAATTTAACAAAATGTGAGGTTAAACTAAACTGATACCTGTCCTCCATTTTTAAATAAATTTTTGAATGGGTGGTTTTGGCTTGAAAATGAATAGTTACCTAGAGTACAGGTTGAAGGGCCATGGAGCAGATATCCTAGGAAATAACCATGATCTACACCTACCAAAAGGATGCTAAGGCCGAGAAAAGCATGACGATCCCTCAGGGATGCACCTCCTATGCAGGAAGCCATCCTGAACAATCAGAAATCTCTGTCTTATTAGACTTTGCATCACAATATCTCGTCACCAGCATCAGAACCTATCATATCTGTTAACCACTCCAACCACTTGGCCTTTATTTTCACTTTGTTTGTAAACAAACTACCTTCTTATAGTCTTTCCAGTCTTTAGACATGGCTTATTGCTGTGAGTGTTGATTTGGAGTGTCAACTTTATTGAACTGTAGGAATACAAATTCTTATTGCTTGGTCTCTGCTCCAGTTGCAGATATGAGAAGTTGATTCTGACACCAGTCCCTGAAATTGTCAAAATCCCACCCTTATCAGAGCTGAGCCAGTACAGGCATTACAACTTCGAGCTGCCAGGACTGTGAGCCAGAGTAAACATCTTTGCTTCCTAAGTAGCCTGTCTCAGTTATTTTTACTGTGGTAATTCCAAGCTGATTAATATGATATTTGAACAAGATCATTGCCCTGCTTTGTAGCATCCTCTGCTTCTGCCTGCTCACATCTTGCTTCTCTAGGTTATCTCTTTCTCATTTGCCAGTCACTTGTAATTTGGAACAGTCCCCTCTCAAGGGTTACTTCCGAATTTGTTCAACATGGTGTGGCAGCAGCATTTTTCTTCAAAAGGCCCATAGTAAATATTTCCATCTTACAGTTCACATAAGGTCTCTGTTGCACATTCTTATTTTGTATTGTTCATGAAGCTTTACAAAATTTAGATGCATCACTAGCTTTTAAGCACTCTAAGGCAGGCCAGTAAGTATTTGGTTAATATACCGTGCTTTGTCCACTACGGGTACTGTCCCTCCTTTGTATGTGTTCTCAAGAGGATCTTGCTCTTCCCTTTAAAGTGCAAGCACCAGTACTATGCTTTTTACAACTTCATTTAAATTAATTTAAATATGTAGAAGAACTGTGAAGTTAGCACAGAGAATACAAATTTGTCTTTATTGATCTGCCCCTTGTGTTGATATCTTATATAACTGTGGTACCTACATTAAAACCAAAAAATCTAGATGCACACAACATAACCACTAGACTACAGATCTTATTTGTATGTGCTTTGAATAGTTTGCTAGAATCTGCACCTCATTCTACATGTCTTTTTAAAGTTTATGCTATCTCACCTCCCTCAAGGTGTAAGGACAATCCTTACATCTTATGCAACTTTGTCTTGCAAAAACTTATGATTGCATTTCACTACATTATGTTCTCATCTTCTAAAATATGTCTCAAGTTAGAAGGTTTATCTGTTTATCTAAATTATTTGTAAGTAACAAATAACTTGTAATTTTTAATATAAAAGTTTCCTATTAACGATCACATAAAATCTATACATGTACGTTGGTGCTTAGGCTCTTTCATGATGCAGAGCAGAACTTTTTTAGCTTATTTTCAGTACTTATTATGTTGTCATAATTGGTTATCTATAGTTAGTTTCTTCCACTTTCCACAGTTTGGTACTTGACACATCTGCTGTTGAGTTCTTATCCTTTCGGTCTCATTTAAATACTAAAAATTATTTTTCCCCCAAGAAGGGGCATGTAGCTACTTTCCACTGTCAGAGACCTAAGTATCAGATACTTGGGCCTTAGAGAACTCACTGAGAACTGTCTCAGAATATGATTTGTCATGGTTAGTATCTAGATGCCCCCCCCTCAAATCTTCATGCAGACATGAGGCTTTTTCAGAGGTGGCTGAATTTAGAGTGTGTAATGCTGGAATTAAGGCAAAGGTGTGTCAGGTATAAGGATACTCCCTTAAGGTTTAAGGCAGGTAAGATAGCATAAACTTCAAGGAGACTTATAGAAATCAGTAGTAAATCAGCACTATAGCACTATGATTTATTTGGCATAGTTCTGGCTAGGATTAAGGGTGTGAGTGTTACACCTGCCCTAGGGAGAGTAGTCTGAGCACAATATAAAACAGAGAAAGCATCTTGCCTCCTTCTGTGTTGCATTTGCTACCTTCTACTCACCATGAACTGTTCTCTGAAAAGCCATCTTGCCTTAGAGCCAGTTGATTATGGACTGAAACCTCTACAAACTGTGAGCTAAATACACTTCCTCCTTTAACTGTAGTTGTTGGGTATTTTGTCTCAGCAATGAGGGAAAAGTAAAAAAGATATGATCTTCCTGAAAGATAGAAATCTTTCATCTGTACTGCAGTTTCTGTTATCAATCTATTTGATGTTTCTATGCCTTGAACAGGATTTGGACTAGATTTTCTCATAAATAAATTGTGTAGAAATCAATACCTTGTCAGATATTTAGTAGACATTGGTGTACTTCAAAAAAAAATGGCCAAAGACCTGGAGGTAGAACTGATATTAAGGATAATGCAGGAGAGTACACTAACAGTGAATATCGGTGAGCCTCCTAAGCCTCAGTTAATAAATGAAACTTCTGAAAGAAAATGCTGTCATGAAAGTGTTTTGAATAGGAAAGTAAAATATCCTATATGTCATACTGTGACTGCTGTGTTCAGCACGGATTCTGAGAGGCAAGTTAGAGAATGTTGCAAATAGCATAGGAAGATTGGTTGTAGTTTGGACTATAATGACAGTAATAATCATTTAGAAGGTAGTATGGATAACACTTGGTAATAGACCATCTGTGGAAGTGGGTGCTTGGTGATTAGATGGTAGGAATCAATTTCATACCTTCTATGAATAATTTGTATTTCTATTGAGATTTTCCTGAATCAGAATTTCAGTGAAAGTGTTTGTAGCCATTTTCTGGAGCAATGTATAGCTGTTTCTTTGAGATCCTTGGCATCCTGTTTGTCTAGACGTTTATTTTTGCTCATGAGATATCAAACAGAAATCTCCAAGGTGCTTTACTTTTCAGATGAGTTGTGAAAATGCATAAGTCTTTGTTTCTTTGCTGCATGATTTTCACTGAATGAATGGCCAAGGTGATTGTTTTGCAAAGAAGTTCGAAGCAATTTTGCAGTTTCAGCATTCAGCAGCTATAGAAATTTGCGGATTATTTTGCTGTAATGCTGCTTGTCTTTTCATTTTGAAGGTTCCAAGCAATCAATAGAAAATCAGCATCGCACTTCCAGAAAATGTTTAATCTTTGTCATATATTCCACTTCTAATGTTTTCCACATCTGTCTCTTAATATTCAACCTATTGGCCTTACATCCAAGTTCTTGTTTGTAGTTCAGTCCTGCTATTTAATAATACTTTGCTTAAAATTTAGAATCTCAAGGGACTTACTTTTGAGTCTGCCTTCTTAGATTTTTATAGAACAAGGGATGGTAAGACATCAAAATAACATTATACTTTTGGGATATGTCACTTTTGCTTGGCTGTAACTAATAACAGCTTATATTGGAGTGTACACATAAAAAACCTGACTGAAGATTCATAGAAAAGCAACTGCTACTTGCACCACACACACAAATGCACAATAATCCAGATTTTATTGACTTACTTCAGCCTCCATCAGTCCATTGTTTTTCTCTGGAAGCTCAGGAAGGCACTTTCTCAGGAGTTCTTTATCTGACTCAGTTAAATTTCTCCAGAAAGTAAAGAATTATCTTAGACTCCACTTCCTCTAATCTCATTAAGCAGGGAAGATGAACTCCAAGGAAAAACTGTAGCTGATACCATGCTCAGAGTCCACACTTTGTCCCAAACTATTGTCCATTCTGCGGGCCCATCCTTCTCCATAGCATCCAAATATTCTTTTTTTTTTTTTTTTTTTTTTGATTTCCTGCATTCCATTTTCCTCTGTGAAGAAGATTGAGTACTACTTTCATCTCAGAGGATAATCTATGTACAGGCCTCTTCTCCAATTAATCTATTTTCATTTCACTTAAAATCTTCAAAAATTGGATTGTGCCTTTCATTCCTAAAGTGATATATTTCATAGTAAAATATGAAGGTGAATTCCTGAAGTTAAAAAGTCAGAGTCTACATTTATTCCCTGTAAAATATCAACTGGTCCATGGAAGGTCTAAATACACAGAGAAACAAAACTGACCTATAACAGAAACAATTAATATGGATTTCACAGTTATTACCTCTTAGCAGGCTCAGCGTTAGTCACAAGAACAGAATATAAACATTGAAAGATGCATTTTTATTCTTTCACTCCCTTTCATCCTCTGACAGCTACAATGTCTCTTAGAACCTGCCTTTTAGCAACCCTTCCAGATGGACCGTGAGTGGTGACTTTGGACTTGATATTGTACAATCACTTTCATCTTCTCAGTCCACTGTGTTTAGAGAAAGAAAGTCTAAGGAAAAAAAATTAAGACAATAGGAAGACTACCCTTGGGTGGTCTAGATTAAAGCCTGGAAAGAAGAGAGAGCATGTGGAATTCCTTCAAATACAAACTGTGGCAAAATGTGCACACATATCAGGCCATAGTGTAATGTTTCACAAACTTCATCCTAATTAAGAAAACGAGGCAACAGTTTTAGGCATTAATCAACACTTCAATAAACAAGGTGGAAAATAACTTGAAGCAGTTGCATTGTTTACAGAAAATGAACAAAAGCCTACCAGGAAAACAATGATAATTTGAAGTGTAGAAATACTGAAGACCAAATTGTGACAGCACAATTCGCTACACAGAAAATAACAGTGAGCCGGAGAATCAGCATCTTTCAAGGTCTGGAAATTTGTCCCCACATGCCAACTTTTGAAGTGCTTATCTGGTTTCTGGCCTGAGAAGTTTGGCCATGGTTCTGCGTTCAATCTCTAGCAGAACCAAAATAAATAGATAAAAATAAAAAGAATAAACAAGAAGAATATTTACTATTTTTAAAGAAGCATAACATGTACAAAGTTAAACAGCAAAGGCAAAAGTAAATGGCAAAGTTTACACTGAAATAAAAATTTGTACATGTATTGAGCAATAATAGAAAATATAAACACTTAAAAGACATGAAAATAAAATCAAATATGCATAAAAGAATAATGCAACATGATACTAAGTTTTGCAAAACAGGAACCATATTTAAGAAAGTTATTAATATAACAAAATTGAAAAAAACTCTTGAACATACATTAAATTTTTAATGTGCATGAGGTCATTTTGAATTTTTTTAAAAATAACTTTATGTCAGCATAGATGATAATCTCTTAAAATAATCTTATTTTTTTTGGGAACTGGAAATCTAACTCATGACCTTGCCCTTGCTAGGCAGGTGCTTGTCCTGTTGAGCTATATCCCCGGCCCCTCTTAAAATAATCTTAAAATAAAATAAAGTCAACATTGGAAATAGTCATGAACTACAAGTGCTCCCACTAATTTAATGAGGAAAAATATTCAATTAATCATAATTATTTAATATTATTCTGGTAGTGAATGGTACATGGTGTCAATCAATAAAAATAAATAATCCATGAATTATTTATTACTGCTTATTTTTGTCTTTTTGAGATGGGGTCTCACGATGCAGTTCAGGCTGGCCTTGAACCCACTTATATAGCCCAAACTGGCCTCAAACTCCTTGCAATGATCCTCCTGCCTCAGCCTCCCAATTGCTGGTCTTACAGGCATGTGCCAACAGGCCTGGCCATTGTTGCATTTTAGAACTACTTGTCTGTCTATTTAGATAAAGTGAGTCTGATTTCCTATTTCTTTCCACACCCTAAAACACATTCTATGTGAATAATTGTAATACAAAATGGGTATATTATATACTTAGCAAAGAAATCATGTGCAAGTATTTGGAGTAGAGAATTTTCTACATAAAAAACTAAGTCAGAAATTCACAACATACAAGTGACTGATGACATATATTTTCAGTTGGAAATAATGGTAATATATGTTATACCTGTGTATCAGTCAGGGTTTACTAGGGGAACAGATATAATACAAGATAAACAAATGTATAAGAAATTATAAGTTTGGCTTACAATGATGAGCTACAGAGTTGGATGAGGAAGCGTGCAGAGGGTGTCTGCATGCTGGAGATTGAAGAGCCCAGCCCCGGGCCTGGAGCTCGCTGCAGTGTCCGTGCAAGTCCGTAGCAAAAGGCTGATGGTTCTGCGACAGAATATTGAAGAATCTACAATGAAGGCGGGAGAGCCAACACCAGAAGGCTGAAGAGTCCCAGACGAAAGCCCAACAGTCTGCACCAGAAGTCAGGAGACGACCAAGCTGAAGGCAAAGACCAGAGCTCCTCCGAAGAACCAGCAGCCAGTCCTTTCTCAATTTCTTCTTTTTATGCAATCTATCCGTTCTGGGGAGGTGGGGGTCATCCTCTACACCCACACCCTCTGCGTGCCTGCCTCTTGCACAGGCTCAGGAGGACTACAAAGTAAGCACCCTGGACCCCTTCTGAGTTACATAGTTAACCTTTTAAACTTCTCAAATTAACACCATAAACAACATCCCAGAAGGGTAAATGCAGGTCCTTTTCACCCCAGGATGCAGAACTGCTGAGTCACTTAGCCAAACCTCTAGACTCCCCAAATTGACACAATGTATCAACCATAACACCCTGTAAAAATTTCTCATAGGTTGAAAAAAATGAGAAATATAATGGGATAGAAAGCAAATAGTTGAGTAAGTTTATAATACAAATAAAAGAAACTTTACCTATTAGAAAAATGAAAGTTTAGCAGGGCGTGGTGGAGCATGCCTGTAATCACAGCACTCTGGAGGCCGAGGCAGGAGGATTGTTGCAAGTTTGAGACCAGCCTGGGCTACAAAGTGAGCTCAAGGCCAACCTGAACTGCATAGCGAGACCCTGTCTCAAAAAGACCAAAAAATAAAAAAAAAAAAAGAAAAATGAAAGTTTAGGGTAAATGATTATGAAAGCCAAATTAGTGTAGGAAAATATTTCATCACATTTTATAAACAAAGAAACAAGACTTAGAATAAGAATAAGACACTGTTATGGTTTATATCCAGATGTCCCCCAAGAAGCTCATGAGTCCATACTGGTAGGTAAGACTTTGGAAGTTTTGATTATGGAGGTTTATAGATGCTAGCTACAGGAAGTCTGGTGGAAGAGGTAGGTCAGTGGGGCCTTGGCGTGGAAGGTTTATCTCACTCCCTAGCTCTTCCCCTCCCTCTGCTTCCTGTCTTTTGCCTTATGCAGCTCTTCTCTGCCATGTGGTCCTGCATAGGAGCCAGTGGACTGTGGGCTGAAACGTGAGCCAAAATACACCCTTCCTCCTGTAGGTTGTGAGTGCTGGGTATTATTTCTAAGGGATGAGGTAAGTGATTAAGATAGATAAGAATTATGATCAAAACATAAAGTAAATGTTTAAATTTTTAAAAACTTTATTGTAGTAATACACATTGCTGTCACTCCTCAAAAATCCTCCTCCTCACTTAGGACACACTTACCTTTCTTGCTGCTTTGTGACGCAGTTTGGGTAGTGTGCTACTGTGGGTATCTTTAATCACAGTCTTTACTCCCTTGATGCACTGGATCAGTTCAAAACCTTTATCTTTCATCGTCATTTTGACTTTGGGGAAAAGCCAGAAGTTCCATGGTGCCAGATCTGGTGAATAAAGTGAATGAGGACATAATGTTTTATTTGACAGAAATTGCCATATCAGAAGCTAAGTATGACACAGCATTTTTGGGATGGAGGATTAAAGAATTTTCCCATTTCAGAGGCCATTTTCTTCCCATGTGATTTCTTGATTGTGCTAAAAAGCTGTTATAATATTCGGTGTTCACCGTAGTGTTCCTGGGTGCAAACTCCACTCAGGTGATTTTCATTAGAATGTGGAACCTCAGTCTCAGAATCATAACTACAGAAGCACGGTTCATGTTTTCTGATCACTGATAATATTGCATAAAGTGCTGGAGCCTGACATTGGAAAATTTCACAACTCCAGTGAAATTCACAAATGCCATTATTTTTGTTCCACAGCCAAGATATGTGGAACAAATTTTGTGCTCATTGGCCTCATCTTCAAAGCTGCTGTCAAAATGCTTTGATTGGAAGCAAAAGAGGTGTTCAGAACTTCGGAAAGGATTGAGTACCCTCCATAGTCTCAGGCCCCTCGGGTTATTGTAATATAACTTACATGAGTATGGAAAGACTATTGTAATTATTTTTAAGATCTTACAGAATCACTTTTTCTTTTGTTCATTTTCTTATTTAAAACAAAATACATAAAGAAATAGTACTTCTCTAAAATTAAACTGAGTTGGGATGACCATATGTACAATACTAAAAGTTAATTAGATCATTAACAGAGGACAAGTTGTCATCACACAACAAAACAAAGTATCTATTTTTCATTCAGGTTTTATTTCTATCTCTTAAAATTTGGTCTCAATATGTTTGGGCACAAATACTAGAAGAGCCACTAGAGAGTTTTAAATTGGTGAGGGGAGGAATTGATTAGGTATAATTTTAGAAAGATTCATGGAAGTTGAGATGAAAAATATTTTAAACTAAGCACAGAACAATTAGAAGAATTTCATAATGATTTGATTGAAAAGTGATAACTGTCTCAAGTAAGTAGGGAATGGAAAAGGCTATGATGTGATATTTTCAAACAAAATTAAAAAATAGATTTTACTGGACTTAGTAAATGACTAGAGATGAGTTATAGGAGATTTTTTAGGACCTATATTTGGTGTCTTAATTCATTTTGTAACTGCGCACAAAAAACATATAATATTTTCAGTGGTTTCAGTGATAGAAGGGAGACACGAGGTCAAAATCATATTGGAGAGAGCACAAATGAGTGAGAGGAAAAAGAATGAGAGGGTCCTAAAGGAGTTTGTGTAAAGAGGTCCAACGTACAAGTGGATAAGATGCTCTCATGTCTCCTCTGAACTCAAAGAAAAGGTGGGAAAAATAGGGAAGACCATAGAACAATCAATCTTAATGGGAGGAAGAGTTTGGTTAGAAGTACAATTCTCAGGAGCTCCAACACACTAGAAGAGAAGAAAGTTATGTTCTGAGAAATGAGAGAAAGTGCTTGTGTAAGAGAATTTAAGAGAACATCTACATTTTAAAAGAGCAATTGAAGATAATCAGAGAAATCAAAATGTAGATATTATTAGTCAATAGTATTCAAACTCCTATAATACTAAATAAAAATGAGAGTCTCCTTTCAGTTCTCAGTCATTGAGATAAACCAGTAGAAAATGTAGATGGCAGCCTTCATCCACTGCATGGATGTGTTGCTAGAAAGATGTAGCAGATGGCAATGGTGAAAAGTGGCAGTGGCAGTGAGAATACTTCAGATACGTCACCTCACTCATTTGGTAGCACAATAATCACCCCATCACTGCACACCTGTTACAAAATTACACAGTGATCTTCCAAAAGCACAGTCGCTCCTTCAATAACTAGTACCCAACTGTTATAGTTTGTATCTGGATGTACCCTCAAAGTCTCATGCAGACAGGGGAGGGCTTTTAGAGTTTATGATTGATCCAAGATCCAATGCTGGATTATGGGTGTGAGTGATACACCTACACTGGGGTGGATAGTTTCCATATGTAAGGGAAAGAAAGAGGCTGCTTGCTACCATTCCTCCCTTTTTGCTTTTGCTGCTTTTACTATTTTCTTCCACCATGAACTGTTGCCCTTTGCCATGTGCCACTCTGCTTTGGAGCCAGCCAAATATGGACTGAAACTTCCACACACTGTAAGCTAAATAAACCTTTTTTTCCTTAAATTTGGGCATTGGATATTTTATCTCAGCAAAGAGAGGAAAGTGACCAAGACACAACCAGCATCAGGATAAACATCTGAGCATGCTAGCATACGGACAGTAAATGACACAGCCCTTCATGATCTGGCCCTGATTTATATCCCTAAATCATGAATTCTATCAAGTGTCTTGTGCCCTCTAGTTGGTATGGCCAAATTCTTGAGTTATTTTTGAATGCATTTTCCATTATTGACTCTTCCTTGTAGTTGCCAAATTGGTTCAGTTTTCCATGGTTTTCCACAGTTTATTCTTTCACTCAGATTTTCTTGCTTTTTCTGAGGAATCATAGTCTACACTCTACACCTTCAGTGTATGCCATTGGCACAATAAACCTTTCACCTTGATAATTTCAAAGGATTTTGACCTTTCTATTCTCATATCTCCTTCATAAAATGTTCTAACTTGTTCATATTTCCATAATTACTGTTATTCATTTGAAAATGTTCTACTAAATTGTGTGATTAATATCCATGACTTTATGGCACATTTATTTTTACCCTCAATACCAATGCATAACAACTTTTAATGGGGTTATATTCTAATAAATTTTAAAATTTTAAAACTGAACATGCTTAAAGCTGAAAAGACATTCAATACAACTAAATTACTGAACGTCACATCTCAGCCTTAAACAATTTCAGAACACTTCTGTTAGCCTATAGTTAGAAAAAAATCCTCCAACACAAAACCTATTTTTATAACACAGTGTTGAATTTTTCAACTATGCATACAAGTGAGTATTTTAGAGATTTAACAGAATAAGAAAATACATCAGATCTGGGTATGGTGTTGCATGTCTGTCATCCCCGTAGTCTGGGAAGGTGATACATGAGAATTACAAGTTTGATCTCAACCTGGGCTAATTCAAATTTTAATGAAACTCTGACTCAAAAAACAAAAAATAAAAGATGGGCAGGGGATGTAGTTCAGTGCAAAGGTCTTGACTGGTCTTCACTGATTTCAATCCCTAGTACTAGAGAAGAAAGAAAGAAAGAAAGAAAGAAAGAAAGAAAGAAAGAAAGAAAGAAAGAAAGAAAGAAAGAAA
>NW_004955424.1:5338863-5371328 GCF_000276665.1 Chinchilla lanigera | reverse complement strand
AAAGAAAGAAAGAAAGAAAGAGAAAGAAAGAAAGAAAGAAAGAAAGAAAGAAAGAAAGAAAGAAAGAAAGAAAGAAAGAAAAAGAAAGATTTTACAATAATATAAAATTGAAAGCTGAGTTGGGCTATTATAAAGCTGAGGATCTTATATATTGAAGGTAGTATCAAAAATATAGAGGTCAATAAAAATGAAATGAAGGAGAGTAGAGTTGGACACTTTAGGAAAGCTGGGTTTGAATGGAAAAGATTCAACCAGGGGATGATTCAGAGACAAAGAAAAGGCAGCAGAGATCAAATATTGGCCTCAGGAGAAAATGATAGACTTTCCTTCACAAACTTACCTTTACAAACTGCTTCAAGAAATAGAAGATAATAAGGATACAAAGGTCAGAGGAAGCAAGACTATAGAAAAAATTTAAGAACCTATGATATATTTTAGATGAAATGCTTTAAAAATTAGAATTCTGCTGATTAAAAAAAGGCTTTCTTTCGATTATGTGAAAACATTGGTTCAAGAGGTGAAATTACTTAGAAACATCCTATTATACTAAAATGTTTACCAGTCTTTCCTTTACTACAACCATATGTTAAAAGTATTTTCTTTATTCACTTAACTGAGCTTGTAATGGAATACAGTTGTCGAAAGCATTGCTATTATGCTTTTGGGTCTTTTAGTCATCACATAATTACTATGTCCTCTCTTCCAGCTGTATAGTCACATTAAAATGCAAACATTATTTTTTGAGAATATTGAATGTCAAGGCTGAAATTAGGTTTGATAATAAGAAGGAATATGACAAAAAATGCTTTAGGGCTCTGTACAGTTCATGGGAATTGTTGGTTATTTGCACTCTTTAAAATTTGAAAGCCTCAATTTCATCCTAAATAGTAAGATATGATTTAAAAGAGTTACCAACTAAAATAAGGAAAAATTAATACTCAGATGATATAAGTTGACATGCAAAACATAGTGATAAGTCAACTAATTTACTTCCATTATCACTGCATGCATCACTTTGGATTTTCTGAACATTTTCCACATTTCCATGATACTTAAATTCTAGAACTAAAAACACACAAGTGTCCAAGAAGAACTTTCTGATCTTTCTAAAAATTCTGTACTCAGTTTCTTTGTAGGTTTCATAAACTTCTTCTTCATGGTATCTCACTTCAGTATACATTGAGCCAGCTTGTTTTTCTCTCTGCCTATATAATATTTTATCTTTGATTCCCCTTCTATCTCTGAAAAATATAAATTCCATTTGAAGAGTTCAAGGTAATCTCCTCAGTTTGTAGTTTGTAGCCTCAAATACAAACACACTGGCCATTTCTACTTTATGGATTTGCAAGTCTAACTCCTCCTGGAAGTGTTAAAAGAAGAGGTAGTAAATAAATTATAAGTAGGAAGAGAATATTATGCACATTATATGTGTCAATAATTTTACATGTTTATGCAATCTCCACCCCAAATGAGTAGGCCAGGTTCTCTTGTAATTCCCATTTTGCAACCAAGTAAAATGAATATTGGGAAAGTAACTTAACAAAAATAATGGAACAGATAAAACCTAGGTTATCTGCATCAGAGACTCAAATCTTACCTTCCATCTCACAATGCATCAACAATTAAACATTTAAAAATTACCTAATACTTAACAGGTATGCTTTAGAACTTCCTTTGATGTAACTATTAAATCTAGCGCTTGAACCAAACCATCCTTGGTTATTCCCTCAGATTAGAATAAATATTAAAGATGAAAGTAAAGTAAAAGAATGTATTTACATGGTGCCTTCAAACTTAAATTGTAATAACACTCGTCCTATTTTCTCTAATATTTTCTGCCTTAAGGGTAAATTGTCCATACTGTTAAAAGTAATTTCACCCCTAATCCATTATACCAAGATGATCAATAAAATTAAATATATACTTTTGGAGCTTGACACTTAAGATTTGTCAATCACAAAATAGCAGTTAAAAAGTATTGTTACCTTATGGTTAACCAAGTGAATCACAATTAAAATCTTTGATGTTATGATTATCTTAACAGAACACTGATAGAACTGGTTCTGATGATTGAGAAAGCTTTGTTTAAAACAGTTTTATATCATCTATACTTTAGTATTCTTTGTGACTCAAGACATCTTGTTTTAAAAACTAATTTATTCTCTTTATTTTCCCCCATCTAACATGTGTTAGAGATCCACACCCTCCTGGTTTCCACAGTGGATGCCAATTCTCCTGTTCTTTGTAACTAAAAGAGATGTTCAAAGCTACTTCATCAGTCAGGAAGACTGGGTTATGGTGAATTAATACCATCCCCAATTTGTGTGCACAGCATGTTCAAGAGCCCAATCATTCTGTGAAGCATAGGAGGAGAAAGGGTCTCAACTTAAACTGTCTGAGATAAAAGACATTAAACTGTAAAATAAGCAATTAAACTAGGCAGCAATGACAAAATAATCTGCAAAAGCTCTCACAGGTTCAATACCTGTTGACATTTAAAATTTCATTCTTAAGAATCTTAGCTCTAGCAGGTTGATGGAAGGAAAAAGAAGACCAGAAAAGTTTGACAGAGGTTTGACCTCTTTTCTAAGAACTGTAGCAGTCAGTGAAACAGAAGGCATAAAAAATTTAAGATGAGTAAAATCCTCATATGCTTATAAGCACAGGGGAGTGTGTCAGTATGGGGAAGGATGCTAGGAAAATTCATGATGCCTGACACGGTGATGCCAGCAACTGGATGTCACAATTAAAGGACAATAAATTGATAATTCCACTAGGAACTCACAGAAATAAGCAGTCCTTGTGAAACTAAGATAGAAAGAAGAGGAATGACTTTCTCGGACAGGTAAAAATTCAAGTGGAATTTAAATGTAGGGATAATTTCAAATAATGACTTGGAAAGAGACAAGCCATTACAGGTCCATTTCATAGCATGAAAGAAGGCAGAGAGATCTATGCTGTAATGAGCTGTACAGTGGAGTAAACTACACAAATAAACTAGACTGAAAACATGATTGTTAATTCCAGCCTTTGCTATTTGTGTGTCTCGCTTTCACTTAGTCATTTTAATTTGTTTTCTAACCAGAAAATGAAAATGTTAAGTTCAGGCTATATTTTTAGCTTAACAGTAGAATTTTTTTTTGTTCTTAATACCCACAGAACTTCAGATATCCTCTCAGCAAATTGTTTATCATATTTACTCTATAATCTGATGATACCCAACAGTAAAAATACAGTATACAGATGCAAAATTTATTATCTAAGTGATTTCAAATACAAATAATTGTTTGTCAACCTTGTATATAACTATTTTCCATTTCTTTTTTAAAAGAAGAATTTCTGTCTTCTTAAAAATATGTCCAAACATAGAGATCAAAGTAACTACGAGAGTTTCATGCAGCAAATGTGCTATGAGAACTACCTCCCATCCTCTGTTTAACTATTGATTACTTCAGGGTAGACAAAGAAAAAAATTCAGTCCGTCTCACAAAGAAAGGGAAAGGTTTTTTTAAGCAAATTCTGAGATCAATGTATCATTTGAGTAGACTGTGTTATAATAATGCATATTTGCAAAGCAGGTATAAAACTATATTGAAGACTGTCAGGTAATCATCTGTGAGATATGACATCTTGGAAAAGCTAGGGCAAATAACTTGTGAAAAATTACACAGTTATGATTATTTTTCCCTAGAAATATTCAACACTGGATTAAAATGAAGAATGATAAAACAGCCTGGTTTTTCTGCTTCTACATTAAACCTAAATTCTAACCTTGGATCTGACTTATTTACTTAAAGATAGATATATGATCCAACGAAGAAAAATGAAAACTTCTAATAATTCTCATAACTATTTTGATGTTTAAGTGATATATGACACTGGCTGGGGCATACCACACCAATCATTTTATATTCTATTTTATTTTATTATTCTAGTTTTAAGACAGGAGTGGGGGTAGATGAGCTCACAAGGTCTTGTTTTAAGGTTATTAATTAATTATTATTGTCTTATGTAATAAGGGAGAGAGAGAGAGAGAGAGAGACAGAGAGATAGAGAAAGCCTTCTCATGTTATCTCATATTTTATTTGTTTGTTTGTTTTTTGGGTTTTTTGGGTTTTCTTTTTCCGGTACCAGGAATCAAACTCACGACCTCGTGCTTGCCTGGCAAGCACTGCACCACTGAGCTAAATCCCCAGCCCCTATCTCATATTTTATTACTAAGCTGTATGCCTAGCACTGTATTTACCTTTAAAAGTTTCTGCTAATTCTAACATTTGTTCTCTATGTCAGTTACTAACACCATTCTACTAGTTGTCAATTTCTCTATTCCTTATGTTTTAGATTTTCTCTCTTCTCAGAATGCCTGGTAGTTTGTTATTTGATGTCAGACATTTTAAACTTTCCTTTCTTGGGAGGCTGATTTTTTAAAATTCCTATAAAGGTTTTTTTTTTTTTTTTAAATTCCTTTAAATGTTATTGAATTTTTTTTCAGGTGATATTTGCAGTTATTTAGAAAATGCTCATATCCTTCATATTTAGCTGTTAAGATCTGCTAAGTTGGACCACAGCTATGTCACCACTGAGCAAAAGCCTTTTCATTAGTCTGTTCAGTTTCCCGAAGATGTGATATTTGTACCATTGGTGCTGAGTGTAGGAATTGGTTCCCACCTTATGTCAGATTAAGAATTCCTTACTTTTTCTCCAGTGAGTTTTTCTAGGGTCTCCAGTAGTTTTCTCACAGGCATTCGATTTTCACTACTCTGTTGAATATTCAAGGAGGACTCTGCAGTTCTGTGGAGTTCTGCCTCTTTGAAGCTTTCCAGAATTCTCTTATCTTTTCTGCTGTTTTCTCTGATGCACTGTCTTTTAAAGTCTATCTTCCTTGTTTATCTTGGGTTCTCAGTTGCATCTTCAGTTTTGGAGTCTACCAGACTATTTCTTTTACTTTGGCCTGGAAACTGTGTCATAGTAGTGAGCTCAATCAACCTTAGGGTTCTTTCATTTTCAGTATCTCAGGGAGCACTGACGTCTCCTGATATCTCTCGCTTTGAAGATTGCTGTTTCATTTATTGATTTCCCAGTTTGTGCTTCCTTCGTGTGGAAAGTTCTTGGTATGCCATCTTAGTTGGAAGCCTCTACTTTATAAGTGAAAACAAATTCTACTATTCCTTCTTAAGTATGATATTATTTCTGATTTATTGCTTGAGTGACAATAAGAGAGGTATTTACAAAAGAGACCTCCATTTCTATGTTAGTTCTTATTTAGGACAAGTAAACAGGTTTTTAGTTCTACCAATACTAATATATGTTCATTTCAAAGACACTTTTGGAGACTTGGAAAATAACCACTGGCAGGAAGTGTAGATAGACCAGACATACAGAGTTCAGGCTATGCCAGTTGTTTATAAATTTTCAACCCTTCATCTGCTTTACTGGGGACCTTAATAATTATATTGGTTGATGAATAGAATATCAGCTTGATTTGCCTGTCCAGCATTCATCACACTGTTTGTGTGTACATTCTTTTTCCCAGTATACCAAAATAAGTAGCCATAGGTCCATTTGGAAAAGGCCTGTGAAGATCATTGTAATTTTTTTGTTATGCAGCATGTCCTTCAGCCAATCAATTCTGGATCAGGAAAAATAGCCCCAATCCAAAAGTTAATACAGGTATTACAATATTTTTGAGGAGAGGTTACCTTCAACCTCTGATTATCTCATTCTTATTCTGTCTGTCTTATCCTTGCATTGGAATTTCATAATCTCAAACTTTTTGGTGTTCTGTTTTGGGTATTTTTTTTCTCTTACGAGACAAGAATGCCCTGTGTATTGCAGAATGTTTAGCAGCATCCCTGGCTGCTACCACAGTAATATTACTAACACCATTCTTCCAATTGCCTAGTTGTGAAAATCAAAATAATAGGTCCAGACCCTGTATACTTTGGAGCAAAGTTCCCATTGTTTGAGAACCTTCTCAAGCTTTTGTTTGTTCATGTTGGGGAGAGTTTTTTGTTAGTTTTTGTGATAATGAGGATTAAACCCAGGGCCTTTTGCATAGTACTCAAACACTCTGCCACTGAGCTATATTCTGAGTCCATCTCAAGTATTTTTAGCCATTTTTATAGGTTTCTCAGATGTACTTTAGATTATATCAGCTCTTTTCCAGTTACCTCTCAAAAAAATCCAACTTACTATGATTAGTACACCTTCTATGAACAGGTAATAACCTGTTCTTTCACAAATATCTCTATTGCCACCTAAAACACAAATACTTAGACAGAATGTCTTACTCTCAGCATTGGCGAGTAGAAAATGACTACTGAGCTTCTCCACAGTGGATGTGCCCTGATACTTGCATTTGGGTGAAGAAAAAGTATTCGCCTGGTGAATTTTCCCTCCATGAAAGCTATTTTCAGACATATCAGGTTGATCATTTGTAATTCACTTTGCATGAGTAATCATCTTTCCCAAGCTTCCAAAAACAATCTTAACAGTAAATCAGCTTCTTTTTCTGCACTTTGCCAAGATGTTGGGGGCTGGGGATTTAGCTCAGTGGTACAGCGCCTGCCTGGCAAGTGCAAGGTCATGAGTTTGATTCCTGGTACTGGAAAAAACAAACCATAAAAAAAAAGAAGACTTTGAATTCTGTACTATGAGAGGGTTCAAATATTATATATATATATATATATAATATTTTTCCTTAAATTTCATACTTTCTTATGTTCTCCACTTAGTCTAGTCTCCCTGAAGTTGAACTCTGACTCCTCTGTGAGTATGGTCTGAGTCTAAGAGTAAATTCTGGGTGTAGTGTCTTTTTCATAGCAGGCCTTGCACTTTCCAGCTGGGTGATTTATAACTTCATCCTGCGTATTGATCTTACAGATGGAAGGAGTTGTGTAGATAAATCGTGAAGGGGGTTCCTGCTATTTTGCATGTTGGTGTCAAGCAATGCAGAGGCTTTAGCAGTTGACTGGGAGTACTCTGTCTTTCACATGGGCCCAGATTCTTCTGAAGTAAATTGGATTTACCCACATAAGTTTACCAAATACCCCTGGGTCCCACTCGGCATAACAGGGTAGATATTCCAAGCTTATAAACTGAGAGTCCTCAACAGATTTTCTGTTACTATTAATCTTATGTCCTAGACATGACCCTATGCACTTTCCTGTCCTTTAGTTTCAGAAAAATGTAATTTCATATGCTGCCAAGAGTCACGCTTAACTTTTACTTGATTATTACACATTCTTGTTATATTTTTTCTTTTTTCAGGGCATCATAGCATTAGAACCATTTAATATCACTGTCCTAATGAGTGTGGTGTCCCCAGAATTCCTCAAATACACCCCCTCTAGTGTACATGCTCAATCTTGGTTTACCACAGTGAACATCTTTGTAGTTACACTACTAGAGAATGTAGGAAACTGAAAATCAAAACTACAGTGAGATTCATACTGGTTACAATTCTGGCTATCCAACTCCAGTATAGATATTTGAAAGAAATGAAGGTAGTATACCAAAGAGATACCAGCATACCCATGTTTAATGTACCCCTGTTTACTATAGCTAAGGTATAGATACAGCTAGGTGACTGTCAAGAGATGAATGGATAAAAATATGGCATATATATCTCAGTTCCTTTTTCACTGTTGGAACAAAAAGGCTGACAGCCACCATTTGATGAAGAAAGGTTTATTTTGGCTCCAGTTAGTAAAGGCTTCAATCCTTAATTGACTGGTTGTAAGACAGGATGACATGGCAGAGGGCCCCCAGGAGAGAGTTGTTTACAGCATGGTAGTCAGGAAGAAGAGAGGGAGAGATCAAGGGAAGAGGAAAGAAAATATACCCTTCCAGGCCGTGACCCCAGTGACCCACCTCCTCTGACTGGTTTTCACCTCCCAACATAACAATTAGCTGTAAATGCATCTATGGACCAATCTCTGTATGAGTACCACTCTCTCATGGTTCCAGCATCTACCCAATGCCCTGCCTGTCATGTAGCTTTGTGAGGACATCTAGATATAAACTTTACCAGGATAAATACCCAAAGCAGTATTGTTCACTCACAAAGAAGAATGAAGTCCTATCATTTACAGAAAAGTGATTGGAACTGGAGGTTATCATGTTAAGTGGAATAACCAGACACAGAAGTAAAAGCATTACATATTTTTATCTTATCTGTAAACTAAAAGCAACAGAAGCAAAAAACCCCCCCTAAAATTAGATGAGAGACTGAATAAGAAGAGGGTCAATGGAGAGAAGGAGAGAGGGTCAAGGAAGGCTAGACTGATTTAATGCACAAAGAATGTATGTATCTTATACTCACAATAAATCCCCTAAATCTCTAAAATAATGTGTATTAATAATTATAAATAAACTGTCTTATACATTCATGTTTAGATAGTTGTACTTATCTTAGAAGAGCAGTAATATGCTCTTAGTATATTGTCCTATGAATTGAATGTAATAATGAACGTTTACACTTACTAGAGTGTTAGCACACAATACTTAAGTGGTGGTGGTGATAGTGGTGATGGCTGTAGCAGATGGTACTAGCGGGGTGTAATTTCAGATGAGATTGGCTTGAAATAAGCAATACAGTGATCCAAATAGTTACATAGTACCTCATGTTATAGTTTTATATACAAGGTAAACACATTTCCCTGATAGTTATATTTATGTAAAAATCACCTCTGTTTACTTTGGTTTTTAATTGTATGGTAAAATTTAAGTTAGCACTTACCAAATCAATTTTGATAAATTATATTTTATAAAAAAGTTTAAGGCTGATAATTAGTTACTTTATCAAGCTGCTCAAATTGCTGTTTTAATTCAGAGAAGGAGACCATCAGTTCTTTTCACTAATCCACTCACTTCATAGAAATAGTCAGAGGTTTTATTCCTGAAGTGTTCTTCAGAAATGAGGCCTCTGCACTACAGATGATTCATCTTAAAGCAGGAAACAGGGAGTAGAAATGCATTACAATGCCTCTTTTGTAGGGCCACAAAAATAGTTAATAGTTGCACTTAATTCTCTTCTATTTTGTACTCACATTAAAAACTGAAAAAAGTATGCATTGTATTTGAATTAGTTTTTGCATCAGCATTATACTTTCCCTGTCTTTCTGTTTGCCCAATTAAGTAAAAGAAAAAGAAGACTATGTATTGGAAAAATCTTAAATTAAGGAAAATCTGTATAAGGTAGAGCCAAGTATCTGAAAAGTCTTTCCTTCAATGTACTTTTGCACTTGATGAGATGAGCTAGGAGTAGACTTTATAACTTCCTGTTAATGTTCACAGTCACACAGAGAAACAAAAAAATACAATAAAGCCATTGACCTGCCACAGGAAGGAATCTCTATAGATCCATACTCCAGTTATAGGAGGGGAAAGAGCTGGAGGGTAGAGAATCAGTTCAGGGCAGTTAAGGTGTAATACAATCGCGGGAAAGAGATGATTTTGGGAAGAGTTTATTTTTTCCAATACTTAACGAGATGCTACGTAGGTAATTAGTGTTCCTACATGTGACATCATAAGTAAGAATATTAACAAACACAGAATCACTGCTCAGGTCTGAAAAGTCTTCATATAAATGGATGTGAGCAAAGTATAAATACAGCCTGGTACCTAGGCATTATGACTTGTGACCAGGAAGTTTGAATATCATCTTTCCACATATCCACTTTCAAAAGAGAAGAGAGGCAGTATTTTTAAATTTTTTTTTAATTTTAAAGATAAAAGAATGAAAACATATGAAATTAAGGTAACATACCTTTCACAATAACATTGAGAAATTGAAACACTTAGGAATCAATCTAACAAAGGAAGTAAAAGACCTTTACAGTGAAAACAACAGTACTCTGAAAAAGGAGATTGAAGATGATCTCAGAAAATAGAAAGATATTTCTTGCTCATGGATTGAAATAACCAATAATGTGAAAATGGCTCAAACATTTTTGTATAGATTCTATGCAATCCCAATTAAAATACCATTATTAGTATCACTCACAGATCTAGAGGAAACATTCCTAAAATTCATCTGGAACCAGAAGAGACCTAGAATAGCAAAAGCAATCCTGGGCAACAAATATAAGTGAGGTGGAATCACAATCCCTGACTTGAAATTATGCTACAAAGCTACTGTAATAAAATCAACATGGTATTAGCAAAAAAAGAAAACAAAAAACAAAAAACCTCAGTATCGGTGGAACAGACTGGAAAATGCAGTCACAGCCACAAACACACCCAGTCACCTTATCATTGAAAAAGGGGCCAAACAAGTTCACTGGAAGAAAGATAGCATCTTTAATAAATGGTACTGGAAAAACTGGCTCACCACAAGCCAAAGACTGAAACTAGTCCCATGTCTATCATCATGCACCAAACTATAGTCAAAATGGATCAAAGATCTAAATATTAAAACAGAAACACTAAATCTACTGGAAAAAAAAGTAGGTAAAAATCTTGAAGAACTAGGGTTAGCCAGTATTTGTTTTGCTTATGTATATAATTATGTTTTTTAGGCAATATAATATTATTACTAGCTTTGGAATATTTGGATGACCATTTTGGATTCATATTAATATTTTATTACCTGAAATATTTTTTAAATTCCACCATGTCTCAGACTTTTGAGGAAAAGTCATGCTAGATTACCCACATAACCTCATGAATTAAGGTTCCCTTATGCGTATATTGACTAAACAGAGCTTTGTATGCATCTCTTTTTCCATAACTACATTTTTGGAAAGAGACAAATTGGGTGTTTTGTATTAGATCATGCCTTTTCAACTAAAGTAGCAGGAGGAAATTTGAGATGGTATTAAAATGCACAGGGCCATTAGTGGGATAAAATAACAAGAAAATGCATTAAAATAATGGCACATTTGCCAAACTTCTTTTCTCAGTTTATCTTCTGCTATTGGGAGAGGTTGTCATAAATGTAACCCTCATAGAAGATGAAATACTTTATAACTTATGAATGTTACTATGATTCAGAAATAGGGTAGAGACATAAAGGGTAAGCAGCAGCAGGTATGCATCAAATGTCTTGCGCTGACATTTTAATAATATGCCAAGTGAATTTTATGAAATTATTTCCCCATTTATTTGCAAAGTTGGAGGCAGGTATTTCAGTTTATATATGAATGTACTTATATATTTGCAATATTGGGTTCTTATTCTTGATTCTTACATATTATACATTTGCAGTATGGAGCTCTTGTTCTTGATTGCTTATTTTGCTTCTAAGC
Organism: Chinchilla lanigera; assembly: GCF_000276665.1. Classification (NCBI taxonomy): domain Eukaryota; kingdom Metazoa; phylum Chordata; class Mammalia; order Rodentia; family Chinchillidae; genus Chinchilla; species Chinchilla lanigera. The sequence continues at coordinate 5,360,079 of NW_004955424.1, read as the reverse complement.
TAGTGCTTACAGGTACGCCGCACATTTTCTCTTTTTTTTTTTTTTGCTTTTTTCTGGTACCGGGAATCGAACTCACGACCTTGTGCTTGCCAGGCAGGCGATGTGCTGCTGTGAGCTAAATCCCCAGCCCTAGGCCTCACACTTTCTGTCTTCTGTGTTAACCTTTCTTTCTCTTTTTTTGTTGTAGCAAACAATTACATTCACAACGACTTTTGCATTATGTCGTTTTTTAAAACGAATACACAGGAAAGGGTGAATTCTGCAGGCTGGTGTTGTTCAAATAGTGTGTATTCCCCCTCAAAGACCCATTTTCAGGGCTGGCCCTTAGTTACCCTGTGAGAACTGAGCTTCTGGAATTTTTCACATGGTAACCATGTTTTTGCTTACCTGAAACTTTATGCCAGCTGGTGCAGATACTTTGAGACAGTTTAAACTGCTAATGTGATATGTACAATGCACCTGTTTCTCCTCTGGGGTTATGCAACTTGTATAAGCAGTCAGTTGACAGCCACTGCGTGAGTGTATGACTGATTTATAATAAAACCTGGGCATCTGGACCAGGAGAACTTTCCTACCTGGCAACATTATACATGTTTGTCACGTGTCACTGCTACAGCAATGAAATGAATTTCATGTAGCTCCACTGCAAGTAGATACTTGGATGCTTATAATTGGCTTTCTCTAAATTTTAAACCATGCCATTGTATGCTTTACTTACTATAATCTGTATTATTTGATTGCACAAGTAAACATGGGTATAATGCTTCTGATTTCTTTTAGTATGCATACCCCTTAACCTGAGTGTGATCTTAGGGACCCATCAAACTATGGGTTACTATATAGTTGAGAATATAATTTAGATATTACCTAATAATATCCAAATATTTTAATTCTACTGTTTTATACCACTGACTCTTTCTCTTCAGATTTCTGTTTTCCATTATTCTATTGTTCTATTCTACTCTACTCCATTCTCTAGGAATCCGTGAACACTGTGAAAAAGAATTCTGAAATATGAAAGATCAAAAATCAATGGAACACTCCACACTCTTTATTGTTAGTAGACTTTACTTTTGTTCTTCATTTCATCCTTGAAGCCATTCTCTCTACTGGCACATTATCTCCCCCAAATCGAGTTGCCATTGATTTTCCAGGTACCCATAATCACATAAATCTAGTTTTCTATCATCTGTTCCATATCATTACCACTGCTCTGGACTTAAAACTCTTCCTGTAGAAGAGTTTGGCTTACTCACTTTTAAATATTTAGACTATGTTCACTCATTCATTACATGAATTATATATTCAGCTATTCTCTTAATGAAAATTCATCATTAAATAAATTTTCTGTGTTGTTAATGCTACTGGGAAACACAGATGGACAAAACAGATTTTTTTTTTTTTTTGCTTTTGAAGTTTACAGCCATTGAATGGACACACAATTAATTCTTTACAAATAGGAGACTATTTCAAAGGAGAATCACACTTGTCCTTAAATCCTTTATCTGCACATATATTTTCTGAATACTTTTCTAGTATTCAGTGTCCTACCCCCTACAATCAAGGTATTACATACTATTGGTAGATGTGATAACATCTAATTTGAAATTATTCTAAGAAATGCTAGAAAAGGAATATAATTCTGGACAACGTAATTCACAGTCAGCTCTTATTCACCAAAGGAGGTAATTAAGGGAAGGTCTTTTAAAGAGACTCATATCATTTATGGCACCTTCTCCACCATGGGATAGCTTTTCTCAATTTTTTCCTGTGTCACATTAAACATAGCTTGGAACACATGCCCCATCCAATGATTGTTTTGGAAATAAAACACATCATAAAGCATTAAGTCGTCTTCCATGTTTATTAACTAAAACAATTACAAATACATTTTATGATTTTTTTCCACAACTTTTGAAACAATTGTTATTTTCTTGTTTTGCTCCTGGTGATAATCATAGTGCTCATACTTATCAGAAACCCCTGCAGTGAGCCCCAATCTCCTGTCATATGTTATTGCACACATCAGAAAGAAAGAGAGACAGACAGACAGACAGAGACAGACAGAGACAGAGACAGAGAGACAGAGAGAGAAAGAGAGACACAGAGAGAGAAAGAGAGACACACAGAGAGAGAGAAAGAATGAAGGAAAAAGAGATAAAATGGAGGTACAGCAGTTTTTCATAAGAAACAAAATGCCAAAAGGCAGCCAGAACCTCAGCATTTATTCACTGAGGAGGGGATTATCGTATGACTCAGAGGGCAGTTGTACTTTTATGTTAATGAGGCTATTGCCCTGGAGCATCTTTAGTCTTTGTGGTCTTAGTCTTAGTCTTGTGGTTTTAGTTTTAGTCTTAGTAGGTGAAAGAGGATGGCCCACCCCTAACTGGATAATGGGAAATCTCAGAAGGGTGATACCAAAAATCCCAAGCCTCTATTCATCCTTTAGGGAAGTATATAAAACTAGTCATTGTGACTTTGTGGTCCTTAACATACACTTAATGATACTTTACCTTTTTCATGAGATCAAAATTTGCTGGATATGTGTAATTGTGTAGCTCAAACTCTGCTACGAACACGTGCACACATGTCCACACGTAGAGAATGCATTGGGTCAATATGGTTAAGCAATTATTTCTTTATTTTTTTTTTATTTTTTTGGTTTTTTTCTGGTACCAGGAATTGAACTCAAGACCTTGCGCTTGCCAGGTTCTGTGCCACTGAGCTTAATCCCCAGCCCCAGCAATTATTTCTTGTCCAGTTAAAAGAGGATCAATGTAAATGTTTTATCAAATACTTCAGATTCTTTCTAAATTTGTTATATTTTAGATAATTTCATGAATGAGCAAGTTGGCTAGGTAGTGGTATTTTGGAAAGCTGTGTAGTTTAATTTACATTTTTATGTGACACAAAGATCAAGATAGAGTAGCACAGAATTAAAGATTTCAGTATAACCATGAATCCTAATACTTCAGTTCTAAAGAAAACCTCAAGTAAACTGGGTGTAGTAGTACATACCTGTAATCCCAGCGCTAGGGAGGCTGAGACAAGAGGATTGCTGAGAGTTCAAGGCCATTCTGTGCTACAAAGTGAGTTCAAGGCCAGCCTGAACTATGTAGTGTGAGACTCTGTCTCAAACAAACAAACAAACGAAAAAGCCAAACCCTCAAATAAATCTTTTCTCTGTTTAAATATAACAAGCCCCTATCTATAGAAAAAGAAAACACTAGTAAAGAGTTTAATCATAGTTATTTATTGACTTTAAAATTTCACTTTGCAATATGAATGCTGTCATTTTCTTACCAAGTTTTCTCTAAATAGTTCTATTAGTAAATATTGATGAATAGATTATACAGTATTTTGTGTTATTTCTTGTTTCAGAAACAATTTGAGATGGTTTAACACGGATAATAACATGGAAGAAGTGTGGGTGGAAAAGTAATTTATGAATTATTAGCAGACAAAAGCAAACCTGCTTGTATGTTACTCATTAAATTAAGGAGGGTGAAACAAATCTTTTTCAAGGATCAAAATATTTGGTAGTAGACCATGTTTGGTCTTGACTTAGTTGCTATACTCAGAAAATCTGAGTCCAAATGAGAATTTCAACACTGCCTACCTAAGGGAACTACAGCAAGTAACTTAACCTTCAGTGTAGTACAAAAAAAGGAAAATAGCAATAGTACCTTGTGAGTATTAAATATTTGGACTTATAGTAATACCTAAAGCATAGTAAAATTTTAGTACATATTAATTCATATCTATATAATTATTTTACATTCACCACAAAAACCCTTTAAATGAATTATATTGTCTAAACCTTCACAACCACATCATAAAGATTTCATTCATTAGCATGGTAAAGTCACATATTAACTGCCTCATACATGCAGTAATTATCAAACTCAGGCTTCAAAGAATACACTTACCTGTGCTGCACAGGTACTTTAGAATGACAAATGCATAAATACCTAGTTTTGATCAGTGCCCATTTGGAGACATAGAAATATCTATTCACTATGAAAAATTTACATTGCTGGTCATTTTCACAAAATGAAATGCCATACTACTAATGCTGTCATTAGTTTGATGTTAGATTTTACTTATGATATATTTTATGGCGGTTCCTAATCATTTTGTAGGAAGAAGTTTTGGGAAAAAAACCTATATGAGAATGACTGAGGGTACTAAGAGATTCTGTCAAATTCTCCAAATCAGAGCTGTGTTTTCATCTCAACAATAGTTGAGACTCATTACTTTCACATTTTGAAGCACTCACAGTGAGTGAGTGAGTGGCCCATGGATGACCAAGGTCAGCTTTCTAGATGAGCCATGTTGTCTATCATTTGAATCTCTACCGCAGCATTACCCGGAGACCAAAACTGGCACTTGTAGATACAATATTTTTGAACACTATGTAAATACCTTATCATGTAAGTAAATGTCTCCCAAAAATAAAAATTTCAAAAACGGATTAAATTGTGATGATACTGAAAAAAAAACCAAACAGCATCAAGCAATATAAAATTATTTTAAGAAACTTATTTTATTGATCCTAGGCATTAGATAAATCAAAAAAAAAATAACTGCACTTATTACAGTCCATGATCAGAGGCACTGAGGCAGAAGCATTATGGTGGTAAAGCATCTGGAAGGAAGCTCCTCAACTCAGAGTGAAGCAGAGAGAAAACAGCGAGGAAGGGGGCAGGGACCAGGTGGAGTGTGGGAGGTCCAGACCCTGCGACCTACTTCCTCCTAATAGCCCATTCAGCAAGGAATTCACCAATGGGCCAAACCATTGATGAGCTTAATATCCTCAAAATCTAATCACTTCTATAGGAATCTGTTAATTCATTTAATATGCCAAAAATGATTCAGTGGCACTGACCCGATAATAAGACACTCCTAAAGTCATTTTTGGCTTGGAGGGAGATTTCCTTATATAAATATGGTAAAAGGTAATGATTAAATTTGGGGAAGTGGCATAGGTATTGGTATAAAATAGTTTTTTAGTTCAAGGCTAAATTTTAAGGAATGAAAGTATCTCAAGGAGGAGCAAAGAAGTCTGGCTAATTAGAAGAGAAATATTCAAATGCATGACCATGTCACTACAAATATTACAATTATCCTGATGTATTTCTGCTTCTGATGATGCTATTTAAAGCTGTGTCCACTTTCTGACCAGCTGAAATGTCATCTTTGCTTCGCTCATTCAAATTAGAGTATCTCAGTGAAAGGAAATCATGTAAATCTGCTTCATTGGAAAGTAATGAAAGTAAAAGCACTAATCATCAATAGATGCTTGGTGATAAATCATTTTAAATCTCTCCCAAGACCACTTTGTGTATCAGCCTATTGACACCACCACCAACACCAGTGTGTGGGAAGTGTTCATCATTTGATGGGGTCAGGGACACGGGTGGATGTGGGGAGTGGCTTATGCGTGCTGTGTTTCTGGATCTAAATCTGATACACTCTAACCGGGACTTCTCTCTAGTGTGGAGCCTAGTGTTCATTTTTCAAGTTGTCCTGCACATCTATAAGTTGTTTTCCTCTTCATGCTCACTAATATAATGCTTTTCAATAACAGAACATTTCACAATTCTCAGGTGCATTGTTATACCCCAATGGCGGGTCGTAAAAATAAGAAACATATAATTACTCCTGTTCTGCTGAAAATTTTCAAAATGATACACAATTAGTGAACTGATCTGACAAACTCCCCTGTGGAAATCCACTCCTTAGAGTGCTCATTAACTCTCCAGACTTGAGCGGTGCTTTAGCTCCTTTTCTTCTTAAATAGCAGATCCCCTAGGCTTCATGTACTATGTTTATTTCATTCCCAAATTGCTTCAGCAACAAGGTTTGTGTACGATAACTACTCAAAGTCTGGCCCATCTCAGCATGCAGAGGCTGATAGTGATAACGTCAGTGTTAAGGTACTAATTTTGAACGGCACAATGTGGCATTTGCTGTTGTCATTAGGGCACCATAAATGTCCTCTCTGTGACTGTCTCTCATCCTCTGTGGAAGCTTTGTCATATCCATCATCACTCACTGTTTTCATACACTACCTCTAATTTTTTCAACAATAAATACCCGTTAACTCCAAATTCTGTACTGTTAGGTAGAGCAAAAATTAGACTGCTTGTAGTGATACTCTTCCTTGTATTTGGTCTCCTGTTCACTGGAATTTAGCCCAAAGCTTGTAGGAATGGAAAGAGTGTATATTATACATGGTACACTTGTATTCAGTATAAAAGAAAAATGTTTGAAAAATGTTCATATTTCAGAGAAATGAAAAGAATCAAATATACAAATATGGATCTTGGATGTTAATGCTTAAGTTAGTCATTTGCACTTTGTAGATATTTAATAAATAACCATAAACCGGGCATGGTCACACACGCCTGTAATCCCAGCATTTGGGAGGCTGAGGCAGGAGGATCGTTACGAGTTCAAGACCAGCCTGGGCTACAAAGTGAGCTCAAGTTCACCCTGAACTGCATAGTGGTACCCTGTCTTAAGAAGACCAAAAGAATAAAAAAACCCATAAATTTAAACACGCACACACACACACACACACACACTGAAATCAGAAGAGCACAGCTTTGGAAATAATTTTCCCATTTGGAAAAGCTCCATGAGTGAGTCATATTTGTCCATGTGCACTCGAGTTTGAGTGGAGAAATTAATGTATTTCTTTAACTGGTAAGATGAAAGCTTGATAGTGATATTATTGAGTCCTTCCAGAACAGTTAGGGAATTTTTCAATAACACACTAGTCACTGAAAAAAGTCAACTAGGGATACATGGATTAACATAACATTGAACACTGAGACAGAATTCCTTGTAGAAGCCTGCCCTATACAGCCTTAGGTGAACCATGATTTAAATACACTAAAGATATTGCTATGTGATATAATTTTATGCATATGCACATATATTAATATATAAACATATATACATGTACTTTTCAGTGTAAGATTGGATATTTTGGTTGTATTGAACATTATATTGCCATATTGAAACCTAACAGTTTTACAAGAAAGAAATATTTTTATTCCAGTTTTATCGAAGAAATGAAGATTTGGAGAAGAAAAAATATTTTTTGACTGTGAAAGCAATTTTAGAGATGTATAGCTTAATTGGCCTGTGTGTATAAAAGTCTTTTTTGTTGTTGTTTTTTGGATACATGGTCTCACTGTGCAGTTGAGATTGGTCTTGAACTCACTATGTAGCCTAGGCTGGCTTTGAAACTGTGGCAATCCTCCTGCCTCAGCCTTCTGAGTGCTGGGACTACAGGAGTGCACCACCATGCCTGATTTGAAAGTACTTTTAATACTGAAGCGTAGTCATCCTCTTCTATAAATTTCTATTGGCTCTTCAAATGACACTGTACCATTCAGTATCATAGAAACTGCGGGTGTGCTGTGGCACTTCTTCATATAATAAGCAAAGAGGTAAATATAGCAGGGACTGTGATAATAATGAAAAACTGAGCTGTTTCCTTATATATCAGCAAGGATCAAGTTTATAGGTGCTTCATTCATAAATGACAATATTTGGAAGCAACCAAGATATCTTGGTAAATGGATAAACTGTAATAGCTAGGAAATGGAATATTATGTAGTGCTAAAATTAAATATGAATAATCAAACCAGGAGGTGCTAAGGAGGAAGACTAAGCCAATCTGCAAAGGCTATGCACTACATGGCTCTGAGTATTTGCAATTTGGGAAACATAGAAGCTATGTAGACAATAAAAGGACTAGTGGGTGCCGACAGAGAACTTTTCCAACATTAAAAATACTCCACATTACTCAATGGTCATAGTGGGTATATGATATTGTACGTTTATCCAAATGCATTAATGCCCAATATCAAAAGCAAGGACTCTAGATAATAAAATATATGAACATACATTCATAAATTATAACAGATATGCCATACTGATGAAAATTTGGATGATAAGAGAAGCTATGATGTCTGGGGACAGGGAGTATAGGAACAATCTCTGTAACTCTCCTCTCAGTTTTAGGGTGAGTCTAAAATGGCTGTAAAAATTCAAGTTAATATAAAAGTTAGCATAATTTGCTAGTAAAAATAGTCAGTTGTAATGTTAGTATTGATTTTGAAGGTTTGAAGATGTCCATAATGGAAATTAATTGTATGAAAATATTTATTTTCCCAGTATTATTTATATAAATAATAATTATATACATAAAATATATATATTATATATTTTGAGATCTGAGTGGAAATCTGAGTGACCTCATCACTCTTGCATTCTGCTTGTCTGAGAAAACAACACCACTTAAGAGATGATAAAGTCTGTTGGCTTCAGTAGTATTTTCCCCCTTTGTACCATACCTGCAGTAGCTTCTAGTGCTGGGGTGGCTCAGCACAGCAAAATGAGTCCCAGAGTACAAATTTCCCAGGAGGTCCTTTTTGAGTAAATGTCACAGACTTTCTTCCCAAAGGAATTGTGTGTTGGATTGCACCTTTGTTTCTATGATGTGATGGACGTTGCCTTTCTGATTTCTGAGGTGCCCTTGAAGCATCTTTCCTAATGTCCTGGTATACAGTTCTAGGGTCAATTTTAATACTGATTGTGAAACAACCATGCTCTCCTTTACCCCAACTTCTCAAGTGCTTTCTTTCTGGAAAACCATAAGCTTTTAAAATTATTTAGCTCTACTATTAGCTTCTGATTCCTACTATAATCTGGCTAGAAGCAGTGACCAGTACCCATGCCGTAGCCTGAATGTTGGGCTTCTTTAAATTTCATCTGCAGTATCAAATCATTCTCTTTTGTTCACATAAGATGTGAACAAAATATAGGTGAATTATTTGCCAGAGTTGAGCATGTATGTGTCTTAGTACAGTTTCCACTGCAGTCTTCATTCCCAGCTGAAACTTCCCGAGCCTGGCTTTACTGTCCATACTTATTTCCCATCTTCTGAACTTTGACTAGTGTAAGATATCAGACCCTCCTCACAACATTCTAGAGTTTCTCCAGCCTGTGTCTTCAAATTTTTCTAAATTCCTCCTCCAAATCACTTCCAAAGTTTTCTGAACTGTAGCACTGACTTTACCCTCAATACTAATTTTCTGATTTAGGCACTTTCCTGTGACTAGGACAAAATACCCAGCAACTACGCTTAAAGAAGATGTTTAACTTGGCGCATAGTTTCAGCTGGTTCTGTCCATAGTTAGTGAGCTCCAGGGAAGAAAGTGCTAATGGAGGAAATGTGTTCATGTCATGGTGGCTAGCTGACAGGCAGAGGAAGAGCTGGGAAAAATATGTAAACCCCTTCAGGGGTTTGCCTCTTCTACCCAGACCCTGCCTCTAAACAGTGAAGTAAGGTATGAGTCCAGAACGAGCAGAAACAGCCCCAAGAACCAATCACCTTCCAAATACACAAGAAATCTAAAACACATTTCATACCTAAAATATAACATATGAAAGATGTGTATATGTATACATCTGTATATATGCCAAGCAGTTAATAGAACTGATGAAATGGAAAAGGAAAATTTCATTCATGATTTATTTTATATATTTCTGTGTTGAGGGTTTCCAAAAAATATTTTAATCTATATTAGGTTGCTTTGGAATATCAAGTTTTTAGAATGCATTGTATATTGCATAAACATTGCATTAATTTTGTTTTTTTGAATTAAATGTTTTTATTACTCCAAGGTACTTGTTTGTTTGTTTGTTTTAATTACTTCTTGATCCACAAACAGACATGTAAAAACTATTTTGGCTACTTTCTTGTTGCTGGGACAAAGTTACTGACATCCCTTAGTTAAAGGAAGAAGGGTTTATTTTAGCTCACAGTTGGTAGGGGATACAGTCCATAATTAGCTGGTTCCAATACAGTGGGATATGGCAGAGGAGAAAGAGTCCGCAACAGGGTATGCAGGAGGCAGCAAGCCTGCCTTCCATCTTTCCCTTTATATTTCATTCAGGCTACAAACTTATTGATTGGTGCCACTCACAATCAGTCTAAAAGGCATTTCATAACTAAAAAAGAATACATGCAAGATAGGTAGATAGATAGATGATAGATAGATGATAGATAGATAGATGATAGAGTATGGTGGATTGACCACTGGTGGTCAACTTATAACCTCCAGCTGAATTGAGTATGCATGGTTCTGGGTGTTCGAGGCCCACCTGAGGACTACTGCCAGTAGCATTGCAGGCAGAACTGGAGAAGAAGAGGCTAGGCTGTTGGGAGCAGAGAAAGGCTGTTGGGAGCTCGCAGAAGCTGTAAGGAGCTCTTAGTTCTGTTGGAGGAGCTTGTCATGCTGGTTTTCCTGATGAACTCGGTTGTTTTCACCCTTTGAGGAGATCAAGACCTTGTTGGTACTGAGAGTAGCTTTGATTCACTTTGGGGGAGCTCTGGCCCTCACCTTGAGCATCACTTCCTGGCTCCGAAGGGGAAGATGGTGTACTGCCGGTCTCCTGGGGAAGCTTACTGTGCTGGTTTCCCTGGTGGGAATTCGGCCATGTTAATCATCAAAGGAGCTCAGGACCTCATTGTTGCTGAGGATGGCTCCCTTTCAAGGGAGCTCTGGTTCTTCTGAGCATCACTTTCTGGCTCCAGTGCAGATCCCTCAGTCTGCTAGCATAGATCCTTCATCTTGCTGGCACAGACTTTCCAGATTCTGCCACTGATCTTTGGGCCTTCCCAGGGCAGATCCATGAAACAGTCTGAGTGAGATATTGTTGCGGGCTCTGGGCCTCCAGTTGGGTTCATGGGAGGCATTGTTATGGGCTCTAGGTATTCAACTGGATTCATGTACATTTTCGTGGGATCCAGGCCCTTATCTGGATTCCTGATTTATAGTGTGGACAGATTTCCTGCATGCTCTTAGGGATATCATATCTTATAAAATATGTGTCCTGTATTACATTGTTCACCTTGCAAAATATCCCCCAAACCATAACATGTAGATAGGTAGATATATAGATGATATAGATATAGATATGAATATAGATATAGACGATATAGATACAGATGACATAAATTGAGATAGAGATAGAGACAGAGATAGATATAGACATAGATACAGATTTGGATGATATATAGATATAGACATATAGATATAGATTATAGATATAGATATAGGGTACCACATACTCTTAAACCCAGTGTCACACATGCTAGATCCAACCACTTCCAAAAAAAACTTACCTATGAGCACATAAGGCTTTGGGGAGATATCTAAGTACAAGCCATAACAAGAACTTACAGTTTTGGAGTAATTACAGAATTTTTTTAAAGATGTCACAATCTTAAACAAAATATAATAATAACAGTTGGATAAGAATTATATGAAACAAACACCTTAAAATAAAACAGATGCAGAGAGACATGCTCAAAATATATGAACAAAATTGCAAAACAGAGGGAAGAGTATGACCCATGTTTATGCTTTGTTTATAAATACATTTACTTAGTACCATGCATAAGAAGACACACTCTTCAGTATCTACAGCAATTGTTCCAATTCAACTTAAGATAATGATGTATGAATGTTGCATGTATTTTCCAACTTGAATTTAGGGACTTTCTTTTGTATTCCACAGTGTATCCTTCTATTAAAACCTAAACTCATGCTCCTGGCTTCATTATTCTTAAGCCTGTTTATCTTTCTTAACATTGCTCAAGCAGATCCTTTTGTCCTTTTCATACTAATAAATCCTTTCTCTTTGAAAAACCTCTGAAACCTATTGAGAGAATGGGCTGCTATCCTTTTCCTGTGTCCTAAAATTTTGCTCCTATTTTAAAGTATTATTAATTTTAATGTGAAACAAAGGTTTCCTTAGTAGCTCATCACCTGTCTGTACTGTGAACTCCAGAATTCTGGCCAATGGCATAAGCGTAGATGGAAATTATTTTGGAGCACCGCCTAGCTGTTCATTTCCTGGCTTGCGCATAAAAAGCTTGTACTGAACATCTCTTTTTGACAACAAAATTCATGCGATAGCCAGAAGAAGAAAATAGATACTTTACATACTAGATACATTTGAATCTTTGATACTGATCTACTTTATAAAGAAAGAATAAATAGCACACCCTGCCTTCTTGATGTAGTAAATGTTCTTAAACTATGCATAGAAATAAATGTCTCTTTCTTCTTTAAGAAACATTTAAATCAAGATTTATTCCATCACTTTTAGAAAAAAAAATGCAACTTCCTGTATTTTTAAATTATGGCCAAGGCAAGGAAATGATATTGTTTACCAAAATAGTGTACAAATAGGGGTAAAACTCTCATGGAAACTCTTAGGTCATGAAAAACTTGAAGGACTGTAGGTCTATTGATCTTATAGGAAAAGTCTTCTTTCCTGTGCTCAGGGTTGAAAACATCTCTCTCTAATATGTCATCATGACAGATCCCAGGAGCAGAAAAAAAAAAACTCCCATTAAATTCTTGCAAAGAAAGATAAAAGGATAAATCTGTACAAAGAGATTAAGTGGGAGTTGCAGGTAAGAAAGGTTTTGTTCAGTTTTCTGAGGAGAGTTCATACCCTTCATGTTTTTCTTGGCTGTTATCAGACAAACATTTTTAGTAGGGACAGTTATAGTTATAACAGAGAAACTGAAATCCTATAAGGTTAGGAACCATCACTTCTGCCTGAGAAAGTGAACACAGTTTTGCTTTTCATAGTGAAAACATTGTATAATCATTGCCGGGAGCATTTATTATGTGGTTCTAAGACACGTGAAATTTCACCATGTGACATTAACTGAAGAAATTGATATATAATATTTTTCATACCAGGAAATGCAGAGAATATATAACGCTACTCAGTTAACACTGAGATAAATTCAGACTGTAGTCCCATGACATAAAAAATATTTGTTAAATAAATATATATTTATTTAATGTATTTTGTTATTATATATATGACACTATAATTTTATATGCTTGGTTCATACAGAAGAACAAAGTGAGGGCTCTTCTCTCTCTGAACTTTGTAGAGTCAGATGATGACAATAAGGTGTGACTGTAACCATAGTCATTCATAGCTAACACTGAAGCACACATCAGTCCCTAAGCACTGTGTTTTTGACCAATTTATGCTGTTATCACATGTCCAATCCTAAGAGTTACAATTATGTTTTTACTGTCACCTTATAAAATGAAACTAGTCTTTAGAAGGAAAAAAAATGTAACCATGAAAATTCAACCAGTGAATAGAAAATTTGGTATTCAAGAATACACAATATTAATGCAGAGTTCTGCAATTAGGTGGATTGAAATGGAATATTAACACACTTTTAGAATTAAAAAGAAACAAGGAAACTAAATTAACTTGTGTCACTCTGAAAGATTTTTTAGTTGACTTTATTTTCTTCAGTACAATAAATTATGTCTTTATTCATAATTATGTTCATTGTTTTACCTGAACTGCTTGAGTACACGGTGTATTCTCCATACTCAATATAGTATGATTACATATATTTTCATGTATATTTATTTTGAATTAAATATGAATTCAATTTATCATAACCATGATGAAAATAACTCATTTTTATTCAGTTTCTTTGAAAAAAGAATCATCCTGAAGAAGATGGAGAAATGAGAAAGGTATGCGGAGATTAACCCTGATTTTACAGACATATAAAGAAAATTTGGCATAGCTGCGAGTTCACAAGTCAGTGTGCTGAGGCAACAAACTCTTGGGAAGAGGTTTAAGAAAATATGTAAGCTTTAGGTTTCCAGGAGAAAAGGTAGCGATGTCACCAGTATAACTGAAACAGAATGTGACCCTGAAAAGCAATATCTCCTCTAATAATCTACATTTTCTGAATTTCCAACATTAAATTATTTAAAAGACAAAGACTTGTTTATTTGTATTGAACTTTATTTAATTTTGTCATTACAAGCATAGCTATTACTTTATAAACTATGTACAATTTTTTTATTTAAAGAGAAAAAACTAACGAAACAACAGCAATCAAGATACAAAAAAGATAACACAAAAACGATACATGACCTTAAAACAAAATGATAGGAATTAACAGTAGTTGCTACATTACACACTGTTTTCTTCGGTGAAGTTGCTCAGCCCATCAGATGTAAGAATATAAGATTGATCAAACAATCAAAGACAGTTTTTGTGCTGCTTTGTTTATGTATTTGTTTTTGTTACTTTGGGTTTTTTTTTTCTTTTCTCTTTAAAATGTAAAACAAAATCTATATGTATATAGAAGTATAGCTGGGATAAGTGTATTGCTGATATCTGTCGTTTATCAAAGGGAACAATTAATACTTAAAATTTTCTTTTTTCTTGACCAATTTTGCATGCTTGTGTCTGGTAATCAGAACAACTGACCTGAAGACTATGCACAAATTTTTATGGCAAAATGTATTTTAAAATTTGCCATTTGAAAACATAAAACCACCTCATGTTTTAACCCAAGACATAATATGCTTTTCACTTTTTTCTTATGCACGAGGCAAACATCTCTTTCAAGGAAAGGCTGACCATTTTATCACTCCCCAGATAAAATGAATGGAGTCATTAACCTAGAAGACATTAATATTTAAACGGATTACATGTAACAGATATGTGCAGTTCATCACATATCAACCTAACTGGTCAACTTAACTGGTTCAGGAGATTCTTCCAGAGGTGCCTGAACCATGTGACCACTGGACTCATAGGTGGGTTAATCCACTGATGGTCATAATTAGGTGTGCTTTTATGAACTGGGGCCCAGCTGGAGGTGATTCACCAGAGTGGTCCAGTTGAGGGTTTGCCTACCGGGCACTATTGCTTTGTGTTCCACAGTTTGGCTGCCATCAAGCGAACAGTTTGTTTCCACCTAACCTTTCTGCCTTGCTGCTCCTGCCTTGGAGGCAGCCAGCCAACGGGCTGAAACTCAGGGTCAAATCATTAAACCTGTCCTCCTTTAAATTGCTAGTGTCAGCTGTTTTGTCCCAGCAACAGGAAAGCTAAATAATACAAGGCTCTAGTCCTCTTTTCATCATTTTCCTTCAGCCACTCACACTATAGACTAAGTGCTCAGGGTGTCTCCCACACTATTCATCCTGGCTGGCACACAGTTTTCCCATGGAAAAGGTAGAGGCACTGGACGGGCCCTGCCACATGAGAACATTTCAGCCTCTAATTGCATTGTGTCTGTTAAGACACCACTAGATCAAAGCAACCCATAAGACTAAACCAAATCTGAGGGAGGAACTAGGCTTTTATTTCAGTAGCTGGGAGAATAAAGTCAAATGGAAATTTCTATAGACAGCGGAAACAGCAATGAATTGGGGGAAGTATACATTGTGCCGTATCTATCTGGAGAAAGAGAGCTCTGTTTTAAGGAGTTGGCTTGCAACACTGCAGAGGCTGGCAGGACTACAATTCCAAAGGCAGACTGCCGGCGTGGAGCTAACAGAAGAGCAGGGGTTGCGGCTGGAGTTCTGAAGGAGTCTGGAGGCAGAATCTCCCCTTCCTTGAGGGACTTCAGCTCTATTTTTTCTCATAAGATATTTCACTGATTGGATGCATCTCATCCACATCGAGGGTAGTATGCTTTATGCCTAGGCTATGCTCTTAAATGTTAGTGTCACCTAAAATATTCCTTCATAGCAACATCTGGAGTAGTATTTGAGTAAATGTTGGTACTATCACCTAGGTTGACACATAAAATTATCAGACCCTAGTTACCAAAGGCAGAGAAAGTATCTGTGGATTAATAAAAGACACACACACACACACACACACACACACACACACACACACACCTTAAGTACTTCATTTCCTCAGATCCCTGCTTAACTCAAAATTTTAACTATTCTTCCCATTTGAATATTGACTTGTGTAAAATAACACTTGCATTCTCTAAGACTAGATTTCCTCCTGTGTAGTTTCTTCTCTAATTTTTGTTTGTTTTCATTTTTCAAACCACCAGTGCCACCAAGTCTAGAATTTTCCTGGCACTGTCTGGCACAAAGGAAGCATCCAAAAATAACTGGTTGTACTTTCAGTTCTTTCTTTTCATTTTTTAATCATTTTAAAGATAAAGTCTGTGTCTCTTCAGATTGTCTTGAAATCTTGCCCTTCTAATTCTATCTTTTATTGCTGGCTGTTGTTTATGGTGAATTTTTAATTCAATTCTTTGTACTTTGTCTGATTTTTAGTTTAACACTGGGAGACTTTCGTTTAACAGTGTGGATTTCTTTCACCCTAAGCTGTGGAATATTATTCCCAAGTGGTTTGCTTGAAATCTCAAGAGCATCAGCAATTAAGGAAAGTATCTTACCTAGTATAGCTGCTTGTAATTTTTTTTTTTTTTTTTACCTAAGGCAGAGTGCATTTAAACCCTTAATTTACCAGACATGTAGCATTCTGAATTTCCAGAGTTCGCCTCTGATAGTAGTTCTCAAACTTGACTGCACATTGGAATTACACATGGAGCTTTAAATAAAGATTGATGCCCCACAGAGATTCTGATTTAATTGCTTTGTTAGGTGTGATCTCGGCAACTGAGGGCTTTTTTTTTTGTTCCTTTGTCATGCATTTGTTAGTTTGTAAGTCCCCAGGTGATTCCAATGTGCAGTCAAGTTGGAGACCCAGTGACATAGAGATGTTGCTTGGTTCACTCCTCTGGTGACTGGTTCAATATCACCATGGGGACAGCTGCCCCTACATGATGGCTTTACAGAGACTGAATTTCTACTCCTCTGACCTTGTGTCATACACTGGGGAGATTTTAGACTGCAAGCTTCTAGATCGCAAAAAGCAATAAACTCCAGGCTTAGTATATCCTAGCAGGAGCTACAGTGTGTTTCCTCATATATTTATCAATCAAGATTTCCAGTTTTCTTTTCAGGAAGCTAGAATTACCCTCCCCTTTTTGTTTCCTTGTAAACATAGTTATTCTATTGAAAATAATCATGTTTTATTTCATCCAGATATTCAACGTGCTTATTGCTGAGGGCTTTTCTGATTATTGTGTTTTTTTATTTCTTTTTCAAATTCAGTTCAAATGATAGCTCCATGGGGAAGTATTTCCTTGAATTCAGGCCTAAATTACTGTCTCTGAATTTCAGTAGCGTCCTGTGCTTACCTGTATTAAGTCACATATTGCTGTCATGGTATCTTCAACTTGCATATGTGTCATTCCTGGTAGGCAGAGTATTCCTTAAAGTTCAGGGGCTACGTCTTAAGTGTCTTAACACGTCGAGTAGTTGCAACAGTCTACGGCATACGAAGATATTAAATAACGATGGCAATGCTAATTAGATGAACTAAACACCTTAGTTTCTCCTGTTTTTATTTATGAAACTGTACTTGCGAAGATGCGAGCTGCTGCATAATTGCTTACAATATTAGACATAATTGCTTTCAGTATCTCTCCTGCCCAAAACAGTAGCTACCCACATATGGCTGTTTCAATTTAATTTAATTTGAATTAAATTAATTTTTTTTGAATTTTTCTAATAAAAAATTCAGTTGCTCATCCACACTAGCCATGTTATAGTGACACACATACACCATATATATTCTATAGAATATATATACATTCTATAGCACAGGTTGAGCTAAAGATCCTTTTTAGGAAGTGAGCTCCATGGTTCCAGGAAAATTATCCAAAGGATTTTGTTCATTTTCAAATGTTGGCTTTGAATTAAATTATAATTAAATCATTCCAGATAAAAGCATTAGCTCATTTGCCTTATCATAGAACAGTAACAGAAGTTATTACAGATGTAAAATCTAATGCTATACATAGTTTTGTGTTGGAATTTCTCATTGCATAGTTAAGCAAATCAAGATTCAGAAAGGCTCTGCAGTTTTGCCTAAACTCACACCAGGCATTAAAATAAGAAGGGCCAAATTGTAAAGGAGAAATTCTAACTGAAAGCTAAGCCTTCTGGTCCACAGGGAAATCAAGTAGAGGTGGGTTTACCGAGATGTGCATAGTTGCAAAGTACCTAGCCCTGACATTAAGGGGCTGCCTTTGCAAATTCACACCTGCAATGTGATCTTCAATTATGTGTGAGCCAGGAACTACTGAAAATAACTGACATCAAATATTCTATCTATGTTCCCTATCGCAGAATGATCCTCAGGACTCTCTGTCTCAGATAGCTCTGTATTTCCAGAGCTGGAGCACAGACACCCTGGTGTACTGTTCAGCACTGCAGTATATCAGTGATCTCTCTTTCTGCTCCTTCAGCCTCAGTAGTCTCTGTGGTTCGACACAGCCCCAGATGTTTATATTCAATTCCAAAAGTACATGCTTTTATACAGCTCATAGTTATGAGAATGTCTTTGGATATTCACAGGGCTATCCATCAAGTAGGGGAAGACCAATTCTGTTTGGTAATTATCATCATAGAAATTCAAGCAAATGTCAGAATGAAATTTTTAAAATACCCTTCCTAGGAACACTCTCTTCAATTATTTGACTCTCATGCAAAAGCACTTCTTTAGGAATTCACATTTTTTATTAATGTTACTCTTCAGCGATTTCTTTGAAAAGCTCACCTCAAAGACTTTTAATTTAATAGGTATAACATACATATACATTTACAGATATCCATTTCTCCTTTAAGACAGAACGTAAAGTAGGAGTACTCATCAGCAGGAAAATACTCAAAGCTTTCTAAAAATTCAGTAGGTCTGGTGACTGATTTTTCATACTTTGTGTTAGCAGCAGGGAGCCATATACCAATTCTTCCCTTCCATCTCCTTCCTTCCTTCCTTCCTTCCTTCCCTCCCTCCTCCCTCATTCCTTCCTTCCTTCCCTCCCCCCTCCCTCATTCCTTCCTTCCTTCCTCGCTACCTTCCTTCCTTCCTTCTTTTCCTCCTTCCTTTCTTCCTTCCTCCCTCTCTTCTTTTATTAGGAATGTACTTGAACTTGTGTTGAAGTATGAATGAACATTCTCTATCTAGTTCAAATTTTGCTTGAATACTATGAGACCCAGAATCACTTTTAGAAATAGACTTACTTTCAGGAATACTACAGAGTGTGGAAAAACCAACATTGCTGGCTTTTTCTTTCCTATATTTTCTTAATAAATAGTGGATGCTTTGATGTAGTCCAGGCTGACACAGTTCTTCTGAATCTCCAAAAGGTTAGCATAGACTGAAGTGCTGAGGATACAGGCCATAGTTCTCATGTGAACCCCTCTTCCCTAATAACATTCTTAGGAACACAGGGTAGAAATTATTTAAAATACATGCTTTAATCATGTCTAGATGACTGAGAAATGGTAAGGACCCAGAAGTGAGGTAGAAATAGGGGAATTTATGGGAAGCATATGAATTTCAAAAATAAAGAGGGAAGAAGGAAGGATAGAAGGAAGGAAAGAAGCAATAAATTTGAAAAAAGATAAATGAGATTCTTTCAAAATTTAAAATTGATCAAACTGTGGTAACAACTGAGATGAGGGAAAGGAGAAAGGAAAGAAAGAATGAAGAGAAAAAAATTTGTATGTATACACACACAAGATAGCTAATATAATTGTACTACTAATTTCTATTGGTTTATTGAGAGGAACAGTTAGTGCTTAATTTTTTTTTAACAGTTTTGCATACCTATATCTGGTAATCTGAACAAGTACTTTGAAGATAACAATATGCAATATAACAACCATTGTGGATTTCCTATCATCTTGTTTTGAAATTCTGTATCATTTTTAATGTTATTTTCAAAAAAAATTATTCTCTTTAAAATAAAAAAATTAAAACACAAAGTCAAGACAACTTAACAAACAGGAGAAAATACTTGCAAAGTATGTAATTTATATGTCTAAAATATATAAAAAGCTCTTTATGTCAACAGCAAAGGGACAACACAAGTAAAAGTAGACTAGAGCTTGAATAGATCCAGCAGTTAGAGGAAGGAGTTCCAAAACTGTATTAGATGTAGAACAACCAGCCTAAATTAATAATTTAGGGAATTGTAAAACAGAAGCTTTTAAATGATTGATGGCATCTACGTTGTCAGTAGTCCAAAACAAAAATTGAGACAAAATGAGGATATAGAAAGATATTTATGCTGTGACCACTGGCAATTTCTTTTATTTGATATAACTATAGTAATTATACTTCATATTTTAAATAGTTTTCATTCATTCTAATATTCTTGAAATTTCTATCAAGTCCTCCAAATTCATCTTGAAAAATGTTAGCCTATTTACTACCACCACCACCAGTAAAAATATAATCTCAAAATTGGGATCTTTCTTTCTTTCTTTCTTTCTTTCTTTCTTTCTTTCTTTCTTTCTTTCTTTCTTTCTTTCTTTCCTTCCTTCCTTCCTTTCTTTTCTCTTTCTTTCTTTTTTTCTTTCTCTCTCCATTTCCTTTCTTTCAACCTTCCTTCCTTCCTTCTTTCTCTCTCTTTCCTTTTCTTTCTTTATCTTTCTTTCTTTCTTTCTTTCTTTCTTTCTTTCTTTCTTTCTTTCTTTCTTCTTTCTTTCTCTCTCCATTTCTCTTTCTTTCAACCTTCTTTCCTTCCTTTCTTCCTTCCATCCTTTTCTTTTCATCTTTCTTTCTCTCTCTCTTTCTTTCTTTCCTTCTTTTTTTCTTTCTCTCTCCATTTCTCTTTCTTTCAACCTTCCTTCCTTCCTTCCTTCCTTCCTTTCTTCCTTCCTTCCTTCCTTCCTTTCTTCCTTCCTTCCTTCCTTTTCTTCGTGGACTCACTTCTTTAGACCAGAGAGAGTATCTTTTTTCTCCTTCAGTAAGATTTGAAGAACATCATTCTGGATACTATTTGCCATGTGACTAACTCAAAGAATGTGGCCATTTGCAGGAGTACACATGAGACAAAAATAAAGAGCACTTTCCTTTTCTTAAAATAGAATTCACAAACCTGAACAGCATAGTTTCATATAAGAACCCACATTACTGGCTTTAATATTGCTACACACAGATTCTGAACCGACAGAAGCAGGTGGGCACAGGACGACACCGCCGAGTGGTCCCGTGCGCACTCACCCTCATTACTCTTGCCCCTATCTTGCCTGCCGGACGCGTGACTCGCTCCTTTTATTTACACCACTCCTCCACCTCTGTACCAGCCGGAGTGACAGCGAGTTTGATTAAAAAAATATCTAATGGAAGAACTCTCCATTTTATTATCATTCAAAGTTCTTTTAAGAAAGATCTTACATTGACAACACTAAGTACATTCTTTTTTTTTTTTTTTTTTTTTTTTTTTTTTTT
>NW_004955424.1:5328112-5338258 GCF_000276665.1 Chinchilla lanigera | reverse complement strand
GAATTTATTTTCAAGTTTTGTTTTTATTTATTTTTCAATCATTTGTGTGTTGGAATTCAAGACAAAATGTAAAGCTTCTATGTTTAACTATTTATTTTAGCTAGTGTTAAATACATATATTTCCTCCATATCCTTGCAGACTTTACTTATTTTCCTATGTGGTGGTAGAGTCCCTGGACAGCAAGTGCCGACATCAAGAGAGGGGCTGATGATGGAGCATTGAAGAGAAGACAGAAATGATAGAGTAAAAATTAAAAAAAAAAAAAGCACATTCTCAGCAGGTGATTCTACAAAACTGTTCCACCAATACCAAAAATTACTCCCATAGAGAGTTATTTACTTTGAACATTTCTAAACTTGTCTGCAAAATCTTTGAATTCCCTCCTGATTGTTTAAAAATACATGAGTGGATGCATATAGGGAATGGCTAATAAAAACCATATTATAAGAGCTCTGATGAATAGAAAATTAAAGTAGTTCCCAAAACGGGATCAAGTGTTCCAGTAAAAAAAATTCTTTATTTTTTTCCTTCTCTTCTTTTCAGTGATTATGTGTGCTATTTCTTTCAATTCAGAACAAAACAAAACAAAGAATGCTAAACTAACTAACTAAATAAATAAGCATGTGTGGACTAATTCACAAACCTCTGAACAAAATGTTTCACATCCTGGTCTATCATCTTTTTAGATTTTTTTCTATCTGTAATGGCATTTTTTCCTCATTTTTGTATTTCCCTTATGCATACTAGATGCTTAGCATATTTTGTCTCTGTGATCTTTGTTTTATATACTATACAGCACTGACCTTCTTGAAAAAAATAAATAGATCAATATTTATTAGTCACACTATCTCTCCAAGACAGCTCAGTATCTGGGTCTATCGTTCGAATTTAACTTACATTTTTTCCATAGCCTCAGCCTCAATTCACACTTTGTTTTTGTTTTTGTTGTTGTTGTTCTTGTCTCTGTCCTGAATTTCAAAATATCTGGTTCCTTCCCACTGTCAATTCTGCCTTTGTAAAAGCTTGGTCATGTCTCTGAACCTGTTTCTTCACCTGTAACATCTGTATTTCATCTTATTACTGATTCTGTGTGTGTCCACAATGACATACATGTTTAGTCACACATTTCATGATATTCTTCATTTGTTAGTGTATTAGACCTGGACCGGATCTTAGTCTAAGCAAGAATAGACATGTATTGTATTTTTTCATGGTTAATGTAGGGTGAGCATGGGCCTCTTGAAATTTTCATGGTGCATAATTTCCACTCTTCCTATTTTTTCTATTGAAATATTCATCTTTTCACGTAGCAGTTGGTCCTTCAAGCATCCTTTTATAAATGCCTACTACCTGTAAGTCACATTTCCAGCCACTATGGATTCAAACATGACAGACACAAGTATTTCAAACGTACTTTGGTAATATTCCAAAATAAGTAAACTTTTTAGAAGCAGAATATCACACTTGTCCATATATCCCCTGAAATAAACTGGATACATGACACCAGAATATAAAACCATTCTTTAAAAGATTTAAAATAATACTTACATGTAATAAAACAAATCCCATTTGACAAAGGAGTGGGAATAGAAAATGCACAGATTTTCCCTTAACATATAAGAAAATGTTAACTGACTTCCTATATAAACATGTTAATATTCGTTTTTAATTTTTTCCCAATACTTGGTTTATACTCACAGCCTTATGCATGCAAGCACCCTAACACTGAGTTACATCCCCAGCTTTATAATAGATTTTGGTAGTTAGAGAAATATGGACAATAGCCCTAATTTGGAAGGTAGCAGTCTTTCCTTATGTGTATATCAGCAATAATTCCTGAGTTGGTAAGAAAATGATGATTTGTTTTAAGGGCATGACTGATGCCAGATAATACGTGCCTGGCTTCATCCGTCGGTGCAGTCCACTTACAATTAACACTTCTGCCCTTCAGCCTTTTCTCATACCCAAACACAACTTGCTGTCTCTTGATCCTTCATCTTTACTAATACTGTACTGTCTGCTCTAAATATTTGTTTCCTTTTGTTTATGGGAAGAGAAAGAGTTTATTTATCACAGTAACTTCAAAATTTCCCTCAGGAAATTTTCAGTGACATTTCAATCTAAGTTAATAAATTTCCTCCTATGTACAAAAGAGTTGAATGCTAATATATTAATGTATATCAATATAACACATATTTCAATACTTATATTATTATATGTTAGTAGGTTTTTAACTCCTCAAATCTTGATACTATGGCAAATTCACATGAACAATTCAAAATTCAACACCATCAGTTACATATAAATCTGTGAGCATGCAATGAAAACATAAATGGGTAAGTTAATGCAATTTCCCTTACAAAACCCATCTGATATTGGTGAAGAGATTAATGACTCATATAAGAGGTGAATATAAGTCAAACTCATTTGTTTTATAGACCAGTTGTGAAAGCAGTCCATCCCTTTTTAGTGTTTTTGCACCAAAGATAGGAATTAAATCAGGTTTATGGAAAGGCATCGCCACTCCAATGACAGGAGAGAATGTGTCCTCATGTTAAGCTTCAGACTGGTAAATATTGAGTAACAGATGCACAAGTGGACAATTCTTTGGTTTAATTAATAGTAATAAAATCATTCCCTGCTTCCTATAATTGCTGCTTAATACTAGATTTTCATAACAGTGCAAATTCTCCTTTCATAATTCTTTAAATAGTAGTTTGTTTTTAGCTTGCATGTTACCAGTCTCAAGTTATCTAAGGAGAATTTTAAAAGGTTGCTACTATGGGAACAATATCTCTTTGCATGTCTCTTTTATTTTAGACCAAAACCATTTCTACATTGCATTCCTTCATTGAACTGTACCTAGAGTTCTTCTAGCTGTCACTTAGC
The DNA here is from genome assembly GCF_000276665.1 of Chinchilla lanigera. Lineage (NCBI taxonomy): Eukaryota > Metazoa > Chordata > Mammalia > Rodentia > Chinchillidae > Chinchilla > Chinchilla lanigera. The sequence continues at coordinate 5,335,368 of NW_004955424.1, read as the reverse complement.
AAGATGTAAACATTTTACATAGAAAACTTTTGACCTTTTTAGATTTTATTTTATTTTATTTTTAAAAATTTTTGTTTCAAATGCCAGGAGCCATCCAGGCACTTGTCATAAAGGAAAAGGTCACTCCAGAGAAGGAAGTCCTGGGTTGACTGATATAGTTTCTCCTTTGTCTCATATAGGATGACAAGCACTGATTGTAGACTGCCTAAATGATAGCTTATCGCTACTCTGATCGTAGAGGGAGAAGAAAGCTTCACGGATTTCTGCAGCTATGTCCAAAACAAATTTGGAAAATGTAACAAATAGCCAAAACTTGATTGTCATGGTAAATGGAAGTTATTTAAAAATGTACAGCTCTTTGTAAAAGCCCATTATATGTGTTCCAAGTAGAGTTGATACTTATTTGAAAGTGATTCATCACCAGCCTAGGCTATCATTATAAAGGGATTACTATGAACTATTTGCCATGTAGGAGTATGGTTTTGCTTATATAACAATGTGCTCTTGATTGAATGTCTGTTTTACTGTAATTATAAGATAGAATAAATATATAAAAGCACAGGGTTTTTTTCCCAGTGAAGTGGAATCACATAAAAGACTATTCTCTAAAAGCTGATTTTAACAGCAAATGAGGCTACATTAAGTGAATATTGTGAAATTATTATAATACTGCAAAATGCTGTGCTAGTGTAGGAACTTCTCAGCTACTGTTAAAGAGAAGTTTGTTTTTCAAAACAAATATGAGGATAGAATAAAACTGAAGATAAACATTTTTAGGAGATACAATTTTAGGAGATACACACAGGAGATACAATTTTAGGGGATACACACAGGAGATACAATTACTAGAAAATTCAGCACTAGACACTCTTTTAATATCCCTTCTCAAGAGCATTCTGTGCCCATACACTATTTGCCTACTAAATGCACAGATAAAATAGACCTCGAACTTTGCATGTGTACCAATTGGAGTGATGGGCTGGTTTCAGGAAATGTTACTGTCAAACCCATTCATAAGTCTTGGAATCACAATCTTGTGAAAGTATTGTAACCAAACAAATTAAGACTATGACATAAAATTTTGTTACAGTTATTGAATTTCAGATTTACACAGTCTATGATTTGTAATCTTGTTGTGTGTACCATTTTACTAAGTCCTGATTTTAAATTTAGAAACTTCTTCAATGTCTAAAAGTGATGTAGTTTGGAGCAATAAACCAAACTATGTTATTTTACATGTCATGAGGATTACAGATACTAAGAAATTATTCATGATGCAATCATCATAGATTTTTTAAAAGGTTGGAAGAAGTTATTAGATGTGTTTTAAGGGGAAATTTTTGAGACATATCATCGTGAAGCTATGGGAGTGACAATAAAGCACAGCTACCATGTTCCCTCAGAAATTAAACAGGTCAAATGATGATTTGAAAGTAGAAAAAGAAACCGGCCGTTTGGATAAACAAAACAACAACAGTAATGAAAGTGACTGAGTGTTCTGTAAAAATAAATGTTCCACAGTTTTATCTTCACATTTCTCTACAATCATGTAACCAGCACTCAGCCATCAAAGCTAAAATGGAGAGACGCATATAACATTGAAAACCTAGTTGCAAGCTAGAGTTGAAAGTGAAGGAAAGCATGAGTTATTTGTCACTAAAACTCTTAAAAACTCTCTAAAGAAAATGAATTAATATTAGTTCTTTATGCAAGTGAGATCACCTCAAGCTTCAAATATCAGTAAACAAACTTATTTAATTCATTTTCACCTGAATAGATCTTGTTAGGTTGATGTAAGATATTAGTAAGTAGATTCTTTTGATATGTTATTTGCAAAAGACCATATTTTTTAAATAATCTAAAGTATAACTGTCTGTGAGGGGACTGAGAATTTGTGATACTGACATGTTCCAACATGATGTGGCTGTTATTGCGTTGGAACCTAACCTGAAGAAGTACTGAAGTGGTGTAATCTTTAACTCTTCTATAAAACTGACATTACCATTCATGCCTTCCACTGAAAATTACATTTTCAAAGAATGTTGTTTTTGTCCAATTCCCCAGACCAGACTACACTTTCAAAGATAAAGTCATACCATGTAAATCTCTTAGCTATAACACTTTAAAAGGTAAAATTTATTCAATACTGAACCATTGTCTTCACAAATAAGAAATAAATTGATTCCAATAACCCTTTGCAATTACCTGTCTTTGCTTATGCTTCATGTCCAAATGAGAAAGTATTGAAGCCAAGATGAAGATCGCCTGAAAGAAACCAAACAAATCAGCTTCTTATATATAGGACTAAATTTTATTCGTATAACAAAACCATTTCCAAAGTAGCCAGACAAAAGTAATGAAGAATACGAATGCTTACAATGATTTGTGGATTTCTTTTTAAAGAACAAAAGCCACGCTACAGTACTTGTATATATTTTGGTGGCATCTTATCATGATTCCACCTAACTATTGCAGTCTTCTCTATACTGCGGAACCAATTTCTCAGACTTCATTTCCCAGTCGACTCTAGATTAGAATGCACCAATGACAGGTATCTGTGTAGAGGTTGAAAGCCGAAGAGAATGGAAGTCATCACCATTTTGGACGAAGCAGACAGGGCTCTGCCTACTGACAACAGGGATGAAGAATTTGATAAAGGTGGAAATGTGGGTTTGGGTAGAAGGCAAATATGAGGGCTCTATGGAGGGCAATTACATGATGTCACAAGTGATTTTCTTTATGTGTTCACCCAGTATGGTGCTTAGAGCAATTGTCATGATGCTTGACTATACTCTGTCAGTCTGTTCTTTTCTTAATTCCTAAACATAAGCACGGCCTTTCCTCACATTACAGTGGTTATTAAAAACTGTTTTTATTAGGAATATTACTTCAAGAGCTGCATTTGAGAGAATTAACGCATTATCATTAGCAAGTTTGATACGATTATAGTGAAGGTGACCTTCTAGACTGATAGACTGAATCAGCACTTAGCCAATAAAGTATTAGCATAACCAAAATAAACTGCCAGTAACCTTCATAACCCTGTACTTTTGTGTTCTTTCTCTGTCTTCAAATGAAGATGTTTTTGTGTTTAATGTCCTCTCATGGACTGCCTTTGATACACTTCTTGCCAATAAATTTCCAAGCCTGAACGTTATTAATGAGAGTAAGGACATGTTGCAAGATGTTTGAGTCCTGATATTCTGAAGACATCCTTTAGGAGATACGTGTCCGTGGATCTCTCCGAATCCTAGATATCTCAGATGCAGAGGAACTGACTTCACAGTCAGTTGTCTTTTCAATGATATTTGTGCAGTGAACAGATTTGGTAGGTAAAATGTCTACACATAAATGAAAGGGCAGATTTTATAACAGTCTTGGATGACACAGTTGCATTTTACTCCAGAGAAAATTGGAGATAGACATCTGCTTTATAAAAACTTTGATTTCCTAAATTTACATGTTCTGTCCTATACTGCAGTCAACTACCTGTTCTGATACCTAACCATCCTTGTATTGCCCTCTGAGAACTGAGACTCAAGAAATTGAGGCAAATGATAATGTTTTATTTCTGCTGCTCTGCAAAGAACTATCCTTCATTTCTAAACTATGAATCTGTGGTCTTCTGCTAGCATCAGTCATACTGTGATAGAGTAGTTAGATTGTAATTGACAAAATTTCTGCCAACTCTTGTAAGTGCTCTATGATCTCAGTATTTGTATGGATGAGGAATGATTTTAAAACTTCTATTTTCCCAGTTTAAATAAAAGTGTCTGCAGTCATTATCTTATACCTGTCTCATTATTATTTGTTGGATGCATTATATATTGGGTGCTGCTTATTTCATAGGTCTCCAGGCAGGAAAAACCAATTCAAGGCTCTGTGCTTGATACAATCAATCCAAGGAGCCTCATACTCACCTGAACTTTATTGAATGACAGAATTCTGGAACTAGGTCTTGGCACTGATGCCCAGTGGATGAAACTGGGGAGTGAGGTATCTCAGAAGGGATGAAAGGTTTGTACGTTGGCTTGTTGAGATTTGTTGTTGTTGGAAGGGAGATTTCAGTAGGTTGAATTTTTCAAAATTAACCCCTCATTGTCTCAACCCCCAAGCTTCTCCAGAACCTTGCCTGAAGACTATCAGTCCAATGAGACTATATTGTTCAAGGTACTTAGGGTTTTATTCTCAAGTGTATAATCACAGGCCCAATGATCCTGATTGTTTTCTCGTGTATATATGTGAGTCAATCCAGTGCTTCATTTTCTAAAATGAACAGAACTCTTTTCCCATCAAAGTGAACGGAAGTGTCTGGATCATTGTTTAGAAATGCCAGTTTTATATTTGTATTTAATTTAACACTCATTTGCTGAGTGTGGTAGTGCATCCCCATGATCCCAGAATGATGGAGGCAGAGGCAAGGGGATTGCCAGGAGTTTAAGGCTAATGACATAGTGAACCCCAGTCTCAAAAAAAGAAAGAAAATTAAAATTAATACCCATTTAATTAGCCTCAGTGACAGACTTCATGAAATACTTTCTGCCATTATGGTAAATACTAGGGAAGCAGAACCAATAGTTCATTGTGCTTTCTTTAAAGAACTGTGTGTCAGTGAATTCCTTTAATATGTCTGCAATGTGACATTTCTTTGCTATTAATATTTGCTATTAATAAGAGCTCACTCAGGACAAAATCAGTTTTGTCCAGAATTGTCAGAGTAAATGTTGCTTGAAGAATGGAGACTGAATGAGAACTTCAGTGATGGATGTTTGAGTAGCTTTTAGAGCAGAAAAATGCTAGGGTACTCCTTGATATAATATATTGAATCATATTATATGAAGGAGTAACATTTTTGCTTTCATTCTTTAACACCCATCATTTATCTATTCATTGAGTGTTGTTTTCCTATATCAGACTTAAGTACAAAATCAAAATCTTACCCTCTCTAATGGCTCTTCATAGTGCTTATTTCCATTTCTTGCCTATCAAAGGGAGCAGTGAACAAGTCTTTCTTATTTGCTACATTCATTTCTCATTACTGCTGATTAGTATGGAAGAAAGTTTAGAAGTGCTAACATAAGAAATGGGAGTGGGGTATAAAATCTAGTGATCATTTTGTTTACTTCTATCTCCTGACACTTTTATCCACAATGTTGCTCAAAAAATCCTTTGATCTCTCCAGTCCTTATTTTGCCTTCATCCTTTCCTCCCTCCTTCCCCTCTATCCTCCTCCTTCTCTACTTTAGTCTCAGATATATGCACATGGACCATGCTTTGGTTATTCTTTTTTGTCAATGCTGGGGATTTGATGAACATATTAAGAAGTACAGTAGTGAGCAGTTAAAAACATTGAATAAAATTATATGCTATTTTGTGTGTAGTCATATATTAGTCATGAATCACTTAATGAGTATAAAATTATTGAGAGCAGGGGTCAAGTTTCATACACTATTGGTCCCATTGTGCACACTCTTGGTCCTTACACACATTGATCTATCACTGTGCTGGGACATCCATATAGTTCATACACACAAGCTGTGTTTTCCATGACGCTTCTTTTGTGAAGGCTTCCACAATGCTGTTAGGATCATTTAAGTGTCATGTGAAATGAGTTCTGCTACGAGGTAGATCTGTCCCTTACTTGAGTGAATGTCTTTGAATATAAGACGTCTATGTTTACATTTCATAATTGAAGAAAATAAATATTATTATATATATTATAGACTACTCTTATGGTTATAAAATATGTACATATTTCCATATCTATATAGTTAAACATTTTTAATACATCTGATGATTTTTATATTCCTCAAATTCTTTAAATCTTTGACATTTTGATTAGTTGTTTTATTTTTCATATTTTTCATTAAATATACCATTTTTATATTGCTTTGAAATATTTAATAGTATGCAGAAAAGACTTCTACAATAGCTTATTCATGATTTAGTTGTGCTAGTAGTCAAATACTATTTTTCTATTTTGTAATACATGTTGAAATAGCATCTAATTACTTTACGCAAAGTCTATAACTTCAGTGGTTGTATATGTTTTAAAATACCTTTAAATATTTGAAGAGATATTTTGAATAGAACTGAAGGTATGAAATGAAAATTATACAATGGGAAATTAGACCACAATGTGATATACTACTTACTTTTCAGTTACTGACTATACAAAGTGATACATAAGCTATTCTCATACATTTCTGTAGTTCTGTATCTACAATAGAACTCCAATTTAATACACTTTTTTACTTTAAAAAGAAAAGGAGGAAAACATTAACAGAGAGACAACCATTTACAAAATAGCAAAAGAGCAGTACAGACAATACAGAGTTACAAACAAGGTGATAGGAAAATAACAATGCTTCTTGTATTACGTATTGATATCTTCAAAGTGGTTTCTCATGAAAACAGATAGAGACATGCAATATTGATCAACCAAGGACTCATTAACAGTTTTTTTCAGAAAAGAAATAGAAGACAGTAGAATAACTATGTTAACTATCCTGTATATACATGCATAAAAAATTTTTCCTCCTTTCCTTTCTCTTTTCCCACATCCCAGATGCCCTTTATCCTTGAATGTTTTCCTATCATTTCACAATGTCCATCATACCTCCAAGTTTAAATTAACTCTTTCAGGTTTTACACCAGTGAGACAATGTGGTGCTTGTACATGCATATTATTTATTAGTTTATGTCTTAGTGTTTTCTCATTGCTGGGACAAAATACCTGAAATCCATAAGTCAAAGAAGGAAAGGTTTATTTTAGCTCATAGTTTGTAGAGCTCTCAGTACATAGTCAGATGGCTACCAGGCAGGGCAGCACATTAGATGGGCATGGCAGAGGAAGAAAAGCTCTTAGCATGGCAGGAAGGCAACAGCAAGAACTCCTTTTCCTTTCTCTTTTTATTACATCCAACCTACAAACCTATGGTTGGTGCACCCCACCTACACACACACAGAGTGAGTCTTCCCTCTTCATTAAATCCATCATCCACACCCAGGACTATGCTAAAATAATCAATCAGTGTACTAATCCACTGTCATACACCTGTGATCCAATATCACACACCTAAGTTCACTCACTCCCTGTAGTGCATTGACAACTGGTGGTAAACTTATATCCCTGAACTGAGATGAGTAAACATGGTGCTGGGTGTGGGAGGCCCACCTGAGGACTGTTGCCAACAGCATAAGAGGCAGAGTTGGAGAAGAAGGAGGCTTTTGGGAACTAAAGAGTCTGTTGGGAG
>NW_004955424.1:5306309-5327822 GCF_000276665.1 Chinchilla lanigera | reverse complement strand
TGGTACTTTTTGGGGGAGCTCTGGTTCTTCTGAGTGTCGCTTCCTTACTCCAGTGCAGATCTTTCAGCCTGCTAGCACAGATCCTTCATCCCATTGTCACAGACTTCCTAGATTCCACTGCTGACCTTTGGGCCTTCCCAGTGCAGATCCGTGAAACAGGCCTGCATGAGACATTGTCATGGGCTCTGGGCCTCCAGTTGGATTCATGAGAGGCACTGTTATGCGCTCTAGGTCCTCAGGTGGACTAATGCAGGACATTGCTATGGGATCAAGGCCCTCAGCTGGATTCTTGGTCTGTAGTCTCTGGACAGATTTCCTGAACTCTTTTGTACATCATTCTTTACATGGCTATTAGAAATAATCATAAAATATGTGTCCTGTATTATATATTGTTCTCTGCTTGCAAAAATATCCACCAAACCAACACACTCCCAAACGCTCTACCTGTGGACACACGAGACTTTAAGGGGAATCTAGGTATAAATAGTAACAGTCTACCTCTACACTACTCATGAATTCCAAGGTTTCAGGACAATTCTTCTTGTTATTGTACTGCTAGTTCAGTGCCTGCCACCTATTAAGGATGCTAAAAGTGTTTGTTGAATTGATAAATTCATTTTCTGTCACGGAACATATCCATGTGGTCCCTGAGCCAATGTTGCTTTATTAGCTAAAAAATTGGACAAACATTTTTGATGCTCTTTATATTATATCTACTCTGGCACATATATTCTGAATGAGATTTTCAGGGTCTCATAAAATCCTTACACACAAGGTTAAAATATGAAAAATAATAATTTGGAATTTTGCAACTCTTAAAGAATTCTTAGGATTTTGATAGAGGAAAATAAAATTTGGGGAAAGGTCACATGACAGTAGACAGTGAACAATTAAAATGTATTACTAAGTAAATGGATAGTAAGATTACCAATTGTTTGCAAATGGACCGTAGTTGTATTATAGGAAAGATAGAAATTCCCGTTAGGAACTCAAGATTGAATCATAGCTTGAGATGTAAATGAAATTAACACATCATGGTGGAGGGGGTGGCAAACTGAGAGAAGGAGAGGGCTTGAGGTGCAGAGAATTGAACTATTCTGAATCGTATACATGAGGAGACCAGGTAATTGGAAAGGGGGATCACAATGAAAAAAGAACAGATATGAAAGGTATGGAAAGGAAGTTTGATTTTCCAGGAGGAAATGTGGTATTAAACACAATCAGGATGATGTGAGGAATATTGCACTATCAAATTTCTATGTATTCAGTGCAGAAAAATTGCACTGTAAACAATGTAAACAATGACAATGAGGATGAATTACAGGAATCTATAAGTGGGAATCAACTAGATTGGAGTGGAGCCAGCTGGGAGATATAAGTAAAAAATGACAAATATCATCATGGGACGTTCCCTTTCAGAAACCAAAAACCATGGACATGCCTTAAAGGTGTGGGAAAAATAAGCTAAAAGGGAGAAGTTGACGGTACAACAGGAAGAATAATTGATGAGCAAGTTCTCAGGGATGATGAGAAATGAGTAAGATAAAATGAAATGGATTTTTAAAAAAACGAGCAGAAGGCATTATTCTGAGACAAAGGAAAATGATGTCAATGTGATAAACGTTCTAAGAAGTGTTGGGGTAGAAAAAAGAGAAAGTAGATTTTAAAGAGAATGGTCCTTGTAAAGAGTCCAGATTCTTTTGTTTTAGTAATGAAGGGTGACTTTGAGTACAGGGGAGAGCTGTACAATGAGTCAATAAACCCTCTGTGATTTCTAGAACCAGCACTTGCTATGAGACTTTCAACATATTAACTTCTCCCAATTTCTTTCATTCTTGTGCTTTTCTGTTCTAAAATGAGGCTGTGATGGACACAAAAACAGGATGCCCCAGTTCTCCATCAAAGGACTTGTTGTCCTGGATACTTTTAGTGACATATGCAGACTGCATTGAGCTGTCAGTCCACTAAAGACTTTCTCAGTTGTAGAAATCTACCTCACACACAGCTAAGTATATTGAGTGATTTCCCACATTCAGTGTCTGAAAGATATGGGCATAAGTCTCAGCCATTTCGGGCCAATGGAAACCAACTGCCTTGAGCCATGTTAGTTTCAGAATTACCTGTAAGTTGGTCAGCAAGGGAAAGAAGTGTGGCCCGCTGTGTAGCTGGGTTTCTCTCTTTCCAGTCCTGGTGCCTCCTCCTCTCCACTATGTTGATTCCAAGGCAACTGTCATAAAGCTCTGTCTGAAAGTCACAGCTGGAAAGCCTGCATAGTCATTGAAGGTGCTATGCAGATGCAAAAAAGATAACAATAAACTATTTTATACTGAGTAGGTTCTTGTTGTTGTAATAGATGGTAAACTATTTATGCTTCCCATCTCCTAAACAGGCAGATAATATTTCTGAGTATTCTAAAATTATTTATTTTGACAAAGCATTTTATAGACACACTTACTTTGTAAAATTTCATAACATGGTCAGGGATGTTTGGTAATGTTTTTTCAAGTGTTTGAGTAGTATCTTTGGAGGTATTCTTCTACATGTGCTATTTGACTAGAGTTTTCATACTGAAGAGAGCACCTGGCCATATTTTAGGTCAACGTTGTCAGTACTATTAGAAGTCAGCTTCTGCTAACAGACAGTATTCTGTGTTTTACCTTTCAGCTAATCTGAAATATGATAAAGAATCTATTTTTAACTGGATATATGAAGCCAGCATATGTCCAAAGACAAGTGTGAAGTACATAGGAAAAGTGTGCCCCGAAAGTGACAGTGACTTTATCCCTTTTGAGAATGGAATGGTAGGAACCCAGTTACTCTGCCTCCTACACCAATTTCGTACATAGACTAAGCTGTCATTATTCTGACAATGCTAGTTTTCCCTCTTTTGTTCACTCATATTGCTAAAGATTTGTTGCCAGTAGCAATCCATTTGGGTGCAGCGCTTAATGCCAAGAACGATAGCTTCCCTGAAGTGAATGGAGATTCACAGCCGATAGCAAACCATTGTGAGAATGAGTTCACACCAGCCAAGCAATAACTCCATTCAAAGGACCTGCAGTGCAGTTCAGTCTGACAGTGTCCTCATGAGAAGAATAGCTTCGCATTTAAGCTCCAGGATGTGATGAGAAGGTGGGAAACGTTTGCTTCAATATTTCCCAGTGGATATACTTTGGATGGTTATGACAACCTCTACTACATAAATCATCTCAAAAGTTAACTCTTGAGCTCATGCTGCAATATGTCTGATGGGAAAAATCTGCAAGTGATAGAACAGTTAACACAAAGCTTCTAAAAAAATCTTTAGTCGGAATAATTTTACTTCTTTTTGACATTTCCCACTGTCTTGTCTGGGTTTGATTTCATGAAGTGGACAAAGGACTCGTGTGAAGCAGCAGTTCAGGTGATGAACGTGTTGGAGAAAATAACTTCATTTGATTTTGTGTGACTTAGTCCTGAAAGCTGTCTGTACAGATTAAATGAGCCAACAGTTTGCTTTACATTTCTTAGAGATGAAACCTTGAACTCTGAACACAATGAAAGAACAATTGATCAAAACAGTGAAATCAGTTAATTTGCAGCAGGAAAAGTCAGCAAAATAGATCTGTTCTCCCCAGTTAGGCAGCCCAGAAGTTCTGTTCATACTAAACATGAGTGAGCCACAAATTTTTGGCAGGCAATATAAATTTCTAGATAACTCTGCCAAATTGAAATCTAAAAATTTATCTATTCACTTGGAGTTTCCTATTTTACTTTTTGTATCATAATTCGGCTGGCTATTTCATGAACAATAATCTTGTCAATGTTTAATTTTTTTCCCTTCATATAAAATGAATTTAAAAGAATATAATGTAAACGTTAAATCCCTTTGCCCTTTTTGGTCTAGGGATCCCCATACCATTTTCCCATCACAGTAGCAAAGGTTACAGAGCTATCCCATACATATAAAATTAGTGTCCACATATTTATACTTAAAATACAATTTATTTTCTTTATACAATTTATTTTCTTTATACAAATAATTCTTCTATTTCTGCACCTTGATTCTTTTACTTAACTAATTATTTTTGGTGAACAAATGAAAAAAACTTCAAATGCTACTATATTATCTAGAAATGTATTTAAATCATTCTGAAGCCTTTTTGAATTTCTGGTTCCTTCATCACCCAAAATAAAGAAGTTTGTCATAGATAGAATCATTTGTGACTCTGCTGACATAGACTTGGTTTGCATTTGTCATGAGCAGTTTCACTTAAAATATTGGCTGATCAAAGAGGATTTGGCAGCAGTTATCCACGTTAGTCTTTCAATTCTGTATGATATCATTATGTATCATCATGTGCATTCCTGTTGAGAGGGCATCAGTCATATATCACACATTTAATTAAGGGATATAGGATGGAAAAGAAGAAAGAGCCCAATCATAAAATACTGCTTCAGTGAGAGTGGTTCAAAGACCAAGAAGAAAGGGAAGACCAGATTTTTTAAAAAAATGTAATACAGTAATTTGGTGTGTACAAACACATGACAAATTGAGCTCAAAATATAGGAATACTTACATTTCCTAAATTAAGTAATTTATAACACAGAAGGTAATACTTGACTATTAGGTAGTAGAAATAAGTTTTCTGAAAAAAACAAACAAACAAACAAACGAACCAAAAATGGCATAAAGTGGTTTTCCAGGTAGCTGAAATAAGTGTGCACAGTTAGAAGAAGGGGAAGAACTGAGAGCAGGAGAAAGGAAACTGAGTTGTTGTCTATGGAATGTTTCATACTGAGAATTGACTCCAGGTTAAAATTGAATGGTGAAAAGGGTAAAGAAGCAGATGAAGCAGTTGGAGAGTTGAATAAAAGAGGATTTATTTAGATAATGGAAAGTGTGTGCAAACTACATTTGGTAATAAAATGTCCTGTCTAAATAACTAGTATAAAAGAGAAAGAGGGCGATTTGCACTTAAATAAAACAGCATCTCAGGTTGCATGGGGAACAGCATAGGAGGAGAAACTGAGGACAGAGAAAATGTTTAGGTATATGTTCAGAAATGAATGTAATGAGGATGAGGAAGGTAGTAGGAACATAGTGCAAAATTATACGGAGCAATGTTCAATAAAATATCACTGGATTTAGAGAGAACTTACTGATATTTTGAGTGAATAGGGAGAAGTGTAAAATAGCTCCAGATTTTAGCATAGCAAACAATGGTAGATGGGGATGGCAAAATCTTTTCACTTTAGATAGGCTACCTTAAGTCACATACTCCATAGTTAGGGAAAACAATGCAGTTAGATGGCTATATCACCATGCGTTGAAATTCTGGATCATTTTTCTTGTTTTCTATGCTGTTTCGTTTATGTATTTATTTTTGTTATTTGGGCTTTTTTAAATGAAAAACAAAATTTATATGTGTATATAAGGATAGCTGGAATAAGCGTATTGTTGGTGTCTGTGGTTTATTGAAAGGACCAGTCAATGCTTAAAATTTTCTTTTTTGTTAATCAATTTTGCACACTTGCATCTGGTAATCAAAATGACTGATCTGAAAACAATAATATGCAGTATAAGAACCATTGTTGAACTCCTACCATCTTGTATGTGAAGCTCTGCAACATTTGCAGTGTTTTTTTTTTTTATTATTATTATTATTACTTGCTACTGTCTTGGATTGTTTGATCAACCTTACTTTTTTTTTTCTTTTTCCGGTATCGGGAATTGAACTCATGACCTTGCACTTGCCAGGCAGACACTGTCCCGCTGAGCTAAATCCCCCGCCCCCAAATCTTATGTTGTTATGGGTGATGCAACAAGCAACTTCATTGAAGATAACAGTATGTAAAGTAGCAACCATTGTTAATTCCTATCATTTTGTCTTGAGGTCATGCATCATTTCTGTTGTTTTTGTGTTGTTTTGATTTTGTCTTAATTGTTGTTTTGTTAGATTTTTAAATTTTTAAAATAAAATATAAAGTAGTTACATGGTTAAGACATCTTTTGAAATGGGCTTGTTAACATAAAACAAGTAATATTAACTTTTCTAAAAATGTATAAGGTTTATTTTGTGCAAAGGATTATCATTAAAATTTACTACATATGTCTATGTAACTAAAAATGTCTGAGTCACAAAGAAAAACAGTATGCATTATTTCATACATTTGTTTTAGACAAACAGGAAATTAAGGCTCAAAAATGTCATAAAAGAATTGACAGTTACCATTAAACATTTATATACAATTTTTTACAAACTCACTGTTACTAATCTTTGTATTGTATATAATGCCTCAAACTAAGCATATGCCAGTTATATTTTAAGAAGGCTACAAATCAGTGTGCAGGTAGCTACCTATGTTAGTGAACATCTGCATTCTGCTACTTGTAATGAACATCAGCAGTGTAGACTTCAGCAAGGAGGAAGGTTTCATCTTCCACTTAGATAACAAAATATTTGGAGAGTGCATAACACAGGACTAGGGTAATGGCTGTATTGTATAACAGCAAAATGACTAAAAGCCTGGTTGGATTTCCTTGCTAAACATTCAAGACACACAGTACAAACTGGAAGTGATATTCAGTCATCAACACTGACATTGTGGCATGGATACCAAAGTGCATATCTCTACCATCAAAGTAGAGTCTATATGTCTAAGCAGTGAGCAAAGCTGCACATACAGCTGTACCCATCATTTACATTTTGTTTCAGTATTTCTGGGAGAAAGGGATGTGTAGAAAACAATAAAAAATATGTTAAATGAATCAATACTCTGAAAATTTTGTGACAGCCCTATCCAGTGATCCTGCAGATAATCTCATGGATTGAACTGTGTCCACTCACAAATCCCAGCTTGAAAAGAGTCTGGGAAATGCAGAGCCATCACTGAAGACAGTCTTGAAAATAAAGGGCTATTTTTACTTTTGTTTCAACTCATCGTTGGTTTGTTTGCTTATATGCTTATTTAAAAATTATATGGTTTCATTTTAAAGAGAATAATAAAAAGAACAATAGCAAAATACCAACAGCATAGACAAAAGCAAAACAAAGAAAAACACTAAAAATGATACATTTTCAGAATAAAATGATAGGAATTGACAGTGGTTGTTATATTACATATTGTTGTCTTCAATGAAGTTGCTCAGATTACCAGATGTAAGAATGCAAGATTGATCAAACCATTACAGAGAATAAAAATAAAAACAAGTAAAAACCATTGGAAATGATACAGAGCTTCACTAGACAGGATGGTAGGAATTCACCAATGGTTACTATATTGCATATTATTGTTTTCAAATTAGCTGCTCAGACCACCAGATGCAAGCATGCAAAATTGGTCTAAAAGAAAAAAAAATTAGACATTAACTGTTCCTTTCAATGTACTACCAGACTTCAACACTACAATTATCCCACCTCTCTCTCTCTATATATATATACACATACACATATATATATTTATTTATTTCTTATATGTTTATTATTAATGTTGAGAATATTGCTTTTCCCAATATAGCAGAGTTCTCTTATTAAAGAAAAAATAGAAACTACTGTTTGGCAAACATTTCTGCGCTCTACCTTTTTTTTCTGTAATGACTAAAGCCAGGGTAGTTATTGTGATGCAATAATGTAAGTCCACATGCTCCACACTTTAGCTCTACTTCCCTTGAGTTGCTGAATGATTGTTGACACCATTTATATGTGAGTTTATCTTAGTAGAAAAATAAAATGAATCTAGGTTAATCACTATTACTGTATTTATTCATGCTATGAAGCCAAAAACAAGCCCTAAGTAACCAATACAGTCCCCAAGTGTTTGGTCAATCCTAGACAGCCTGTAACTAGACTTCAGTATTCAAATAATGCTTAACTCATCAATGGGAAGAAAAAACATTTCTTGATACCGACATAGGCTAGACTCTCATTTTTCTAGGACATATGCTGTGTATTATGGGTTGAATTTTTAATGCCGGCCACTTTAAGAAATGGTATGAGTCAGAGACCAGCAGAGACCACCAGGCTGTGTAAAAGCAACATGGAGTGACATTTATTATGCCTGGGAGCAGGCAGACGGAGGACAAAAAAGCCCTCTAAAGGGTATAGAAAACAGCAGAGCCTTTTGTAGGTCTCGGGCAAGGGGTTCAAAGTGGGGAGATCAGGCGAGGGATCTGGTAAGGTGGTCAGGGACTTCTGGTGAACAAACATCAAATTTCTCTGAATGTCCCTTACAAATGGATGCCCTGGCACTGGGGAGATTCTGTGTTTTGTTTTACCTCTTCTTTATGAGATCGTGTTTGTTTGGGGAAGTACTCATGCTGGGGCAGAACATTGTGAAGGCTGAAAAAAGCAGGTTGGATGCTGGAAAGTCCCACTTGAGTCAAGCCTGTCAGCCACTAAGAGAACAGGAACAGGCAGAGGTAGGAAAAAAGTTAAATCTTGGAATTAATGTATACTCTCGAGTCAGAGAACCTAAACTGGAAGCAAAAAAGTCTCTTGCTTTGAAGAAGAGGAATATGTACTAAAAAATAATTAAGATGTAATAAAAGCTTCTAGTGTTAAAAAAATCAATAAATAATCAAAGATGTAAATGATTTATTATAGTTTCTTTTTTGGTCTTTTTGAGACAGGGTCTCACTATGCAGTTCAGGCTGGACTTGAGCTCACTTTGTGGCCCAGGCTGGCCTCGAACTCACAAAGATCCTCCTGCCTCAGCCTCCCGAGTGCTGGGATTACAGGCGTGTGCCACCACGCCCGGCTATTATAGTATTTCATATCAGTCTAACCAAGAAAATTTGATACTTATCCACTGAAACGAATGTTGAAAACTGAGAGAGGAAATTGATTTTTTGGAACTTGCCACAGAATTTTACTATGGTTAGGAAAAGACCGGAGGAAACAAACATGAGATAGAGCAAATATGAAGTAAGGTCTTGCTACACTGCTATGTTGCCCACGCTGGTCTCAAACTTGTGATTCCTTGCCTCAGGTTCCCAGAGTGGAGGGTTACAGGTGTGAATTAACACCGCCAGCTTTACTCATTTCTCTGATGGTGGAGTTTTGTGTGTGTTCGTCATGTTGAGAGTTTTGTTGTCAGCAGTACTGAGAAAACTTGAATAGTGCTATTTAGACATGACATGATACAGATATCAAAGTTTTATTCTGATGGCACATACCAATGCAGCTTTTTCACAAGGTTCCTTTCTCCGAAAGGAATAGTGTTTATTATTGTATTATTATTAGGATGTTACATTTTAATTGGTATTTTTCTGTTCTCCAGAGTGATAATTGGCTCAGGTTGAGATTAAAGCATTCCGGATGTATCATACAATTTCAAAATCTCTCCGTGATTCCTACCCCCTAGCCATCCTGACTCTGTATGTGCTACCTAGTTTTGAAGTTTAATAATAATGTTCAAATGAGGAGGGGAACAAAAGGGTGGGTAAGGAAAGAAGGGACAAGAAAAAACAGTAAAAGGAAAAAAATGAAACAAAAGTTTTGTACATAAAGAGGGAAAGTGGGGCCAAAGGGAGTGGAGAGAAATGGGTAAAAAGAAGAAGCAAAGTATATCATGTACAGGTACAAATTCCCTATGATGAATACAATCACTCTGTATATCTAACATGTAACAATAAAATAAATATCAGTTACTAAAAATACTAATAATGATGTCCTCTGACTGAACCTACTCACAAGTATCTGAAGCCATCTCTAGCACCCAAGCCAACTCCTTCCTCCTGCACCACCTCATTGATTTTCTTCTCTGATCCTCTTTCATTGCTTAAGATTTTTGGTCCTAAATCCATCCCCTATCTCCATTTTCTGTGTCTGCTTGCCATGTTGAGACTCTCATGTGTATTACAGGCACAGGGAGTATACTAACCTTAAAATAAGACCTGCACTGATTTTAATCTTGACCTTCCCATTTCAGTGTTGTACTACCCTCAGTGAACCATGTCCACTTCACATCTCCATCACCTCTGTAAGGAACATTAGAGTCAATGTTCTGCGAAGTACCTGGTGCACATCATAGATGTGGATTGGTTTCCCTCCTTATCTATACAATCTTATATAACTCAATCTTTAGAAAATGCTTAATGGTGAAGAAAAAAAATGAGAGTGAGTGACACGTGTAATTTCTGAAAAAGCATAACTTCATCCTCACGAATGATTTGTCTGTCAGAACAAAGACTTGTGTCCATCACATTCTTTCATTCGAAGAAGTGGTTGCACTCTAGGAGATATGGCGATGAAAGGAACATGCCTTCATCATGTGCACGGTACAGCGTGCTGCTGTTTTGTCAATGTTTCCATAGCAACAGCAGAAAGGCTTCTGGGGCAGGAGATATGCTGGGATTTATGGAGCCTTTTTTTCCCCCTTTAGCAGTCAGCGCCAGTCCTGGTTTGGTTGAGTTTATAAACACACAGACATTGATTTGGAGCTGCGTGAATTCCAGGGGAACCATGCTCAAAGTAAAAGCTCAACATGTAGCCTTCTAAGTTCAAACAGAAAGAGAGGAATTTTGAACAAAGTTTGTACAGACCCTAAATCAAAGAAGGAGTCAATCACCTAATATTCAGTCAAATTGATACATGAGACTAGTAAAACCAGTAGAACTAGTTGTACATTTGTTGTCAATTATGTAAAAATTCCTTGGAATTTTTAAAGTGGAAATAGAAGACCACGAGGACTATTTTACCAATTAATGAAAAATTTCACCTCTATCTGCTACCGAACAGAAGTTCAAATGAAGTTCAACATTTCTAGGACTGGGGAGTTCTGGATTAACTTTGTTCCTTAATTTCACTGATATTTTCTTCTCTCTACTTTTTTAAGTAGAAGCAAGATGGTAAATATTCTATGCTTCCTGTTTTTTTAGTATCCAACATGAAATAAGATATTTATTTCCTTGTTATAGATATATGGTTTCTTCTGTGTTCCAGGAAAATGCTTTACTATTTATGTTATTCATTTCTTTAATAGACAGCTGCTCTGTGTCCCTAGTTGTGTCATTTTGACAATTTCTTTGACAGAACTTGGGAGATGTTCTAGATTTCTCACCATCACCCCTACCTCTTGAAAAACAAAGATATCATACAGTTATGGATCAAGGAATCTAAAGACTTTGAAAGGTTTATGTGGATAATCAAAGATAAATTGCTTTTGAGGGAAGAGTACCTCAGTCAAGTATACCTTTATCCTCTTGTTTATACAAATAGAGCATATCAAATTCTTAAATTTTACTTCACTAGAACCAGCACATAATATGGTTGTATGTTGCAGGAAGGGGTGTGTTCTGAAGCATATATCACAGAAGGAACATCTTTGGTTATTCAGGAAAATTACAGACTCACATAAGTGACTAAATTATTACTTTATTTCAGTGACTAAATTATGACTATAGTTATTGAAAAGTTTTATAAATTCAAAAATGGCCTGATAGAAGAAAGCTTTGACCACTTTTAAGACTTAACCTTAAACAACCAGGAACATGTTAAGAACATATAACGTTGCTTAAAATTTAAAGAAATTAATTATATCATGACTAGCAATTTACAGACTACATGGAGAAGCAAAAGGAATGAAAGGTTGAAATGGCAAAACAGTACCCATCAGAATATGGTGTCATTTTATTTCATATACCTTTCATTTTCAATGTAGTTTCCTTTTCTTTCTATCAGTATGTATTATACTATCTAAAACAGCAACTTTGGCACAGTTTCTCTTTTCTTTACCTTAATTACTGCAGACCTTTATCATTCATTATCCCTGAAATGGTGATGGCAAACCTATGATGTGCATCTTACTTGTTTTTCTTTTAAGAAAAAAGATGTTAATGTATGAATTATTTTTTCTACATTAAAACCTCGGCATTGAGGTTTAATGGCAGTGTTGGCACTTTGTGATAAAGAAGTGGGTTTGGGGCTGCAGTTTTGGCATTCATCTCAAAAATGTTCACCATTCCTCCCTAGAATCTCTGAATGGTCCACACATACCCTGTATTAACCACTTTATCATTGGGACAAAAACACCACACCCACAATTTAATGGAAGAGAGATTTATTTTGGCTCAGAGTTCAGAATTTCAGTCCATGTTCAGCATGCTTAAATTCAAAGACAGCATGACAGAACGACCTTAGGTGGTGGAACTTGGTTTACTTTGTGTCAGCATGGAAGCAGAGAAATATGGGAGGAGCTGGGGAGGAAGACGTACCCTTCCAGGAAGTGCTCCTAGGAACCCACGTCTTCTGACCAAGCCCTACCCGCTCATGCCAGGTCAGTATTCACCTCCCACAAGTCCCGTCTCTGAGTGCATTATGCTCTTCTGGGGCTTTGCTGATCATACCATATTTTACCTCTCTCATTTCCTCCCAGTGTGGACTTGTGATTGCATATCTACTATTCTTAGCTCTACTTTGTAGCATTCTTTTTATTACCTTGCCTTAACTAAAATCAAACTGTTTTCTGATATAAGTAAATTCCTTCCTTAGAAGAGATTTCACATCCTGTTATATCCTAGGTATCTCATCGTAGAAGCTAAAAATTCATTCCAGGTCATTACTTCTCCATTTTCTCACTTTCTCATGTCTATCAGTTTGTGCCTTTTGCCAAAAGCTCTTCTTCTTTATCTGATTATTAAAATCCACAGATATCCTTCACTGAAACTCATATTTCATTTAAAATTTGACTATGCTACTTAGGCTAAGTTGTTGTCAATCTGATTTCAAAATCTCTTTCAACCTTTTTACCTCAGCCACACATTCCCAGGGTATATTATCCATCTTTCCCATCACTGGTATAGGACACCTGACATCCTCAATTTAAATGAGATGTATTTTAATTTGGTTCACAGTTTCAGAGGGCTAAGTCCGTGGTTGCACAGCTCTGAAGTAGAAACATCAGTGGAAAGGCATGGCAGAACAGTGGAACAACACCAAAGAGGAAGATAACTGGTACCACATATAGGCATTAAATTCGTTGCTCCATGAATCATCCAGTTAAATCCACAAGTATGTTTTACTAATCCCCTTTGGTGGGTCCCAAGTTAATTAAGTTGAGATGCTTACCTGTTAAATTTCACCATTTGTCAAACTGACATTTGTAAATCCATATTTAATCACCAAACACAATAAAATTCTAATAATTCTTTCTAACCTAATGCAATTATCCTAAATATATGCAAAAATGCAATAATCCCTTCCTCAAAGTTTCAACAGTTCCAACATTGCTCGAAAGTTCAAGCCAAAATCTCTTGTGAGATTCAAGGAAAACTCCGCTATAATCCTCTGTAAAATTCAAAGGATAGTTACTTATTTCCTAAATACAATAGTACAAGTTAAACCCCTTTCCAACAGGGAGATATAAACAAGTCACAACCAGTGTAAGAACAAAACTTAGAAGGCAAACATGAAGTCATATATTCCATATCCAGCATCTGGAAAACATGGCAGTGAGAGGTGAGTTCCAAACATCTTGTGTGGCCCCAACCCTATGGTCTTGCTGGTTACAACCTATTTGGCCTCTCCCTTGGGCTAGCCATGCTCATGGGCTGCAGCTTGTTTCAAGAGACATTGAAAGTCGCTGGCCTCTCTGACTTCCTCAAAGCTTCACACATCCTTTCAGGGAAATATTACTCAGCCTCACAGATCCACCTTTGAATTATGGATGGAAGCATCTGTCACCTCTCTACTCTTGCATTCTATATGAGTAAATGATCACATGGATAATGCTAAGGCCTGCCACCAGTTGAAACAGTAATCAGCCCTCTTGGACTAGACTGCATTGACCTACCTGCGGATGTCTGGAATATTGATGGTAAAATGAATCCTGGGGAATCCAGTGCTTAGGTGGCCCCTCTCAAGCAGAGTGTCCAGGAATTTTCTTTTCAAAGGAAATGTTTTTTTTTTTTTTAAAAAAAAAAAGGAAATGTTTTTACTTTTGCACCCTCTGTGCATGTTCAACTTACTGCTTGATATCTCTATTAACGTTGTTTAGAGTTCCCAAACTTATTACACTTGTCTCTTGCTATGTCATGGTTCACTTACTGTGTCTTCGCTGTAATGTGGGTTTAAAAAAAAATATATCCAATGCTGTAACACAGTGTTTTTGCTATATCGTGGGATTTTGCAGTATAGGTATTTATATAATATTTATGATTTTAATTATTTTTGCCTAAAAATTTTAAAACAATATAAAGATATAAAAAATGTTAATTCAAACTCATTAAAAGAATTTTAAATAAAAAATAAAATACAGTATGTGTTTCATCAGCAGATAAATACCATACTGTACACAGTGAAAATGCAACTATGCCACTATTGCTTGACCAAGTTTGCCAACATGAGACTGTACCGGGCACACTGTTGGCTGATGGAATGGAAAGTGACCAATGATAGCACTGTGTTCTGTATTCTGGGCACTGATTGGTTCAGTGCCCATAGCTTTGGTCTGTTTGCTCTCCTGCACTGTGTGCCCATACATTC
This sequence comes from Chinchilla lanigera, assembly GCF_000276665.1. NCBI lineage: Eukaryota > Metazoa > Chordata > Mammalia > Rodentia > Chinchillidae > Chinchilla > Chinchilla lanigera. The sequence goes on along the minus strand of NW_004955424.1, from coordinate 5,313,357 downwards.
AGCATCTCTCTCTTTCCACTTCACATAGAGTACCCATATAGAATTTTATGTTATTAAAATTACATAGGTTTAAGAGTGTAGACAGTGTTTAAAAGCATATGATGTGTTTATAAGAGTGTGGGAAAGCTTTACAAGAGAGTGGGAAAAGTTTACAGGAGTGCTGGAAGGGTTTATAAAGCCTTAAAATATATCCAAATAATAAAATAAATATAATGCCACTAATTCACAGATTTTCACCTCTTGCAGGGGTATGTGTACATCCATAGAAAAATTCTAGATCTTTCCTCAAACATTTTTTCTACATTTTTATAAATCTCTAAAAGTGTTTTACATCATTGCTGACAAACAGTTGTGCTTTGGCATAAGATGCAATATGTAATCAGATTTTTCCATCACACGTCCAAGACATTTCAAATGCTTGCAGTTCTATCTAAATCTTTGCAGTCTATATTATCTCTGTCTTGTTATATTGAAATACCTTTTCTAGTGTTGCTCTTGTTTTAATTCTATACCATTTTACCACAGATCATAACTGTAATTATTTTTGCTGAACTGCTAGACTTTTAATTGAAGAATCATAAATGGAGTATATCCCACCAGATTCCAGTTATCAATAACTGTCCATTGCACTAAGAAAGTTTCAACATCTTTTCATGGACCTTGGGGACCTATAGGATTTGCTCTGAGTTGGTTTTTAACTTTATCAGTTATAATCCTTTTTTCTTACTGTATTAAAATTTATTTTAGTTTTTAAAATAATCTTTAGCTTCTAGACTCCTTTTCATCTACAAAAAATTGGAACATATAATATTTTTGATAAGCCTCATAGCCAATTTCCTGTTATTAACATAGTGCACTAGTAGAATAAATTTGTTAGAATTAATACATAATTGTTATATTATTAACTAAGTCTACATTTATTTACATTTTCATAGTCTTTACCGAATACCCTTTTCATGGTCCAGGCTCCCATCCAGAAGAAACATTTTTTTTTTTTTTTGTTTTTCTCCGGTACCGGGAACCGAACTTATGACCTTGCGCTTGCCAGGCAGGCACTTTGCCACTGAGCTAAATCCCCAGCCCCCAGAAGAAACATTTTTGATTAGCTCATCATATCTACTAAGGCTCCATTTGGCTGGTATAGAAATTTTTATTTACCTTTTTATAATAACTTTGACTTTGGAGGGATAATGGTCAAATATTTGGTTAAATGGTCCTCTATTTGGATTTATCTTAATTTTTATGGTTGGAGTTAGGTTATGTGTTTTGGGACCACAGAAAGTGTCCTCATCTCATTATAACAAGGATATTTACTCTTAAAATCCTGTGGATTTTGACCTTAACCTGGCTCAAGTACTGTGAGGGTAAATGGAAACTTACTCTTTTTTTTACCATTTTTCTCCTGTCTGGAAGAAAATAACTGCACCACTGTTTTACCTCCTTCAAGACAACATTTATGCACAAATTCTTTTAAATTCTGAAAGGGTGTTTTCTTTTTATCTTTTATCAATTTGTTTAACTATATACTTACATAAACATGAACTCATTGGTATTTATTTTATAATGTGAAGTTTAATCCAATACTACTATACTCACTTCTTGTCTTGCTTTGACTATTTATAGCACTTTCTATTTGTCTTGCTTTGGCTATTTATAGCACTTTCTATTTGCTCCTGTTTCCTTGTTACTGACTTCTTGTCTTGCTTTGGCTATTTATAGCACTTTCTATTTGCTCCTGTTTCCTTGTTACATACTTCCATCAGTGTATTTTTAAAAAAGTTTTTCTCCAAGTACTTTCTTCCTGCTTTGCAATACCAGATGCTCCACACTCTTAGTATGTATTTCCTCCCTCTCTCTTGAATCAGCTGTTTCACAGAGGAAGCCTGGCTCTTTGTATTGTGGAAGGTTAATAGGAAATGAAACCAGGGAGGTAGCAGAGCTTTTCCCTGCTGATGTGTCCTTCCTTCTATGCCGTTATAGCTGATGGGGCAAGGAAGTAAACATGAATATATTAACATCACTCACATACACATAGACACATATCAGTACATGTTTACATGTATATACTAACACCATCCACACACATACACACATTTCAGTGTATGTTTACATGTATATACTAATACCATTCACACCCATATGCACCTATCAGTACATGTTTACATGTATTTACCAGTACCATACACACACACATATACACACATATCAGTATATGTTTATGCCTCCATCTGTAGCCACATTAATCTAAAAATTAGTTCATACTGATGTCTTCAATTTTATTTCATTACAACATATGTCTTTACATTCTTGTATCTTTGCTTATATAAAACTTCCCTCCAAAACAGTGAAAAACCTGTTACCATAATGACCATTCCTTTCTTAATTGCCCATTTGCAGTATAGATGCATAAAAGCATCTGAGTTATTAATGCCTAATCCCATGAGATGCAGTGTTATCCATGGGAATGAACTATCCATGTCTAATCATTTAATTTTATAATTTCCTCTTTTCAAAGTTACTTATTTAGGCAACTTTTCCCCCACCTCATAGGAAGTTCATTTCATATTAGTAATCATTTTTATATTTTTGACAACCTTCACTCCATTTTCAACCTCTATCAATTTCCTAAATGTCTTTTTAAAAATTTTTCATACATATACTTTACTCTTTGTGTGGTAAAATTCAATGAGTCTCCACAAATCCATATGCTATGTGGCATATACAATAGTTTCAGCAGTTTCAAAATTTCCTGGTGCTTCCAACACTACCTACCCATTCTCCCAAACCCTAGAAACTACGAATAATTGTTATTAGCTCTATGTTTTTGTCTTTTCCTAAATGTCAGATACTAGGAGTAATTTCGATTGTAATATTTTCAGTCTGGCTTATTTATTTTAGTAAATTTCTAAAAGTGTATTTTAAAAGTTCTTTCCATAAAGATAATTTAAAAAAAGAAAATTATTTTGAGGTGATAAATAATTTAATTAGCCTGACTTGATCACACCATAACGTATGGGTGGCAATACTGATAGATACAAGTATTACTTGTTAGTTAAAAATAAAATATTTTTAAAAGAAATATTCATTTAATAATTAGTCATGTTAGACCAGTTGTGATAGTGCATGCCTGTAATCCCAGCACTTGGGAGGCTGAGGCAGGAGGTTTGTTGTGAGTTCGAGACCAGCCTGGGCTACAAAGTGAGCTCAATGCCAGCCTGAACTGCATAGCGAGACCCTGTCTCAAAAAGACAAATAATAATAATTTAAAAAATTTAAAGGCTCAGTAGGACTGAACATTGTTCACACTATGTAGTGTTGGCTTTCTTTACTATTTATTCTCTACATGGTTGTGACCTTCTCTTTTAAACTATATATTTCTAGCACTTGTTGGTTTCCAACACCTACTAAGTTCACAATGCAGGCATACTAAATTAATTTAATCATAAAAGATCACAATATGTAATACAACAAGCATTGTTAATTTCCTACCACTTTGTTTGTAACTCTGTATTGTCTGCACTGTTCCTTTGCTATTTTGTGAAAGGTTGTCTGTCTGTTAATGTTTGCCTCCTTCTATTTTAAAATAAAAAAATGATCACAACATCTTTTTATAATATATGTGACAAAGATATTCACCTTTTACATCTAGAAGCTGAGATTGAGCCAAGTTAAGAAATGCTGAAGTTTTATATGTAACGTGACTTTTAAATTTACATATTTTTATCTTTTTAATATAAACTTGGATATTCTAAGTTGAAGGTCAGTGCTTATTTTCCTCCCCTACAACCCATACCCATTGAGTAGCAATCCAAGTAAAGATGTTACACATAGGAAAAAATAGATATTATCAAGCTCAGAAGAAAATTATCTTAGAAAACTCCTATGAAACATGGAGTTAGATTAGAACCCCCTCAAGGAAGTGGAAATGGTCTCATCAAAATCTTATAAAATTTGATAAGCTCTTCTAAGATTTCCACTATGCTCAATTTTGAATGAAGTGAATATGTAATGTGTTACAGTTTCATAGTCACAGTTAAAGCCATCTTTGAGGATACTTGAGCCTAGAGGATGGTTGGGTTGTTGCCCCGTGTATTTTTCTCTGGGAAGCTATGGTAATATGCATGAGCCCATCCCCACCACACACTGGTGACAGAATTCCAGTGATTTTCAAATATTTTGAGTCTTTTCTCACAAAAGAAACTTGGTTCACAGAACCGTATATTTTTGTAACTCTTTGTCCTCCATGAAATAGTTTGACAATTTTTTCTACCATTATTTAAATCCATTTTAATCATTGAAATTACACCTATGATGAAAATGTCCTTGAGTTACAAAATTTTGCTATTGTCATCATCATGATTACTATCTAGTCTTTCAAGAATTGCCATTGCATAAAACATTCAAACACATCAATAATTCAGGAGTGTGAAAAAAGCACACATTTTCCCATTTTCTGATATCCTCTTTAATTTCCTTTCTCAGAGTACTCTATGTTTCACTGCAGAGCTTTTTACTTCCTCAGATTCCTCAATGTTAATTTTTTCTCAGTGCCCTTATGAATGGTATTTTTTTCCTAATTTCTTTCTCAATGAGTTCAGGACTAAAATTCACATGAAACCAGAAGAGACCCAGAATAGGAAAGTCTATTCTAGGTAACAAGAGCAAAGCAGGAGTTATCATAACTCCACATTGGAAGTCATATTACAAAACTACAATGATAAAAGCAGCATGGTTCTGGCATTAAAACAGACATGAGGATTAGTGGAACAGAACAGAAGATGCAGAATAACCCCAACCACATGCAACTATTTCATTTTTGACAAATGTCCAAACACATAGACTGGAGGAAGCATAACCTCTTTAATAAATGGTATTGGGGAATAAGACTATCTACATGAAGAAGATTGAATCTACATCCATGAATCCAACGATGTACTAAATTAAAATCAAAAAGGATCAAAAAACTAAATGTTAAAATAGAAACACTTAACCTGCTGGAAATAAAATAAATAAAACTCTTAAAGTCTTTTTTTTTTTGGTCATTTTGAGACAGGGTCTCACTATGCAGTTCAGGCTGGCCTTGAGTTCACTTTGCAGCCCAGGCTGGTCTTGAACTTGCAGCGATCCTCCTGCCTCAGCTTCCTGAGTGCTAAAATACAGGGGTGCATCACCACTTCCAGGTAGGAGGGACGTTTTAAACTGAACCCCAGTTGCACAAGATATAACAGTGATAATTTAAAAAAAAAATGAGATCACATCCAATTAAAAAGCTACTGGACAGCAATAAAATAACCTATGGTGTGAAAAGACAACCTATGGATTTGAAATAAAAATTAGCCTGGTATTCCTCAGACTGATGCCTAATATCTATAGTATATAAAGAATTCACAATACCCAATAAAAATGGGAAAATGAAATGAAGTACAAATTCCCAATAAATTCATGAAGAAAGCTTTAAAATCACTGGCTGTTAGACAAGTGAAAATTAAAGCAACACTTAGAATCCAGTTTACCCAAGAAAGAATGCCCATTATCCAAAAATCAATTAATAACAAATGCTATTATCTAAGCTGCTGGGAAGAAAGAAGCACTTTGTGTTGTTGGTTGGAATGGAAATCAGTTCAACTACTGTGGAAATCACTTTGTAGTTTTCCTAAAATCCCAGGCTTTGGGGCTGGGATTTAGCTCAGCGGCACAGCACCTGCCTGGCAAGCACAAGGTCATGAGTTTGATTCTCGGTTCTGGAAAAAAACAAAAAACAAACAAACAAACAAATTCCAGGCATGCCTTTTCTAGATATTTTCCTTGTGATATTTTCTATCTCTATGTCCTCGCAAAGCTTCACACACTCATAGGTGAGGCCTTTAGGAGGTGACTGGAACAGTGGGGTGTGGTGGACATCCGTGGATTACATGGTCCCTAGATGGGTTTAACCCTAAATATGATGTTGGGAGGCGAAGGTTGGTTAGAGGAGGAAGGTCACTGGGTATGTAGCCTGGAAGAGTATATCTCTCTCCCTGCTCCCTTGATCATTCCATGCTTCTTTCCTGCAATACCATGAGCTGTTTCTCATCTGCCATGCCACCCTATCTGTGAGCCAGCTGACTATGGACAGAGACCTCTATAAACTGTAAGTTGTCGTTCTAATCAGGGTGACAGGTCCTGAGAACCAGCTGCCCACGGATGAAAAGAAAAGTAAGAGAGACAAGAAAAACAAGAGAGGCAAAAGTCTGGGGTCAGGGAAATGAGTGGATACCAAATGTTTTTGTTTTTTTTGTTTGTTTTTTGTTTTTGTTTTTGTCTTTGTTTTTTGAGACTGTGCAGTTCAGACTGAACTTGAGCTCACTTTGTAGCTTAGGCCGGCCTCGAACTTACAGCAATCCTCCTGCCTCAGCCTCCCGAGTGCTGGGATTACAGATGTACGCCACCACACCTGGCAGTACCAAACATTTTAGTAATTAAAGGATTCTCCTTCTCCAATTCTGCCCCATTTGCTGCTGGCAGCAATCCCCAGGTGGGCCTCTCACACCTAGTAGTAGCACCATTACTCAGTTCAGCTGGGGGTTATAAGTTGACCGCCAGTTATCAATCCACTACATGAAGCCTTATCTCTAGAAACCCTAACAAAAAAATAAACAAACCATTGTGTGTCCTCAGTGCTTTCTAATCAAAGAATGTCCTTCTCCACAGTAAGCGAGAGTTAACCTTTCCTCCTTAGCGTTCTAGGTGTCTGTAATGTGTCTAAGTGATGAGAAAATAGCTACCTTAAGAAAGTCCTGAAAAGAGTTAAAGACATCATATTACAGTAACACCTGTATACCCATGGTTAAAGAAGTACAATTCATAGTAGCTAAATCTTGGAAGTAGCCTAGATGTTCATCTACAGATGAATAGATAAAGAAAATGTGATATTTATGCAGAATGGAGTGCTTGCCCTCTGCCTTAAAGTACTATAAACTTGAGTCATTTGTAGGAAAATGGATGTACCTTGACATCATAATGTTAAATGAGAAAAATTGTGTGTATATATATATACATGCATATATAT
>NW_004955424.1:5300303-5306209 GCF_000276665.1 Chinchilla lanigera | reverse complement strand
GAGAGAGAGAGAGAGAGAATGGCTTCTCTTATATGGGAAATCCAAAGTATCAATAAAAAGTGAAATAGAAGGTGGACAGTAAGAAATGGAAAGATAAATGTTTTTAAAGTCAGAAGGGGACGAATAAACAGAGGGAAGAGAAAAGGAAGGGCAGGGAAAGGGGATGAAGAAGGGACAAAGATGGGTTATGCACACCCTCCAAATCTACACAAGGAATGTAATCATGTACTGTAAACGTACTAATTTAAAAAAATCAGAAAGTAGATTTTCTGAACTTGCAAAAAAGTTACATTACTCAGTGGAATTGCTAATTTAATATTCAGTCACTTTTCTCTGTTCGGAATATTTCAGCTCCAGAAGACAGGATGGATCACTTTTTCTAAAGTTTTTTGTTGTTTTTACTTTTTTTATATCTTTAATGGGTTGATCAGTCTTGATTCTTACATCTGGTAATCTGATCACCTTTGTTGAAGATACAATATGTAATATAAAAGCCACTGTTAATTCCTATCATTTTGTTCTGAAACCTTGCATCATTTTTGTTTTTGCTTTGTTTTGTTTTTGTATATGTTTTTGGTATTTTGCTATTGTTCTTTTTTATTATTCTCTTTAAAATAAAAATTTAAAAAATTAAGAAAGCAACAAATAGCATAGTTCAAGTCTGTTTATGTGAATTGTAGGACAATATTGGGCAATAAGGTTTTGTTTGATAATTGATTATGATTTCTGTCATACATTAGGTTTGTTTTAACATAGAAAAATTTCTATTCTAGTATATGGTGAACTTTGGTATACTTTTTTTAACCCATGAAATTATGTATCAATAAACAACTTTGATTAATAATACCATGCTGCTTTATTACCTTCAGCCTAGCTCTTCTCCCTCCTTACCACACTTCTTTTAAATATATAAGTATAATAGTAAAATCTGTGAAATATGGATGAAATGAAAACATACTTAGTAAGTACAATAATTCCCTTATAGTTATCTGAGCTTGATTTTACTGTAGTGAATGGTTTACATTCTTGAATTAGATAATCTTTTTAAAAATATAGCAATCAGACACTGGCTACTTTTATTCTCAGTTTTTATTTGTATTGGTACATGTTTGCACTACATAACGACTCCATTCGTTGTGCCGAGTTGGCACATGTACATAACACATCTCAATTTTTTTTTCATATTCTTTACCTCGATTTCCTCCCCCTTTCTTCCATCTCTTGATCTCTTTCCCATTTGAAAAATGTCTATCTCCCTACCTCCTATTATCTATCTTTATTTTGTTTTGTATTTCTATTTTGGATTTCTCTTATAAGAGAAGCCATGTGAGGCATAAGCTTATATGTTTAATATATTTCACATAACATTATATTATAAAGTGCATGTATTTTATTAAAAATGAAATAGATTTACCCTTCATTATGGTAGAGTAAAACTCCATTGTATATAAATATATTTTCTTTATTGATTCATCTATTGATCTGTTGATGAACATCTAGTCAATTTGCAAGGTGTAGGTGTTATGAACTGTGCAGTTTTAAACATGGGTATGCATGTAGGAGTGTAATATAATGCTTTTAACTCTTTTAGAAAGATAAAAAATGGAAATATTTGGATCAAGTACATCACAGCTTGTGCCTGATTTTGAGACTACCACGGTATGATTCAAGTAATATATCTAAAATTACTATTTTATAATTCTAATAATACATGGTAATTTAATAACAAATTTAAATACAGTAAAAATGTTTTAATTACATATAATCGCATGCATATATTACTGTTTATATTTTGATAAATACTGTTCTGTGACATAGTTGATACATATGAAATTTATACTTACATGTACGTGTCTTACAAAATAAGATAATATAAATATATCCCATATAATTGGCATCTTTATATCTGCAAATAATAATATGAAAATGATACCATTTTAATTTAATTAATATCTATAAATAGCTACTTAGATTTTGTCCCATTTGGACTACTTCAAACAATATACCCTTATACATATATCATTTCCCACTGCATTCTTTTTAATATATTTTATTATGAGAAGAGTCAAAACTGAACTTTAAAATCCTCAGAATGTCTATTAAACAGCATAGAAGGAATTATTGTACCAATTTACAACCTAAACAGCAGTGTATAAAATTCTCTATTGATTATAACTTTTTAAATCTTAGCAAATCTAAAATGGTAACCATTTACATATCCTCAACTTTTGAGTGTTATTTCTGCTAAAATTGGATGTTTTTGTGCTAATTGAACATTTTTATTTCTTCTCCACTGCAGAAAAATTTTGGGGAGTTAGGACATACTAGAAATGGATATGATTTATGAATTGCCTGTAATTTGTCACAAATTATCTCCTCATGTTAGGGAGAAAGGTAACATGAGCACATTTCTGAGTGTGTACTAAGACGCTCCTAAGGCTACAATAAATGATTTTTTAGACGAAATTGCCTATGGACACTGCTTACAAGATAGAGTTGAGCCATTTTGACGTGGCTAAGAATAATATAAGCAGCTATTCATCTGTGTTACTCTGATATTATATGGAGATCCTTTCAGTGCTACAAGATATATAGCACTTATAGCACTGGAGATTTCACTGTAGCTCTCTAATCAATCACTGTATTTTATGGGTAAAGGCATATAATTTAACGTCACTGCCTTAATACATTTAGTAAATTTTGAGTTTCTGCAACAGAGAAACATGTAATTTGCTTTTCTTGTTCTTTTTTTTTGAAGTAATACTGATGAATAATTAATAGTCCAAATACCAAGTAACACTGCTTTACTTCATTTTATAGGTAAACAGTTTCCAAATATGTAAAACAAACAAAACTTTCACATTCCAATAATATTTCTTAGATTTATCAATACCAGCAAAATAGATTATCTTGCATCTAATATATCTTCTTTTGGATGTTCCTAAACTACTCTAAGTGTACCTGGTCATATTCTATTTTATTTTCAGAACATCAACAACTTCAGATAATTTAAGTCTCAATGTCACTGCAAAGTAGAGGTCCACAATATGAGAGAATTGTTAAAATGTTCTAGGTCCAGACATTTTTTCACCTCCTAAAATGCCACTTGAGATCATGTTTTCTTAGTTTGAGAAAAATATCACACACACACACACACACACACACACACACACACACACAGAGCATAAATACATACATACATATATACATAAGACTACATATTAATACTTAATGATAAATGCTAGTATTTTATTCTCAAGGTTAAAAGGGAAGTTTCACAAAACTTCAATTGATAAAACATCATGATTCTGTAACATTTACTACCCCAGTAGTTTATCCTGCACTGAGCCATTATCATCATCAATTATTATTTTTACCATGGTAGTTGATTTGTTCTTTTTACAACAGCCTAGGTTTCTAACATGTGATTCCCCACCCTTACTTGTTTCTCAAGGATCCTCTCTGGAGGTATCTTACTAGCTGTTATGCTCAGGTGTGTGTCTTTCAGGAGTTCATGTTTTTGAGTCTTGGCCTCTGTGTTGGTGTGAGGAGGCTACCAGCCCTTTGAGAGGTAGACCACCATGTTAGTTCATTAGTCATGCTGACCTCAAAGGGATTAAGATAACTCTGTAGGAACTCTTGAGTTACTTCTTGCAGAGTGTTGTTATAAACACCTATTCCCAACCTTAGAATAATTCTGCGGCTGCTGTTCTATGATGTATTCCTTCTCCTGCACACACTAATAACATTGTGGGTCACCACCATGAGGTGATTCACATAGGAGAGCTCTTGTCTGCAGCAACAAGTTCTGTGGACTCTCAGCTTTCAAAACTGTGAGCTCAGTATCTTGGTTACGTTTTTCTCATTGCTGAGACAAAATATCGAACTCCCCAAATTACAGAAGGATAGGTTTACTTACCTTACAGTTTCTGGAAGCTTCAGTCCATACTTGGCTGGCTCCAAGGCAGGTTGGCACAGGGCAGAGGGCAACAGTTCATAGTGGCCAGAAATAGCAAAAGCAGCAGGAAGAGCAAAAAGGGAAGAAGAGTGGCTGCAAGCTGCCTCTTTCTCTCCCTTACATCACATGCAAACTTTCCACCCCAGGGTGGGTGTAGCACTCACACCCATCATCCCAGCATTGGATCTTGGATCAATCATAAACTCTAAAAGCCCTCCCCATGACTGCAGGAGGCTTTGATGGGGCCACTCAGACTCAAACCATAACACTCAGTAAGCCTCTTTGCTTTATTAATCACAGTCTCAGGGGTTTTTTAATAATAGTAATGAAACACAGACTAATACATTCTATTTGTCTCATTTTTTCTTAAATGACATTCAACCATACCTTCACTTAAAATAAGGATGAATTATGTTATAAAAATAACCCTAAATGATGGATGTTTCAAACTTATACCAAATACCCAAATTGGATTTGTCAGAGTCTTGGACTAATAAAGACCAAACAGAAAAATATACTTCTTTCATCACTGCAACAAAGGAAATTAATTCAGCTAAAGAATTCTGTGCATACTATGAAAAGTAAAGGTTGAGCATTTATCTTTCTGCCAAAAGTTTTTATTTTGGTTCTTCCAGGCAGCCCAAAGAGTGCTAAATAATGTGGAGCCAAGGAAAGTTAAATTATTAGTTTGGTGTTACTTCTACATTCTCATGGCAATGTTAGTTTTAATGCAAACTTATTGCATACTCAGTCTTGCTTTCAAATTTTCAATAGAAATATTTTCCTCAAAGGTTGGACAAAGGTTGGTCTCAATTATTTTTGTTTTCTTTTTCTTTTTTCAATTGACTTTATTGGTACAATTTGGATATGTACAATCATCACATTCCTCATAGGGAATTTGTACCTGTACACTATATATCTTCATTCTTCCTTTCATCCCATTCCCTCTCCTCTCTTCCACTTCTCTTCCATTTCTTATTTACAAAGCTTTATCTCCATTTTATCCTTCTTTTCTCATTTTTTCTTTCCTCTTCCTTCCTTTCCCCCTTCTCCATGCCTCATTCTGCTTCCCCCTTAAACAATTTCTTCCTATTTCACAATATCTCCTATACATTTTGATCCTTATTTATGCTTACAATTTCTCACACCAGAGAGACAATGTGATATTTACACACGTGTGATGATTTCTTTCACTTAACGTTATGACCTCAAGGCACATACATTTACTGAGAAATGTCTCAAGTGTATCTTTCTAGAGCTCCATTGTTTAAAAATACCCCACATCTTCTTTATCCATTCATCAGTTGCTGGGCATTTGGGTCATTTCCAAGATTTAGCTATTACAAATTGTGTTACTATATAGATGGGTGCACATATATTGCTGTGGTATTTTTAAGCGCTCTGGGAAGATCCCAAAAAGGAGAAAAGCTATGTAGAAAGGAACCTCTAGTCCTAGCTTTCTGAGGAATCTCCACACTGATTTCTACAGGGGGTTGCACCAGTCTACACTACCTCCAGCTGTGGAGGAGGGTTCCTTTACCCACAGAATCATCATTTGTTACTGATTTCTTGATTATAACCATTCTTTCTGGGGTGAGATGGAATCTCAGTGTTGTTTGAATTTGCATCTCTCACATGACCAGTAATGTTGAATATTTTTTCATATACTTATTTGCCTTTTGTACTTCATAATCTGAGAAGTATGTATTCATCTCAGATGAGCAGTTTTGTATTGGATCTTTGTATTTGAAGGTGTCTGATTTTTTCAGTTCTTTCTATGTTCTAGACATTAGTCCTTTGTGGGACAAATGACTAAAATTTTTCCCAGTCTGTGGGTTGTCTTTTCACTCTGTTGGTGATTACTTTTGCTATGCAAAAGCTGTTTAATACGATGAGACCCCAAATGTTGATTCTTTGTCATATTTCCCATGCAATTGAGATTTTGTTG
>NW_004955424.1:5274899-5298848 GCF_000276665.1 Chinchilla lanigera | reverse complement strand
GGAAAACAGTACTCCTTGTGACAGGAACCCAGAGAAAAGAAAGGTAACTATTCTATTTTCAGACAACGTGAACTTCAAGCCAAGACTGATCAAAAGAGACAAAAAAGGTCATTATCTACTTGTTAAGGAAACTTCAAAGAGAAAGAGGTAACAATCATAAAAATATATGCACCAAATTCCCATGTACCCAGCTATAAAAACAAATATTTATAGCCATGAAAAATCAAATGAGCACTAGCATAATTGTACTGAAGAAATGTAATACTCTCCTGTCACAAATAGACAGATGAACTTGACAAAAATCAACAAATAACTATCAGAACTAAACAAAATCTGTGAATAAATGGACTTAGTAGATGTCTGCAGTGTTCCACTCAACTCTGTCAGGACACACAATTTTCTCAGCTGTGTGTATGGTGTTCTCCAAAATAAACCACATACTGATCCATAGAATATTCTTAAGCAAATGAAAAGGAATTGAAATTTTCCCGGGCACATTTGCAGACCATAGTGAAATTGAACTGAAAATCAATGGCAACAGAAACCACAAAAATTCTGTAAACAAATGGAAATAAATAACAACCTCCTGAATAACTATTGGGCCAAAGATTAAATTAAAGGAAAATTTAAATGGTATCTATAATTAAATGATAATGCCACTACATCATACTAGGATGTAAGGGATGCAATGAAAACAGTCCTAAGACGGAAGTGCATGGCAGTGAATTCTCACATTTTGCACACAGAGAGAGGTCAAATAAACAACCTAATGTTGAACCTCAAACTTCTAGTAAAAGAAGAACAAGCAAAGTCCAAAGCTCCTATGTGGGAGGAAACTATAGAGATCAGAGCAGAAATTAATGCAACAGAGACTAAGAAAACAATATATAACATCAATATATTGAGGAGTTGGTTCTTTGAAACATTAAACTTTTTGAAAAATAACCAAACTTGTCAAAAAAACAGAAATAAAAGACATAAATTTAAGCATATGAATAAAAATGTTGAAATCCAAGTGAATCTTATGGAAATCCAGATCATCAATACCTACTTAGAGAACCTGTATTCCAGTAAGATGGAAAACGTAGAAGAAATAGATAGATTCCTATATACATATGAATTATCAAAGCCGAATCAAGAAGTTATAAATATATATATATAACTCAGTACCAAGGAAACTAAAAATGTAATAAAAACTTAACACAAAAGAAAAGCCCATGTCCTGATGGATTTGCTACTCAATTCTATATATTTAGACATGTAATGCCATTGTTTCTCAAACTCTTTGATGAAGTTGAAAGGGAAGCAACATTCCTAAAGTCATTCCTGGAAGCAAGCTTTACCCAGGTAACAAAACTAGAGAAGGATCCAATCAAAAAAGAGAACTATAGACCAAACTCCCTAATGGACATTGGTGAAAATATCCTCAATAAGATACTGGCAAAAAGGCTGCAGCAAATAATCAAGGAGATTATACAATATGACCAAGTAGGATCCATCCCAGTGATGCAGCAATGGTTCAACATATGCAATTCAATAAATGTAACACATCAAATCAGCAGAGCCAAAGACATAATCAACATGAACATTTCAATAGATGAAGAAAAAATCATTTGACGAACTCCTACACTCATTCAAGAAAAAAGCCCTAAGCAAAGTTGAAATAGAAAGTTTTTGTCTCTATCTGATAAAAGCTACCTATGACAAACCAACAGTCAATATCATACTAATTGGACAAAAAGTAAAATGTTTCACTCTAAAATCAGGAACAAGACAAGGATGTCCACTGTCACCACTCCTATTCAATATAGTTCTGGAAACATTAGCCAGACCAATTAGACAAGAGAAATAAATGAAAGAAATGTGGGAAAGGAATAAGTAAAATTATCCTTATTAGCAGGTGACATGATAGTCTACATAGAATATCACAAAAGCTCCATTAAAAGACTTCTACATTTAATAACCATTTTCAGTAGTGTAGCTGGGCACAAAGTGAACACACAACAATGAATAGCTTTCTTGTATACAAATAACAAATTCACTGAGAGAAAAATTAGGGAAACAACACCTTTCAAAATTGCATAAAAAAAGAAAGAATTAAGAATCAATATTTAATGAATATATTTTTAGGGTCTACTTATGGTAGGTATACTATAAATTCTCTGAATTCAGTATATTGTGAATATTATCATTTTTATTTTTCATTTTATTTAAGACATATTTTGATAAAAGTTTTAAATAAGGTAGATACATTTATGTACATTTTCTTTCATCATCAGTGTTCTATATATCTTGTATCTAATATATTCTGTTATTACAATGTCTAAAATATATCCCTATATATTTTTATTAGGGAACTTCACATTCAGTTTTGGTAGTTAAACCCTTAATCCATCTTGACTTGGATCAGCTTGAATCATGTGGCAAACTTACCTGTGGACTTCTACTACTCAAAACCTAAAAGAAGAATTCTTTCTTGCCCCAGTAGTCTGCCATGCCACCTTTGTTATTTTCCAAAATCCCAAATATGTGAAATGATATATATTTTTGTATCTGCCATGGATACCAGAAATATCTGCCTTTTCTTGACCAGGGATATCTTGGCTCTTATCAAATTTTATACAAGGCCACATTGGAAGCTTGATTGGATTTACTTGAATTTACAAGACTTTCAAGGAATTGACATTTGATGATAATTTGCATTCATGCTTAAAAGGAATAGTATTCTCTTTCTCAGAGATTCATTTAATGTCTCAATAAATTTGAATAATCTACTAGATGACAGGATGCTCAGGTGTATTTCGTGGTATCTTCCTTTTGCTGATGGGCTAAGTGATTGTTATGCTTTCTCTCACTAAGATGTGTGACGTCTTTTACTTAAACTTTGCATTCTCTCGATACCCTGTTACTCTAGAAAGAAAAGAACCCTGTCAGGGCATACATACATGTATTCTCAAATTGATAGACTGATGTATAGAAAATTCTCTTTTGGTTTTTATTTAAGACATTGACAGAAGTAGATTACCATTAATAGTCCTTTAGAATCACATTGGATTCAAATTTTTTAAAAAACATTTTATCATTTATTCAGTTTTCTTGTTTTTGGGCCATCATACCCAACACCCACAACCTAAAGAAGGAGAGGTTTATTTTGACTCACAGTTCAGGAATTCAGTTCATGGCCAACTGTCTCTAATGAATACATATCATGATGGAAGGACACAACAAAGAAAACTGTACTCTGCAAAGTTATAGTCCAGATGACACTTCTCTTCCACCAGGCCACACATTCTAACAGATTGAATGATTCTTTTAAATATTCCTATATATGTACAATCAAATGTTATATACTCTCACTAAAGAAGGAAATTCTTCCATACTCAACAACATGGATGAACCCAAAAGACATACCTATGTAAAATAAACCGGATACAGAAAATCAATTACATTTTTCACAGTTGATCTCATTTATATGTCAAATCTAAAATGTCAAAGCCATAGAAGCTGAAAATAGATTGGTAGTTATTAGGGCTGGGTCATGGGATAATGGAGACTGTTGATCATAGCATAAAAACATTTTATTGTAAGATAAATCACACCAGGTATGATGGTAGACACTTGTATTCCCAGGTTTCTCAGAGGCTGAGACAGGAGGATTGCATATTTGAGCCAACCTTAGCAATCTAGCACATTCAGGAGGCCCTTTAAAAAATATATAGCACGTTCTAAAGAATCATTTTATCTCAATAGACAATTTAGGTTGTTATCCTATCTTGCCTACTGTGAGTATTGCAGTGAACATGGGATTGCATTTATCTCTTTGAAATATTGATTTTATTTCTTTTAAATGTACACATAGAAGTAGAATTGCTGGATTATATGGTATTTTACATTGTATTCTATTTTTAATTTTTGAGAAACTTCTAAACTGTTTTCTAAAATAGTTGTACCAGTTAACAATCCCTCCAACAATGTATAGAAGTCTTTTATGTTCTGCACAGCTTTGCAGATGCTTGATACCTTATGATTTTCTGCAAATATTCATCTTACTAGGTGTGAATGGTATCTCTTTGTGCTTCTACACATTCCTTTTATAATTATTGAAATTGCACATCATTTCATATTCCTGAGATCCATCTGTACCTGTGCTTTGGAAAGTGTCTATTCAAATATTTGGATGAAACAAAACAGAAAATAACACATCATGAAAAACATGTTTTATTTTTGCTATTAAATTGTGTTTCTTTTATATTCTTCATAATAGCACATTATCATTTATGTGTTTTAAACATAGGCTCCTTCCATTAGAGCTGCCTTTCATTTTGTTGATTGCTTTGCTGTGTGAAACTTTTGGTTCAATTTAGCTCTAAACATTTGTTTTTGCATTTATTGCCAGTGTTTTTGGTCTCATACCCGGAAAATCATTTCCAAGACCAGTGTTGTGAACTTTCCTTATATTTTTTTTTCCTAAGACTTTGTGGTATGTGGTTGATTTTCATATATGGGATAAGATAAGAATATAATTTCTTGCTTATGAGTGAATATCCAATTTCCCCAAAGATCATTAATTGGAGGTACTATATGTCTTGGTTACTTTTCTCTCATTGCTGAGACAAAATACCTGATGCCCAGAATTAAGGAAGGAAAGGTTTATTTAGCTTACACTTTGTAGAGGTTTCAGTCATACTTCATTGGCTCTAACGCAGAGTGGCACATGGCAGAGGGCAATAGTTCATGGCCACGGAACAGAGCAAAAGCAACCAGAGCAAAAGGGAGGAAGGGCAGCAAGAAGCCTCTTTTTCTTTGTTACATATGCAAAACTATCCGCCCTAGGGTGGGTTTAGCTGTCACACCCATAATCAATTAAACTCTAAAGGCTGACCCCATGACCCCTGAGACTTTGGGAGAAAACCCAGACACAAACCATAACACTATATTTTCACCATTATATATAGTTGGCAACATTTTGAAAATTGGGTGACCATATATGCATGAATCTGTTTTTTAGTTCTCTATTTGGTTTTGTTGGTTTATGTGTCTTTTTTTATCCCCAAACCATATAGTTTTGATTACTATGCTCAAAGTTTTCAGCCTCTTTTTCTTTTTCTTTTTTCTTTTTTCTTCTTTCTTTTTTTCTCTTTCTTTTTCTTTCTTTCTTTCTTTCTCCTTCCTTCCTTCCTTCCTTCCTTCCTTCCTTCCTTCCTTCCTTCCTTCCTTCCTTCCTACCTTGTTCTGTCCCTCCCTCTGCCCTTTCCTTCCTTAGTGTATGTTTGCATACATTATAGTTAATCTGTTTTGGAGAATTGGTACATGTATATGTCATATGTACCTTGATCATTTTCTATTCCATTACTGGCCTCCCAGTCCCCTTCCTCTGAGCCCTTTCTCTGTTTCTAACAAATGTACCTTTTCCCCCTACCATCTCATTTTTGTTTTATTCTTTTATCTATTTTTGTATTAGCTTCTTCATATTCAAGAAACTACAAACTATTTAACATTTTCTAATTGATTTATTTTGCTTAACATGGTCTCAACTTCAGCCAACACTCCTTTAAATAAGTTTTCTTCTAATCTTCTCTTTGAACTGTTAATCTACAAATTTTTTTGTCTTTTAACTCATATTTTCTATGGACCTGTGTACACAGGTCAGAAGATATTTCTGTTGCTCAATAAAATTTGCTGTTGAGGTTGTCTATTGTATTTTTATCCTCAGAATTTCTGTTTCATTCTTTTAAAATGATTTGTCTCCTTATTGACATCTTATTTCATTCGTGTAAATGTAGTTTTACTAATTTCACTTGAACAGTCACCCTCTTTTCTTGTAGCTTGCAGAACTTCAAACAATTATTTTAAATTTTTTCTCAGTTCAAAGACCTTCATTTCTCTGCAGTGGATACTGGAATATTGTTTTCTTTTAGTGGTGTCATGCTTCCTTGATATTTTTTTTTTTTGTTTTTTAAAATCTTTCCTCCTGTCTTTGCATTTGAAGTAACAATCTCTGCTCAATTCCTTACTGAATGTCCTTCGGAGAGAAGCGCTTTCACCCAACAGCCTACCTAAGAAAGTCATAATACGATCAACCTATTAAACACCTGTTATCTCCAGAGATGCAATCTCAAAATTATATTCCTTTCTTTGATTCTGCAAAGCTAGGATATTTGCTAGGGGTTGGGGTTGATCTTGCTAGTGCAGAGTCCTGACACGCTGAGCCTTCTCCTCGTTCCGTGTGGTTGAGCCAGCAGTGAGAGACACTTGAATTTGCTATTTGGGGGAAACAGCACCACAACAACTTGAAAGAAGTGGTTTAGGTGTATGGTGCTTTTGGAGAGCCTGTAAGAAGTTGGGCTCATGGGCAGACTCTCTGAAGAGATCCATGGGGTCGTTAGCAGGTTCTATACTTTCTCTTCTCTGCTCTCTCTTTCAACTATTCGGCCACGATTATCACCTCTGAATTCTGGGCAATACATAGTTTAGGTACCCAGCACTCACACTCTGTGCCTCTACTTTCCTCAAGAGAAGTCACTGACTCTCTTTACACTGACTTATTCCAGCTATAAAGAAAACTGACATGGATAAAGTGGAATAGACATTTTTTCTTACCATTTTCAAGGCATCTTGCCCCAGATATTTGCTCCAATGGTATGCTGGAATTTATTTATTAAACTTCCACCATGGATTATTTTAAAAACTGATGCTAGGCCAGGCGTGGTGACACATATGTGTAATCCCAGTACTTGGGAGGCTGAGGCAGGATGAACTTTGTGAATTCAAGACCAGCCTGGGATACAATGTGAGTTCAAGTCCAGCCTGAATTGTATAGTGAGACCCTGTCTCAAAAATAAATAAATAAATAAATAAATAAATAAATAAATAAATAAATAAATAAATACTAAAAACTAATGCTTCTGGTGTGGGATGATGATCCACCATCTTGCTGATGTCACTTTGAATCCTTTTTTCCACTCAAATCCCCATGACTACCTCGTAAAGAAAGAATGGGTTTTAAATCTTTCCTATTAAAAGTTCTTATGTACATATTGTTGACCCTGTTATAGCAATTTAAAAAGAGTTATGTTAAATGCAGTGATAAAAAGTTATAACTGTAATGTGTTGAAAATTAGATGAAAGTAGATTTTATATATAATGCCAAAGAGACAGGCATCAAAAAAGAAGGAACCGGAATTCATTAAAAAAAAAAGAAAACATTGTGTATAAAAGGACATTGTCAGTCATTAGAATAACAACCATGAAAATGGGAGAAAATATTTGCAAATTTTCAAAGCATCAAAGTAAATTTTAATGAGGGATTAATATCCAAGATATATAGAGACCTCTTATACCTCAGTAACAAATAACTCAGATAATCCTTTCAAAAATGTGTTTCTCCAAAATGATACAGAAATGCTCAATAAGCACATGAAAAGATGCTAAATAACACTAATCATTCAGGAAATCAAAGCAGAAACCATGATGTAAAGTCTGCCACCATCACTAGAATGGCTATTACCAAAAAAATATATATGAAATAACTACCATTGGCATAGACATGAAGCAATTAGAGCCCTTGCATTATCACTGATGGTTTGAATGTAAAATGACTCAGATGCTATGAGAAACAGTTCCTCAAAAATTAAAAATTATACTACCATACAATCTGTTATTTGCCCTTATGGATGCATACATAAAGCAATCAAAAGTTGGCTGACCAAAAACAGCAACAAAAAAAAAGAAATACCAAAAAAAATCCCCAAAACAAAAAAAAAAATTTAACTGTCAAAGAAATGTTTGCATTATTATATTTATACCAGCTTTATGAACAATTGCCTGCAATGGAAGAAACCTAGATATCTATTGACAGATGAGTGAATAAGCAAAACGCTGTAATAGAGTATTAGAGAACAGTCAAAAGGAAGACATATTCAATAAATATTGAGGCTATTACACAAAATAAGCCACTCACAAAAAATCAAATATGGTATGATTCTACCATATATATGGTACCTTGAGATATGAAATTCATGTAGAAAAATGAGTGCTAGTAGCTGGATTAAAAGAGAAAGAAATAAGGAAATTGTTATTGCATATACAGAGAATTTTATGAGATAAAAAGTGTTTTGGAGATTGGATAGACAATGATGTAAATGATCTATCAGTACTAAAAATCATTTAAAATGATTGAAATGGCAAATTTTATATTATGAGAAATTTTTCACAATTAAAAAGATTTTAATGAAGCCACCTGAGCCTGGCTGTTTTCGTTAGTCCAGGTAGTGTTCTACAAAATAATATAAATACCATGCACATATCTGCTTTTGCAGAAAACTTACATAAATATGCATATTTTTATAAAACAATACCAATTCTAAATATTTATGAAAAATATATCCGAGCAGAAATGTCAGTGTAGTAAGAAGTAGATTTTCATATTATACACTTTTTAAAAATTTTTTTCTGTGTTTTCTTTTTTGTGTTTTTTGGTTTTGTTTTGTGACATGGTCTCAATATATAGTTTACACAGGCCTTGAACTCACTGTGTGTCCTAGGCTGGCCTCAAACTCATGGAAATCCTACTGCCTCAGGCTCCAGAGTGCTAGGATTAGAAACATGGACCACCATGGCCCTTAACTTTATATAATTGTGAAGTTACAAGTGTTTTTATGATTTTGTTATATTTTTAATTTAAAAGATTGGAAAACATAATAAATACAAAGGCATTGAACACATATGCAGTTAGTAGATCTTATGCAAAGGGATGACGTGATAGAAACTTACAAAGGCACTCATTGGTCTCTAATTTTAATTCTTGACTTTGTGTAAATGTTCAACAGCAGTAAGTGCAGATAGATGGCTCACATTTGGACTGGGAATTGAGATGACCTTAAGTAGTGAGTGACGACAGGAGGCTAGGAATTGTGAATATACAGATGATATTTATTCATAGGCAGGCAAGATTCCAAACCACTCTCCCAGATATCCTTTAAACTTTTTACCCCTTATCTTACAAGTTCAATATTCATTTTTGTAGCATTGCATAGGAGCATTTTGTCAGGGGGCAAGAAGAAACCTGCAAGTTAGATGTTCATCTGCTGCTATGTCTAGATTCCTCCTAGACAATTACTCAGCTACGTAGTAGCTGTTCTCCAAGATAGAATGACACCACTTTCCTTCCTTCTTAGCTAACTTTCCTGTTCCCAATTTCATCACTCTCTTTTACATCAACTGCCAACTTTGTTTTGTGTCCTATCTTCTTATTTTTGCATAAACATTGTATCTGAGTTCCCCTAAAACACTGAATTTCATGAAGCCTCTCCTAGTAGTTCTTTGCAGAAAGAAAGTAACTCTGCAGGCATGACTAACAGTCCTTCATAAGTGAAATTTACCTCAAAAAGCTTATTACAATCTTGTGAATGTTTTTCTTACATCTAATTTCCACATAATCTCAGTACATTTTTCTCTTCGTGGTTTATATTCCCTGAAATAAGTCATTCTGCAATTGAAGTAACTATGTTAAGGGAATGTAATCTAGAAGTAGGATTTAAAATTAATCCAAGGGGAGGATGTTACTCATTTAACAGAGTTTATGCAATCCACAAAATCACAAGGACTGTGTAACAGCCAGATGTACCTATGTACATGAACTGTACAGCCAGATAGAAAAAAAATAGAATATAGTATTTAAAATTTATGGAGAACTTTTCCTTCACCTCACCCAATTTTATGGGATGGGTTTAGAATTACAATGATCTAGGTTTTATATTCAACTCCACTATTTGCTAACTATGTGACTTAGGATCGATTTCTAACTTCACCGGTCTGGTTATTGCTGAAAAGAAGATACATAAATACTTGCTTAGCACAACTTTTGTGATTGTTGAAAACATGGTGTATTTAATGGTTTACCACACTGTACAAACTAAACTTTTGCTTGTCTATTTATACCTTGTCAGACTGGCCTTGGTATGTTTTTTGGTATTTTGGTTAATGATTCAGGAAACCTAACAATTTTACTTCATTTTGCTCAAAGCCTATATTAATAAATTTTAAATTTCATATCATGTTAAGAAAGTTAGATTTTTAACTTTGATTTCTTTCCTTCTCTCAGTTGTCTGTGTATTCCTTTCTGACTTTGAATTCATAATGCCTGACACTAAGATGATGAAATTTCCATTTTGAAATGGAAAAAGCCATACAATTAATAAGGTGTCTGTGCATGTTATACAGTATAAGGCACAATAAAATTACTTCTCCTCACTGTGTGTTTTTGATGAGTGATATCTTTAACATTTCCACATTGTATTTAGATTATCCTCAAACCCTCTCTCTTATTAAAAACTAAATTCATGTATATAATAAGTAAATTAGATAAATGTCAGACATGTACATGAATATAATTTGTTAGTTTATTCTTCAGTACAAGAACATCCACACAGAGAGCTGAACAGGGAAGGTGACCTCCACTTCTTATGTGTTTGATGTCCTGGAGATTGCTTTGTATAAATGGGCACCTTCATTTAGTAAACCAGAAGGTATTTTATAGTTGAAAAGAATAGCTTCTCCTCTTTGGACTTTTAAATTCACTAGGAAAATAAAATCTACTTTTGAGGGGAAGGTGCCATGTTGAGAAGAAGAAATATAGTGAGGATAAATACTTCCACAGCATGAAAGCCAAAATATTTTGATACTTTTAATCTTAAGTCTACAAAGGTAAAAAGTATATTCGCAGTTGCAATAAGGAAGAATTGTGTCAGTCTTTTCCAGTTGCTGTGACAAAATACCTGACGCCTCCAAATTAAAGGAGGAGCAGTATATTTTGTGCACAGTTTCTGTCCATGGGTATGGCAGAATAAAGCTGTTCAACCCACAGTGGTCATGAAGCAGGAGAACTGAGAAGGTGGGGACAAAGCTACACACTTCCAGGTCACTCTCCCAGTGATCCAGGTCCAGCCAGGTCCCACTTCCCAACAGCACATTTAGCTACCAAACTTTTCAAGGGATAAATACCCTGATGAGTATAATGTCCCTATGGTCCAATAACCTTCCCAACACAAACAAATTTGGGCAGACGTTCTCGATCTAAACATAACAGATTCAGGTAAAAGGGATTGGGAATGTGGGAAAGGAGAGAATGCCTGGGGATAACTCATTCTCTGATGCTAGTTTTGGCTCCATTTTACTTCGGCAAATATTAGGAAGAGAATGGAGAAGTAACTGAGATGGAAAGATGTAGTTATTAATATTTTCTTCCTTTCAATGAAAATCCTCTATTTTCTCTATGGTCTTCATTGACCTCATTACAATGCCTTCTGTGGACATCACCTGGCAACTCAAGTATGGGACACCTGAGATGTTTATTTTTTTATAACTCTGATGGGTACTTCCAGGATGATGTGGATGGTGCAGTTAGAATTGATGGAGGTTGTTCTCTGGAGCTTCTGTCACTTCTCATGTAACACAAGCTTGGGCAACTGGACTGATTTTGTTTTATTATTTTACATAATTGTTTGTGAGGACCCAGGATCCTAAAAGCAGGTCTCAGGTTCTTACTCATTTAGAACACCTATAACATAAGTGGAAAATGGGTAACACACATGTAGAGTCGTGTCAGTGATTGTTACTAAATGCATCTTTGTTAAGGAAATAAATGAGTAATGAAATGTGACTGCTACTCAGTTCAATGGGATATTGCATAGTGTATGGGAATAATGGCATCATTGTATTTGTTCTTGATACACTTTGGAGAAATTTATCTAAGACACACTACCATTTGCCCCATGCTCTATATTCTCAAGTTTCAGTACTTCTAAGAAAAATAAATAGAAAAACAAAGTTCTCTGAAATCATTGTCCTCATGAGTGACATTTCACCTCTGGAGATTTGTACCTTTGGGGTCTATAGTCATCTTTTTCCCAAGACGAACTCTTAAGTTTATTCAGCCTTTCACTTCAACGTGCTCAGACACATATTTGGTTAGATACCAAATTCATTGTGAGAGTGGACTCCTAAAAATCAATAGGGACAATGATATGTAAAAGATCATAATTTTGAAAAGGAAGAGAAAAGATAAAGGAAGATAATATTTAGATATGTGCTTACATAAGACCTGGGAGGGGGGACCTTTTTGACAGAGAGATCAGGTTTTTATCAATCATTCAAAAACAAATAAAAGTAATAGGTTTAATTAGAATAATATTTGCTCACTAGCTCAAATACATCATAAAGGTATGCTGACAACTTTGTATCTGGAATGATTTAAAGTCACATTTGCATGTATTGTAAATTTCAATTATAACTGATTCATGGAAAATGGTAACGTAAGAGCTGTGTGTTTGCTGTTGTTGCAAACAAGTATTGTAAAGGATGAATATGTAATGTTAACAGAAAGATGATGGAACTCCAGGGCAACGAGATTAGAATGGTATAAAAAAGAGTAGTGCAGGGATGCCCAGTTTGCCTTTCTGTAAGGCTCTGACCTGTGTGCCCCTCCCCAGGCAAACAACATTATTACAGATGAGACTGCCTGCAGTCATGAGAAATGTTTTCTGTGATGAATTGGCAGCAGAGCTGCCACGATTACTGTATTTTCACTTCCTCCTGTGTTCACTTACAGAACTGGTAGACAAGGATTCAGCTTTTTATCTGGATATGTATTGGGGTTTGCTATGTGAAATGTCTTCATTATTCTCAAACAACCTTTCCCTTGAATACAGAAACTGTCACCTGCGACAAAACATAGCAGTCCAAAGAGATCAATATTCACTCTCCTTCCCAGATGTTGCAAAGAAATGAGTGAGTTCCCAGAATGCTTTACAATTATTTCACAGTGAGCTGTAAGAGGAATAACTTTTTTCCTCACACCAGCCAACAATCTGTTGAAGCCTAAGATTAGGTATTTCTTGGACAGTAGATTTTACCCTATGGGCTACAATGTACATGTTATTATTATTCAAGGCAATGAACAAGCCTTATCTAATGAGCTAATTATCTTTGTCCATAGCACCCTGAAACTGCTAATACCTGATGGTGAATTTTGTACCATTTGCATGGTATTCCTGTATGTTTTTACAAAATGTTACAAGCCTGTAAATTATATGACAAATATAGATTGGCGATAGAATTGATCTGTTTTTTATCTCTGATTTGTTTAACAAAATGGGGACCCCCATCTGCTTCTGGCAAGCCCCATAAGCAGAGGTAGAATACTGTCCTTTTGTCCAATTACTGTATGCCAAACATACTGATGTTAGTGCCAACAATGACCTCAGAGTTCATCTAATTGACATGTTTCTGAAACTTGGAGGTGCTAAATTACTCTTAATTCTTATACAACAATGTTAAATTTAATTATACATTTAGAATAAACTGCAGTTATACTTGAAACAAAACTACCAAGTGAAATACTCTTTCTATGAACCTATATCTTGTCTGCTTGTCTTTATTTTGAAATAAGAAAGTGGAAAGAAAGGAGAAAGTGCATTTATTTCAATATATATGATGAATAAAACATTATGTTAAATATGACCATATATATCCATTCTATTTCTTAAAATGTCACTGCAAGTGGTGTATGACTACCACTAATTTTTTAATATTTTAAAAAAGTAAAATCAGAATGTTTAATTACTATTGGCCAGTATCCTACAATTAATTAACACCCATGAATTAATTTATGCAGTTCTGTTACTCAAACTTTCAAAAAAAAAAACAGAAAAATTGATACTCAAACAAATCCCCTTTACTTCATTTTAATCAATAGATTTCTTAGTCCTGTGTAGAACAAATTCTTTTCTTTTTCCCCCCAAGCCTCCTTTCATATGTGACAAGATATCACTTCTGAAGACTGAAAGAGATGTATGCACTAAGTTACTTTTGGTAGATGATTTATCCAAAGACTCTCTCCTCATTATTGATATGATTCTTTATAAGAATTTTTTTCTTTCTCTGAAAAGGTCTATTCAGTTCTAATCTAAAGAAAACTCTTGTTATGTGATGTCACAGAATTCTTTCCTGAGTTTCACAATACTTTTTATGGCCAAAGTGAAGCAGAATGGATGTGACAAGACAGTCTCTTGGTCATCTATACTTACTAAAATTTTTCAGTTTAACCAATAACTACTAGTTTATCATAACAGCTACAAATAATCATTTGAATGGATAAATTCAGGGAGGTTCTTTAAAATGTTTTCAGTGATGGGAAACCTCAAAGCAGGGGCTTTTCCAAAGAGCAATTATTGAGCCTGAATTCTTAGTAGTGAGATGGGGCTTAGAAAGAATCATTTCAGTACCTAGCCAAAGATATTGAGTGAGTCAATAATGAATGAAGACATTTGAGAAAATTAATGAACAAAAGCTCTCTAACATCCAAATTCCAATGTGTATGCACTTCAATTGAGTGATAAGACTGCTTTAATGTGGTGATCAAGAGTCTAACCATGATACTCTCAAAGATGGCTTAAGGTGACATTTTATTTTCTATTAAAAAGTAAACTACTTCTAAGTTTCCTCAAGTCCCCGTATTATTTTCTCTTCTTCAGCAACCCTGATACTCCTGGTAATTTTACCTTTATTTTTAGAGTTGATTTCAGTATAGCTGCAGGCTAGATCTCACTAGGTATTGTCAATGGGCTTATTCATTTGTCAGTTTAGCTGTTTATTTTCATTTTACTTTTTAAATTTATTTTTGGGTAAATTTTTAGACAGAATCTTCCCATGTAGTTCAGGCTGGCCTTGAACTCACTATGTAGCATAGGATTACCTAAACTCACAGTGTCTTGCCAGTGTTGGGATTACAGTCATGTTCCACCACACCCAGGTATTTTATTTTATTTTATTCTATTATTTTATTTCATTTTTTGAAATGTCCAGCTTCAATCAGAATGTAGTATGTTGACAGATTACAGGTATGTAACAATTATGCACTCAATGGTATTCCCATCATGTTATGGAAACTGCATGATGCTACACTATGCAGGTAACGTGGATCAAAATATAGTCTCTTTCTTCCTTGGGTGCATCACCACATACACAAGCACTTGTCTTTGATTTTGGTCATTCCTTTATTATCTCTAAATGGTAGAAACACAAGTGGTGGTAAATGTGGTCCAGCATAGCAGGGTTGGATGTCATGAATATTCATCTTCCTTCTGTCCATTTCTTCCCTGGTAGTGAAAATGCCCACTATATCTACCACCTTAATATTCATTTCCATTTCTAGAAAATTTATCTCTCACTCTTGCTAGAATCCTCCTCTGATAAACCAGCTGTGCTTCATGCTTGTATGTTAATCTTCTGTTACACCAATAAGCCCAAGATAATGATAAATGAGATTAACTCGGGGAAAGTCAAAGTCTTTCCTAGGAAGAAAGAAGGAATAACAATATCCTGGATCACAAGGGGGTTAAAATTCATAGTTCAGTGGGCTTGGAATGAGAAATGGAAATATAGCTATGAATTGAATCCCTGTTCCTCAATTTCCTCATGCATAATACGTCTTAGGTAATGTGAGCTTTCTGTTCCTATTTGCCATATTGAAATATCTATGTACGGGGTCATTGTCAAGACTGAGGGGAGCACATGTGAAAAGTGCTTACTGCTAGCTCAAAATAGAAAAACACTCAAATCAAAGCTTGTATTATGATTCAGAGATTAAACCACACACTTTTAGGTTTCAGTGTCTATTTGAATATTTGTTCTCCTTTTGCAAATGCCTCCAATAAATGTTTATTTCTTCTAGTGTTTGGTCTAATATAACATAATTGAGGATTTCTCCAAAATTGAATAAATGGTACCAGACTAACAGGTGATGAGATCTTGTCTATCAAAGGAGAGACTTTTCATTTTACTTATGGTCATCTTTACCTCAAATTCTTTCACAATCTCTTCTTTCTACAGAGCAAATCAGTTCCAGAAGGTTGTTGATGGGTGCTAGACTATATGACAAGGATCAGATAATTGCTCATCTTCTCATCATTTTCCAGGTAAGTCTCCTTCTACAGCCTTAGAAAGTCTATAAAAAACCACAGCCTTTTTTATATAATTTACATGATTGCCTTGATCTTTCTTCAGGTAATAGAAATGGTAATTTAAACCAAAGATATTTATACAATAAGTTATTTGAGAAATATTTTTATCTTCTCTCTTAGGACTCTCTTATATTTAGGTCTGGTCTTTGTGTAGATTTCATCAAAAGTTAGATTTTTAGAAACTTCTTCAAGTATATCTTCCATGAACAATAGATGAAAATAAAGTAGTTTTTAGGGAAAATAAAATACTGTAGGATAGATAAGAATTTTGTAAGTTATTTGATCACAAGAAGTAAAAGTGTCCCAAATGTGAAATTGGAGAAGACATGCTTTATCATAACGAATTATGGTTTTCATGAATAGTTTTGAAAGTTCTATTCTTACTAAAATGTATATTATTTTGCTAATCAAATATCTTTAGAGGAAATTATTATAAGAAGACTTTGGAAAAAATTAAGCATCACCTAAAATTTATCATGTAATTTGAGATACAGGAGGGAGAAAATCAGTATCAGAAAACACTGGAAACACCAATTATATTAAAGTTGCCACTTGTCTCATTTCAGTTGGGATATTTCAAAATAAAAGTTGGTTTCTAACATTTTGACTGACTTTATTTTTGAACCAACCTAATTGCTTTAGCTCTGAAGCTTAAATTTTTTCCTATATCTTTTAGTTATTTTCTTCTTTTTTAAAGACAATAAAAAAGAATAAAAGTGATACAGAACTTCAAAACAAGATGATAGTAAATTAGCAATGGTGATATGACATATTATTTTCTTCAGATTACCAGATACAGAGGTGCAAAATTGATGAAACAATTGAGCATTAACTATTCTTTTCATTTTTTAACCGTTCTTTTCAATAAACTAAGAGAAATTAGCAGTACAATTATCTTACCTATCTTGTCTGTGTGCGTGCGTGTGTGTGTGTGTGTGTGTGTGTGTATAAACTATATTTATATAGTTTGTTTGTTTCCCTTCCTTCTTTCTTTCTTTTCTCCTTTACCCCATCCAAGTTGTTTTTTCCTGTTTTGCAGTTTCTTTCCCTTTAACAATATCTATTGTACCTTTTGGATTTTATATATCCTTTTAGTTACTTACACTAAGGATGATAATATGTTTTTCACACATATGAGTCTGATTTACATCACATATGAGTATGGTTTCTAGTTGCATCCATTTACCTACAAAAGCCTTGAGATTATCTTTCTTTATAACTGAATAATACTCCATTGTATAGAAATAGCATATCTTTATTATCCATTCCTCAGTTGGGAGGCATTTGGGTTGTTGCCGAGATTTACTATGACAAATTGTGTTGCTATAAACATGGACACGCATATATCACTGTGGTATGATGTATTCAATTCTTTCTGAAATACACCCAGAAAGGGAATAGCTGGGTGGGATGGGACCTCTAATCCTAGTTTTTGAGGAATAGGAATCTCAAGAAAGATTTCCAGAGTGGTTATAACAGTCTACATGCCCACCAACAGTAGAGAAGGTTTCCTTTTTCCCTACAACCTCACCTTCATTTGTTATTGGCTGGTTTCTTGATGCTAGCCATCCTTTCTGGGGTGAGATAGAATCTCAGCATTCTTTTTTCATTTGCATTTCTCAAATGACCAATGATGTTGAACATTTTTTGATATATTTATCTGCCATTTGTATTTCTTTATCTGAGAAGGGTGTATTCATCTCAGATGATCATTTTGGGATTGGGTCTTGAATTTGGGGAAACCTACTTTTTTTTTAAGTCTATATGTTCTAGATAGAGGTCCTTTGTGTGAGGGAGAGTTGGCTAATTTTTCTTCCTAGTTCATGTGTTTCCTTTTTACTCTGTTGGTGATTTCTTTTGATGTGCAACATTTTTTTCAATAAGATGAGATCCCAGTTGTTGATTCTTGGGAGTATTTCTCATGCAGTTTGGATTTTGTTCATGAACTCTCTGCCTACCACTATGTCTTCAAGATTTCTACCTACGTTTACTTCCAGTAGAGTTAGTGTTTCTGTTTTAATATTTAGATCTGTGATTCAGTTTGATGTGATTTTAGTGGATAGTAATAGACATGGGGCTAGTTTTAATCTTCAGCATATAGAAAGCCAGTTTTTTCAGCATCATTCATTAAAGAGTCTCTCTTTCTTACAATGTAAAATTTGGCTCCAAAAATGTGGCTGAGTGTGTTTGTAGCTGTGTCTCCATCTTCTAAACTGTTCCCTAGTTCCTCAGGTCTGTTTCTTGCCAGTACCATGCTGATTTTATCACAATAGCTTTGCAGTATAATTTCAAGCAAAATATTGTGATGCCTCCTGCCTTGCCTTTGTTGCCCAGGATAGCTTTTGTAAGTCTTGGTCTCTTCTGGTTCCAGATAAATTTTAGGAATATTTTCTCCCAATTTGTGAGCTATACTAATGCCATTTTTTTTGGACTTGCTTTGAATCTGTATAATAGTTTGGAAGTATGGTCATTTTCACAATGTTAGTTCTTCCTTTTCATGAGCAAAAAATAGCTTCCCATTTTCTGAAGTCCATTTCAATTGCTTTTTTCAGAGTACTGTAATTTTCACTATGTAGGTCTTCCTTTGTTAGATTGATTCCTACGTATTTCTTTTTTTTTTTTTATTTTTTGATGCTATCATAAATGGTGTGGTTTCACTAATTTCTCTGAGTGAGTTTGTTATTTTTGTACAGGAATGAAAATGATTTTTGAGTGCTGACTTTGTATTTAGCTATACTACTGAATTTGGTTATTAAATGTAGAGGTCTTTCAGTGGAGTTTTTAAAACTTTTACATGGTTATCACATCATCTGTGAAGGATGGTAATTTTCCTGCATCCCTTCCTACTCTTCTTTTATTTCTCTCTTTTCTAATTATTCTGGCTAATATTTCTAGAACTATATTTAAAGGATTGGTGATATTGGAAATCTTTGTCTTGTTCCTAATTTTAAAGAGTAAGCTTTCAATTTTTGTCCATTTACTATGATGTTGGTTTTGTCCATTTACTATGATGTTGGTTGTTCACTTTTCAGAGATGGCTCTTTTCAAATTGAAGTAAGTCGATCTATTCTGATTTTTTGTAGGGATTTTTTTTTATCATGAATGAGTGTTGAACTTTATCAAAAATTTTTTCTGCATCTATTGAAATGATCATGTGCTTTTTGTCTTTGGCTCTGTTGATACAATGTATTACATTTATTGATTTGTGTAGATTGAACCATTCCCACATTCCTGGGAAGAATCCCACTTGGTCATTATGCATAATCTTGTTGAAAATTTGTTGCATTCTGTTTGCTAGTATTTTATTGAGGATTTTTGTATTCATGTTCATTAGGGAGATTGGCCTGTAGTTCTCTTATTTGGTTGGGTCTTTCTTTGGTTTTGGTCTCAGAGTAATACTTGCCTCCTGGAAAGAGTTAGGGAGAATTGCTTCCCTTTCAATTTCATTAAAGAGTTTGAGAATTATTGGCATTAAATCCTTTCATTTCTTGTTGAATTCAGCTGTGATTACATCAGGATCTGGAATTTTCTTTGTTTCCAAGATTTTTAGTATGTTTTCAATTTCATTGACTGATTTTGGGTTATTCAGTATTTGTATATCTTCTTGATTCAGCTTTTGTAATTCATATACATCTAGGAATCTGTCCATTTCTTTTGTATTTTCCATCCTATGAAAGTAAAGATTTGCAAAGTAGATGTTGACGGTATTCTGAATTTCTAGAGGATCTGTAGTGATTTCTACCCTTTTCATTCCTTTTTGCATGAATTTGATTTTTCTTTCCTTTTTTAATAAGATTGGCTAATGATTTATCAATTTTATTTATTCTTTCAAGGAACCAACTCTTCGATTAATTAGTTCTTTGTATTATTTACTTAGTCTCCATTGCATTAATTTCTGCTCTGATTTTTATAATTTCCTCCCTTCTTTGGGCTTGATTTGCTTTTCTTTTTCTAGAAGTGCAAGGTGCAGCATTAACTTGTTTATTTTTGCTCATTCTGTTTTCCTGATGTGAAAATTCTCCTTTGTCAGTTTCTGGCTGAGGATCGCTTTGATTGCATCCCACAAGCTCTGTTAAGTTGTATCTGCATTATTGTTTGACTGTAAATATTGGTTAATTTTGTCTTTAATTTCATCTGTGACCCATTGGTTGTTCAAGAGGGTGCTATTTAATTTTAATGTTTTTATGGAGTGTTTGTGATTTTTTGTCAGTAATTTCCAATTTCATTGCAGTATGGTCAGATAAAATGCATGGGATAATTTCAATTCCTTTTCATTTACTTAAGCATGCTTTGTTGGCTAGGAAATGTTCTACTTTAGAGTGTTTCACACGTGCATCTGGGAAGAATGTGTGTTCTCATGTTGTGTGGAATATTCTTTAAAGTCTAGTAAGTCCATTTATTCACAAATTTGGTTTTGTTGTGTATCTCTTTGCTGATTTTTTACTTAGCTGATCTATCTGTTTGTGACAATATGGTGTTAATGTCCTCCATTTGGATTGTGTTGTTGCTAATTTGATTTTTTCATGTCTATTAAGATTTGTCTTATATAGTTGAGTGTTCCCATATTTAGTGCATATATATTTATGATTATTATCTCTTCCTTGCAGTTTTCCCCTAACAAGTATATAGTAACCATTATTATCTCTTTAGATTATTCTTGATTTGAAGTTCACATTGTTTGCAAACAGAATAGCTACCCCTGCTTTTTTTCTGGGTTCCTGTCACAAGGAGTATTGTTTTCCATCCTTTGACTTTCATTCAATGAATTTTTTTTTGTTTTAAACGTGTTTCTCATGCACAGAATATTGTTAGATTTTGTTTTTCTTGATCCACTCTACCAGCCAGTTTGTTTTGATTGGTGAATTGAAGCTATTTACATTGATTGTTATAACTGATCTGTATTGGCTTATGTCATTTATTTTCATGGTGTCAGTTCTCTACTTTTTCCCTCTGTTTAATTTGCTTGCCCTGCTTAGTGATTTTTTTCTGTTGCTGTTCTTGGAATAGTGGTCATTTTTATCTCTTTCTATAATATCTTTCAGTACATTTTGTAGAGTTGGCTTTGTGACTGTAAATTTCTTGAGTTGTTCTTTGTCATGGAAGTATCTTCTTTTATCATTAATTTTCAAAGATTGTTTTGCTTGGCTTGGAAGTCATTTTCTTTTAGGACTTGTAAAACTTCATGCTCAGCTCTTCTTGACTTGATGGTTTGTGTTGAGAAGTCTGTCGTGATTCTGATAGGCTTTTTTTATAGGTGATCTGTTTCTTTTCTCTAGTTGCTTTTAATGTTTTATTCTTGTGCTGACTTTCTGGGATTTTGAATATTATACGTCTGGATGCAGATGTATTTTGATTTAGGCTACTTGGATTTCTATATGCCTCACTTTTCTGTAAGTCATATTTTTTTTTCTCACACTTGGCAAATTTTTCTGCTATTATTTCTACAAATAGTCTTTTTATGTCATTTGTGTTGACTCATTCTTTTTCATTGACACCTATCAGTCTCATATTGTCATTCTTTGTATCATCTTGACACTGTTGAATTGATATCTCCTGGTTACTTGTTACTTTTAAGAGATCTTTCCTATCATAGTCACTAGCTGCACTGATGTCTTCATGGTCTGAAAGTCTACCTTCAGTTTTATTCAAGCAGTTGTACCAGCTTTCCGTGGAATTTTTAATTTCCTGGATATCTCTTTGAATCTGTTTCATACATTCAAATTCTTTCCTATAACATTCATTCAAGGTTTCCATCATTTATTTATGCCCCTCTATTTCTTTATCTATGACTTCTTTAGATGTGCTGAGCAATTCTTTCATTATAGTTTTTCATTATGGTTACCATTTACATTGTTACCTGAGAGATTTCTCCTATAGCTTGATAGAGTTGTTTCTTTACTGCATTCGCTATCATTTCAGAAATTTCAGGTGTGTGACTTCCAAGTTCTTCTATGTCAATGTCTCTTGGACTTCTTCTGGGTTGGCCAGAGGTCTCAGATTACATTTTGCTCCTTTTTTGATATTTTCTATTTTAAAAAAAAATTATTTTTTTTCTGTGGTGATCTTTGTGAGTTTTGATAGTAGATAATTATATCACTAATATGAAGGCCTCCCCAAGAATAGTCTGTACTTCAGGGATATCTTTTGTGTGTAGGAGATTCTTGGTTTGTGTCTGTTCTAAGATCCTACCTTTTCAATTTAGAGTGGGTGTTTGTTTCTGTTTGGCTTGGTATCAGTCTTTGGTGAGGAGTTGTGCTGAGGTTATTACCTCAGAGCTTCCCAATATTATTACACAAGGGAGAACAACTGATTAGAACAAATATGACATCCTAGCTACAGTAGTACAATTAGCAGTAAGCACAATTTAGAAACTGACAAACTGTGGTAACTATTGATTTTGTACTTTAGACCATAGGAGCAAAGTCCATAGTTATATAACAGAACTGATTACAAATTAGTAGTTTGTTTGTAAAGTGTTTCCCCTTGTTAGGGTGGATTTACCCTGGGCTCCTCTGGCCAACCCTGTTACCATGTCCTGGGTGCTTCCCACACCCACTGCCTGATCCACACTGCAGGAGTATGGGCTCGGTACCAGGCTTCCTCCAGACCAAGGCTCCCTGGGTGGCAGAGGGGCAACTGGTGGGGTTTCTTCCCTCCTGAGTGGTTCATCAAGGCTGTTGAAGTTCACAAAGTTTCGCTGTTGCTCCTGCTATGGTGTAGGGCAGGTTCAGTTATTTTTCTATATTTACTGTCATGCCTAAGTTTAAAAAAACTTTAATTACTCTTTAGTCTTATAATAATACAATGAAATAGAACATTTTGTCTATAGTTTGTCTTCTCATCTGTCACATTTGTTACAGAGTAGTTTCTTTCTCTAAAATGTATTGTTATTCTTTTGTTTCAAATCACTTTGAGTCAAATAATTTTCACAAAAATGTCTAACCTCTTCAAAATACTGTTAAGATAAGGCCTTTGTTCTCCTCTACATCTTTTCCCACCCCTCTGTGAAGGTATGTGTCCCAGGTATGTCCAATCACTTCTAATTCATTACAGCCAGAACATAATTTCTTTTGACACTTTTTCTAAGGAGACTGTCATTCTCCTTTTCCCACAAGCTTTCCACTAGCAGGTTGTACGAAGGCAGTAACCATGTATGTTGACCTCCCTTTTGCATTTCCAAAATCTATTACAGTTACAGCAGCATAGGTAGGAATCAATTAATGCTTCTGAATGAATGACAAATCACCCCATTTTAACACAACATGAATTCCAGGAAATTTTCTTTAGGCTATGCACTAAAACTCAAGTGTTTTAGTGAAAGATAATAGATGTTCTTGCTTACTGATAGAACTCTTGCTGATTGCATCCCATCATGAGCATGATCAAGAATTCTTCGCAGATAGAAGGGATCTCTTTCTATTGCCCAGGTTCTAGTGTGTGCTTTTTTTCTAGGCCCAAATTTGCTTCTTCATTTTTCCTTCATATTTTCAGTTCTCTCAATGTTTAAGGTAGATGTAAGACTTGTAAAAACTCTTCACATACGCAGAGTACAATTTGTATGTGAGGCAAATTGGGGAAATGGTTCAGGAATGAATAATTGGAATTATCAAGTTTAGGTCAGAAGTTGAAGTTAGGATATGAGTTGACACAATTTTTGTCAGCAAAAAAGTGTGAAAAAGGAATCAACAATTATGTATATGGGTCTTTTCATTTCTTTCTGTGATTGTTTAGTGAGTTCCTGACACATGCTAAGCATATCTTTGCACTGGAGAAAGGCAGGGATAAGTAAAAATTAAAAAAAAAAAAACCTGTCCAATTGGAGCCACCATTCTCTTTCAGGAGAATAATGATTTTTTAAAAAGTACAACATGTACACTGCCATATGATGAAGGTTACGTAAAAAAAAAAAATACAAAGCTGGGCATGGTGG
>NW_004955424.1:5251438-5273894 GCF_000276665.1 Chinchilla lanigera | reverse complement strand
TTTTGATTCCATTTCACGTAGACATTTTTTCTCTGATCTCATCATCATATTACTTTTTTCTAATCTTGAACCTCTTGAACCTGCTTTCTTCTTATAGTGACTCATAATTAAACTGGGGACTCCTAGAGAATCCAAGACACTGTCCATGTATCAGAATATTCAAGTTCTTCACACTCTATACTCTCTCTTACCATGAAAAGTAACATGCTACATACAGGTTCTGGGTATTGGAATGTGCACGTCTTGATAAAAGGAATATTATTCTGTCTACTATGCTTATAAAAGGATAAACAAATTTATACTCCTAGAATAGAAGTACATGAAGGTGTGGATAAAAAATATCATAGATAAAAGAGCACCAAATGAAAAAGTATCTCTCTTGCTCATTCAGGGCTCAGCAAAGAAACTATTGAGGCAAAATATAAAACGGGAGAGTGTAACAGATAAATGCCAAAAGGCAGAGGAGTAGAAGATGCAAGGAGACCCAGAGGGGTCTTCCTTGGAGGTTTAGATGAATACTGAGGCTTTCAATCTCTGGGAAATGAGGAGCTACTTGAAAGCACTGACCAGAAAAATAACAAACTTTAAATGAAGACTGCAGCATTGAAATAAAAACTGGAAGGAAAACAAAATAAAACAAAACAAAAAGTTAAAGACAATATCAAAAGTAATAACAGGAGGTGATGAAGAGACCTTTGGTCTAATCCAACTAACCCTGTTGACTTTCTTCCAATTTTAACCACAATTTAAATTTTTCTCTTAAGGGCCTACCTGATTCTGGCAGGGAGAAAATTGTACACAAAATGGAGACCAATCATCTACTCAGGTATGTGTTGTAATATTGGATCAGATAGAGATCCAAATTTTTGTCAAAATAATTACAGATACATAGGAATTTATGAAAAATAAGCTCATTTATTATTCTATGTATATATTTAGTCTAGAAGGTAGGTGAAGAAAGGTTAATGCAATGCTGTCAGAGGTTTTGCGTGTGTGTGTGTGATATTTTTATTCACTAGAAACTAACTAATTAGAGAAAACATGTAAATTTTCTCCTCTTTAACGTGATGTTTAACAAACAGGGTAAACCAGAGGAATAAAAATAGCCTCACCAAAAAGCCAACATCTTGTGTTTACTGTTATTATAGAACAGATAATTTTTTGTGGAGCATAATGCTAAGGGTATGATGGGTAATCTTATCAAATTGTACACATAAGGAATCTGAATTTAAAGAGATTAAAAACTCCTCTCCGTCTTAATATTAATAGAAAAAAATGCATTGTACATTCAGGGTTCAAAGTAGATATTCTGACACACCAACACTTACTTTCTGACTATTATATTGTATGTCTTCCATGATCTGAGGTCTGCTCCTATCCCAACCTATATGCTATACGGAGTCTGCCAAAAAAGATGTATACACACTTCAGGCAAAGAAAAACCTGTATAAATATTTTAATATTAAATTTACTGAGATATCATGAGGTTAATACAAGCTACCTTTGACCCCTCCAATTACAAAAGGTCCTCAAAGTGGTGACTATTAACTTTCAGACATTTATTAGTACTGCAAACTACTGCTTGGGTAAAGCTGGTCACTGATATTGCCTCATGTGAATTTTTAATTCCTTCTCTAAGGGTTGGCAGTGCAGTGAATTTTCCGTAATATACTACATTCTCTATGGCCCTCATATGGGCATGATGTTGAAAAAAAATCAGGCTATTTTTTTTTCTTTTCCTGATGTGTGTATAAATTTTTCTCTCTGTCTCTGTCTCTGTCTGTCTGTCTGTCTCTCTCTCTCAACTCTAAGCAATCAGTCAACTTTTTATTTTATGGAAAAATAAAACAAAATTGATAACAAAATAATAGAAGAATAACAATAGTTAATACATTGTGTATTGTCGTCTTCAAAGTAGTTATTCAGAGTACAAGATATGGGCGTAAAACATTCTCCAAATGATATTAGCACAGACTTTCCTTTTCAATGAACTGAAAGAAACTAATAATATAACTAACTTGTATTATTTTTCCTTTGCCTTCCTTCTTTTCCCCTTTTCTCCACCCTAGGTCCTCTTTCCTTTTGAACAATTTCTTCTCATTTAATAATATAGTGAATAAAAATAAAAATCTAGGAGGTATGATAGATATTGTGAAACAGAAGAAAAATACTCAAGAGTAAAGGGAAACTAGGGTGTGGGAAAAGAGAAGGGAAAGAAGGTGAAATTATGTAAGTATGTATATACAGGACAGCTAACATAGTTGTACTAGTGTCTTATATAGCTCTACAGAAAGGAACAGTTAGATTACTTGATCGATCTTGTATATCTCTGTTTGTTTTCCTGAGAAACCACTTTGAAGTTATCAATAAGTAATATAGCAACCATGATTAATTTCTTACAACTTTGTCTGTAACTCTGTGTTGTTTGTATTATTCTTATGCTATTTTGTAAATGGATGTCTGTCTGTTATTATATTTTCATTCTTGTATTTTTTAAAATAAAAAAATATGAAAAAAATATTTATTGTACAGTTTGGATCTTCATTTTCTCATAGCAGGAAGACACTATGATGTTTACACATCTGAGTCTGATTTATTTAACTTATGAGTCATTACCAAAATTAAATAACAATTTTATAATTATCAAACACATGACATGCGCACATGATAACACTAGGCCAGCCTGTGAGAGGTCTGCTTCGCTCCACAGGGTCTGTTAAACTTATAATCCCTGGAATAACAAAAGTGTTTTCAAATTAAAACTTTTGTAACTTTTTATCCTTAATTTTTTTCTAACTTCTTTTTGAAGATATTTTTCTTACGAGGCTCTTCAACCTCCCAGGGGTAACAAGCATTCTAATTTTGCTTCTCACTGTATAAAATTCATGATTTACTTGACCTAATTTTAAAACCATTCTGCTATCTTGGGATTTTTATGATCAAGTTGATGCCATATTTTCTCCCCTCTTTTTCTTGATTTTATCCAATTAATCATATCTCCCTGGAATTGTTGTTTTCAGAATTCACATGCCTATATTTGTTGATCAAGTGTTGGCATTTATTGCCTAAATATAAATGCTACACACACACACACACACACACACACACACACACACATATATATATAACACAGACTTTACATTCTCACAGTCTGGTGGTCAAAATCTGCTTTAACTGTTTGAAATATACACATTCATACACTCCTTCTTATACACACACCAACATGCACTTCTACATTATAAAAAATAATTAAAGAAAAACATTTAGTGGATCCAACCTAATACAGTGCACTTTGTACTACAGAAGGGACCTTGATTTATCACCCAACATTTACAAAGATTTAAAGAACAAAGGAAAAGAATATAAGATTATAAGGTTGTCATTTTTTTTAAAAATGTGGGTATGTGTGTTTCAATCATTTTGTTGATAGAATAAACATACACTTTAGGGTATAAATATTTCCTTTTAACTGATAAATAGGTAGTACAATGAGAAATAGTGTATGTTTTCCCTTTAGAATCACAAAATGTTTTCTAATTTTTTTAATCTTGTATTTTTTCAGAATAAAATTATACCATCTGTCTTTACTACACAAAACTTTGTATTACACAGAGCTAGTACCACCTTTTCTATTTAGTGGAGCATCCTCAAAACTACTTCCTTGCATTTGTTTTCAATTTGCTCCTGGTGAGTGATAATATTTAATAGAGCTGTATCAGTTTCTTTGTCCACTGCTGGTACCAGCAGCACTTAAATCACAGCACGCCATATTTTCCTCTTTCCTATGATCCTTTGCCAACTTACAGTTTCTGCCACTTCTTGCTCACTCCAGATGCTGCGTCATGTCCCCTCCCCCCACCTTCCTTTGGTGAGGGAGGTGACGTCTGTGGGTACCACTCTGTCTTGATCAACTCTACCTCTCTCAGAGCCTAGTGTTATCTCATTACCCATAGCGATTGTCACCAAGTCCCAGGACATAACAAGACAGTGCTTGCATTATCGCAGACCACCAGCCAATGGGTGCTTAACCTCGCCACAGACCAATCACCAACTGTCAAATGTCATCTTAGGGTTTCATCAAGGCCTCTCGTTCTCTCTTTTTCTTTATTCTCTAAGACTTGTCACTTAATGGCTCTGGTTTCTTTGTTCACTCGTGTACAAGAAGACAGACTACAGATTCTTTTTTTCTGACTCCACTAATTAAGTCCTCCAGGCAAGCTATAGCACTCCTAGCCTTCATCTAGGAGTGTTTTCTTCAGAGTTGGAGCAAAGTCAAAAACCTTTTTCTTGAACTCATCCGTATAATATGGGGACTTTAGGGATGAAATTGAATCCTTTGTGGGGATCAGTGTATTGCACTCTAAATGTCCTGTTCTGCCAATGTTTCATATCCTTCTGATATGATGGAATAAGGTCACGTAAAGGATATATCTGTATATCCTTCATTTGTACTTGTATCACCAACTTGATTTCCTTCCATAAACTATGTGATAGGAAACAAATACAGAGCCTAACAATACAAAGAAGAAGAGGTTAAAAATAAAATAAATTCTCTGAAAGTCATCCAAATTAACATATTTTATCTTTAAAAGTATGTGTTTGTGGTAACTTGTTTTCCTTTAAACAAATCTAACACTGAGTAAAAGGAGAATCATTTCAATTGAAAAGTAAACAGAGGCCATACATAGTTGTCCTTGAAATATATTTTAGCATTCAAGGCTGTGCATTGGCAAATAGGACTAGAACACTTGAATGAAAGGAAGATAATTGGCTGGACTTACAGACTGAGTAACAGCTACCCCTAGTTTAGTCCTGAGTCAGAGCAAGGGCAACTTTTGAAATGAGAGCAAAGCGATTCCTTGCACAGAATTAACTCTGTCAATCCTGTGGCCGATGATTAATGAATTACACGATGCAAAGCAAAGATAATTGCTGTTTCTAAGCTAAAGACCTATTTTACAAAGATACCAGAGAAAATTAAAAGTAAAGATGAAGTAGGAGACAATTGGTGATAACTTGGAAGAAAAACACATTTTGTGACAAATAAGCAAGGATTTCTGAAATATATGCCTACACATCTCTATATGTACAGAAACTTAAGTGAATTTGTAGGCACTAAAACTTAATATTACAGTAAGTTACTTCTAGAGTATGTAGGAGGGATAATATTAAACTGTGTATCTGCTATTTCAAAAAGTGTTCTGTGGGTTAAGAATTAGTATGCATTAAAACTTGTTTTTGCTGCCCATTCAATATTTTCCACTGTTCTTACTTTATGGTTACTAATATACAAGCATCAGGGAAAAGCAAGCCAATTCTATGGAACATGTTAGAGGCTGTTAATTAAAAAAAACTAACTATTGCTTCAGATTGCTGTGTTTTTAAGTTTTCTATGTGATGGAGTTTACATTAATTTTTCTATCTACTAAAGTGACTTGACCTGAGTTTGTTTGGAATTTACGACATCTACACATCTGAAAAACTGCAAATTTAAATGCTACTAAGAGGTGAAGTAGCTGAATGCAAGATAGCATTGGTGCTCTATTTGTTGTTGTTATCAAATTATGCACTGCTCCAACTTCCACAAGTTGTGCTGGGCAGGGGCACAAACTACAAAGAACATCCCCAGAGGATTAAAAAAAAATAAGAATCAGGCTGTTTGAAAAATGGATTCATAATGAAGTCTCTTAACACTGAAGCTATGGGGACCATTGATTTAGCCCCTTAGGATATACTAATATAAGTAATGCTTATTTTGTTATTTATATTTTACATGCATGAACTGCATACGTTGCTAGAATAAAGGTCTTCCAGAGTAGATATATTTCTTTTTTAGACACTCAATATTTGTAAAAACTGCTCACATTGATTAAGAAATAGATAAATTTAAAATATATATTTATATGTGTGTCTGTATATTAAAAGATGAATAGACTGTTTAAATGATACATTATTTTTACAATAAAAATATAAGTATACACTAATATGTAGGAAACTATAGGTATCAAAAGAGAAAAATTGATGATGATTATAAAATAGCTGAACTGACGCTATGGTGCAAAGGTATCCTAGAAAAGCCTTTCACATTAAACAAGAAAATATGCTGAAAGAGACACATCGCAGCAGTTGTGCAGAGCTGCTTAATGGACAGATAAGAAGAGGATGCTGAAATGAGAAGCAGAATAAAATCTGAAGGGAAACGGGCACTAGGACGGTAAGCATTGGTACATTGTTACTATTCTATCAAATTACCTCATGAGAAATAGAAATAAGACTGTTCCATTAAGGATCTTATTAGTTTATTATGTGCTGCAAATAATAACGTACCCATGCCTGTGTAATTTGTGAAGAAAGAGACTATCTGTATCGGCATTCTGTGGGTTCAAGGTCATGGCACCACATCACTTTGGCTGTGGTGGTAGAGCAGATAGAAGCTGCAAGCAGAAGAGGAATGGAAGGGACATGTTATGCTTTTATAAAACCACCCATTTTCTTAGGAGTCTCACAAGACCTGCCTTAGCCCTTTCTGAGGGTAGTGTTCTATAGACACCATAACCTTCCACTAGGCTCCGCCTCTTAAATGTCGTACCGCCTCAACACCCTCACGCAGGAGACACACCCAGAGCGCATGGAACTCTGAGGGAAAAATCACATCCAAGCATAGCAAGCATGAGTCCGCAAAGGGGCCAAAACAATGGACGAGGAAAGGCAAAAGGGAATTATTTGATGCAGAGTGGAAAAGAATAAAATAAAATCTCATGAACTTTATATTTGAATCTGTACTATTTTCAAGTAATCAGCCTCAATTGAATGTTTTTGGAAATCTATGAAATTCTGCTTTTGTGTCTATAAATATATTAAGAAGCATTTTATTATGATATATACTTCTTAAAATCAGTCCATGAGATTATGAGATTATAATTATAATTTTTAATCTTTTCAAATCAGTTTAAGTTAACCTTAGCTAAACTAAGGATAGTGCCTTTCAAACTGTAACCATAAAAAAGGATACATTAGCCATCCAAAAAGTCAACCCATATTCTAATAACAAACTAATGGACTTCAGGTCAATAAACATAAAAAAAAAGAAAAAAATGTCAATATATAATAGTAATCAGCTCACTAATAGTATATAAGTTTTCTTTTTTTTTGTAACTGGGAAGACAAACTCAGGACCTCATGCTTGCCAGGCACGTGCTGTGCCACTGAGCTACATCCCCAGCCCAATACATAAGTTTTTGAAACTACTATATGCTGAATAATTGATGCATCCTCAAAATATATAAAGCCAAAGCATACACAAAAGCAAGAGAACTTTTTTTAAAAGCTATCAAATTCATCATCATAATGGAGAAGAATATTCTCAGAATGAAAATGGGGATAATTAAATAGAAAGAAAACAATGGCCATGTATAGCTGTTTTGAACAATAGACATTCTGGAGCACAATATTACTAAACTAGGGAATTAACATTTTTTTCTTAAACATAAAATGTCTTTTTAAGAAATGAAACCTGTGGCATGTGATTAAACTCCTTGTATTTTAAGGAATATATGTAACACTATCATGTGCTAAGTTTCAATTAAATGTGGCAATAGCAGGAAATAACTTAAATAACTTGTTATGATTGAGAATTATAAAAATTTTCTCTATAAATCTGGGATAAATAATAAATTCTAATATATCAAATAAATAATAGTAGATAATTTAAAACATTTAATAAAAACTAAAAGATGAAAAAACATATAACATTTTATGTGGGA
Source organism: Chinchilla lanigera (assembly GCF_000276665.1). NCBI lineage: Eukaryota > Metazoa > Chordata > Mammalia > Rodentia > Chinchillidae > Chinchilla > Chinchilla lanigera. Next base: position 5,266,131 of record NW_004955424.1, on the reverse strand, counting down.
TGCAGCAAGTAGAACACCACTGAAATTTGGTCATAAATTCTTATAATTTAAAAAGTTTAAAATGAATTAAAATCACAAAAATAGAGAAAAATACAGATAATATTAAATATTAAAGCATTCTTTTTTTGTATCAGGAATCAAACTCAGAACCTTGTGCTTGCCAGGCAGGGGCTGTGCCACTGAGCTATATTTGCTATCCTTAAAGCATTCTTAAAATGAAGAAAAAAAGTAAATATGAGTATGTTTCTTGAAACGTGGAAATCCATAGCAATGCCTTAGGCACACTGATTAGGAAATATGAAAAATGACTACATTGATGATTATTGCAAACATAATATGTAGTTAGAAAAAGATTAGAAAAGACAAAACCTCTTTTTTAATTCCTTGAAATGGTGTATGAAACGAACATTTACAAGGAAAACAAAACAACAATGCTCAGTAATTTGGTGGGAGGGTTTTACATAATGTCCATTTCTACTGTATTGCCATGAGAAAAAAAAATGAAGCAGTTTTGCAAGAATATTCAAGACCCAGATGGCACTATTTGCAGTGTGACAAAAGTTCTAGAAAACCTTCTATGTTAAAGAAACTAGTATACTGTACCGAGTACAATGGGAGTGCAAATGACTCTTCCCAACTAGATTTATAAAGGCACCCTAACACAATGTATACATTAGTCGTGGTTCTTTAAAGAAATGAGAGCAGTTACACGAAATAAATGTATTACAAGGGATGGGATCACGTGATTGCTGAGACAGACCAGTCCCAGTATCTGCAGAGTTAGTCTGCAAATCGGAGATCCAGTGGAGCCAAATTTGCAAGTTCCAAACTGAGTCAAATGGCCAGAGAGCCAGAACTAGTGGTTTACTTTCTTTCCTGAAGGTTGGAGATCTCAAGAGACAGAATGCAGCTGGACAGGAGGAATCGTCTCTCAACTGGGAACATATCAGCATTAAGCCCTATTACCTGTGACTCAGTGAGCACCATGTGAGGAGAACAACCTTACTAAATCTACCAATTTAGAAAAATATCATCTAAAAAAGTATTCAGACAAGTACCTAGAATGTTGCCCAAATATATGGTTGACTAAAGGTACAGACAAGTTGAAACATAACATTCAACATTACAAAATTAAAACATATTAGTTAACTTTGCTTATGAATATAAAAGAAAAATCTTCAAATTAAATACCACATTAAATCAAGTGATATATAAGATTTTATAGCTATCCAGGTACCTGTTATGGTTTGTGTCTGGATGTCCCTCCAAAGCCTCATGCAGTCATGGGGTGGACTTTTACAGTTTATGATTGATCCATGATCCAATGCTGGGATTACAGGTGTGAGTGCTACACCCACTCTGGGGCAGGTAGTTTGCATGCAATGTAAGGGAGAGAAAGAGGCTGCTTGCCACAGCTTCTCCCTTTTGCTCTTACTGCTTTTGCTATTTTTTACCACCATGAACTGTTGCCCTTTGCTATGTGCTACCCTGCCTTGGAGCCATCCAAGTATGGACTGAAACCTCCACAAAGTGTAAGCTAAATAAACCTTTCCTTCCTTAATTTTGAACATCAGGTATTTTGTCTCAGCCATGAGAGAAAAGTAACCAAGACAGTACTTATCTAAAGGAGATATTAATGTAGTTCATTTTATTTAAATTAATGCAGTTTAACATTAGAATAAAAACATATCATTGCAAAATGAACAAAATTTTCATAGGAAATTGGAACAAGAAGACAATAAAACTCATACAACTGACATAATTGATTTTCATGTGAAAAACTAATATGAAATTATTTTCACATACCACATAAAATTATAAATAATTAATGAATGCAAAAACAAAATTAAAAATAAATGATATTTGTGTTTGTTCATATATGTTCAGGGATAAGAAATACTTTAAAAGAAACAGAAATAACTTAATATTAAGCAAAACTGATTTTATTTAATTAAACAAAAGAAAAAAGGAGGAAAAAGAAACTCTTTCAGAAAAGATGGAAAATATTTAACACAGATATGAGACAGAGAAAAGCTTACAGTCTAATCATTAAGAAGCAAACAGATATGTACACAGACACACACACACAAACACAAACACCAATATAAGACACACAGAAGTTATAAATGATTCATTGGAGAAGAAATATGATTGGCCAACAAATAGTTGTGAAGATTTAATAATAATGTTAAACATGAAACATAATCAAATAATTCAAGAAAATAAATAAATTAATATTACATGGAATATAGTTACATTCTTCAATTCAATTTTCTGGGGTTTCTTTGTCTTTTGGTTTTTTTTTGATACTGGGAATCAGACTCACAGCCTTGCACTTTCTAGGCAATTTCTGTGCCACTGAGCTGTATCTCAGACCCTATTCAGTTTTCTTTTTTTAATGCATCAATTCTATGCATAAGGGAGAATGTAAAGTAACATATTCCCTCACAAATTGCTGAAGTATAAACTGGTAAAGCTTTTTCAGAGAACAAATTGGAAATATATGGTGACATTGAAGATGTACATATAATATTCTCTGGCCAGCAATTGTGTTTCAAGGTATAGAATTTTTTAAAAAATACATCACATATGGTCTTCATGAGACAGAAATGAATGTTCATAGCAGGCTGAAGTATCTCAAGGAAGAAAGTGGAAAAAGGAAATTATTCATTCTTGGGATGGAATGCTCTAGCATGGTTTCATTTTTTGGAAAGTGTATGTCTTAATCTGAACAAGTAGTTTGGGTAATCACTGCATTAGTTTTACCATTTTGTATGTTAATACTATATTATATTATGTTTGGAAAACAGGACCATTCGTGGGGAACAGGATGTGGAATGTGACCCTTGAGGTTGCCCATCTTCTTACTAAAGGCTACGGTTCCTCTTAGGATAGCTGTTAATGGTCAACTCTTTCAAGTTCTTTAGGTTCCACAATTAGAAGAAAGTCTACTTTAGAGATAAAGTGATCATTTAATTATGTATATTTCCCTTTTGAATTATTGTTGTGATCTGTCTACTTCTCTTCATATCTGTCATTTTCAACTGCCATCATTTGAAAATTGGAAAAATTTTTCCCCTGGCCTCTATGAGCTGATCCAAGGTTCGTTTTGAAATTTTGTTTATACTACATTGCAGCTGAAGAAATATGTTAATCTGAAAGTTCATGTTTGGACATAGGCATGACATTCTATTGCTCTGATGACAGAGTTAAAAGGAAGTTTGATCTCACAACTTACGTGATCTTACCCTTGTCTAACTCTCCTTTTTCACAGAACACTAATCACCGTATTTTAAATGGAAGCCATCTATTACGTTCCTCTTTAAATCAAGACTTTTACATGTGCTGTTCCCACTACTTCAAGCATATTTTTATTTCCCTTGTTTAGTAATCTTCTTCTATTACTTAAATTTTCAGCTCAGATTTCAGCTAGCAAAACTTTCTTTACATTCCTGGACTACACGTATCCCCCTATGTGTCCCCCCTAAGCTTTCATGGCTCCTTATTACTATACTTTTCTCCATGGTATTAATCTGTTTGTAATCATGATTTCTATGCATAACTGATAGTTCAATTAAAAGCTCTCTTTCCAACAATGCTGAGTCACGATTTTATCTGTTGTATCCCACTGGTGTCAACATTTTGTAATTTAGCACTGACAAAGACTGGTGATCAGTAAACACTTTTTGTGTAAGAAATAAATAACACTGGTCCATAAAAACTCCATTTTGAGGAAGCTCAAAATTTTTCAAAAAAAGAGAAAAATTTGATAAATTCTTTGGGATAGAAGCTAATTTACTTGAAGAGTGCCTGAACATAGAAAATATATCTTTGGAGAGGGAAAGAAGGAGGAGGTGGTGGAGAATAGATACCAGGAGGAATAGGAAATAGTGGAGGATCAGAGGAGCATGGGAGATTGGAGTAGGGGAAAGTGATGTACAAGCAAGCAAAGAGCAATTTTAAAATAGATGTGAAATTCAGTAAGGAAAGGTTGATCTTCTGTGCTCCAAGTACGTGGTTTTCTCTTATTTGATTTTCTTGCCTCAATTCACTAAAGGGGTTTCTAGTCTGATAAGTGCATGCTTTTAAGTATTACTGATGGCTCTTATTTTACTTTAGATTCTTAAAGAAAATGTATGTAAGGTCTCAAAATAAAGATAAAATTTCTTCATGCATCACAACCAGTAAGAATTTAAAGCGACTTTGTTATTAAAGGTTACACAGGGTAGAAAAGAAAATGTTTTTAAAAATTGAATTCATCCTCAGAAAAAGAAAAAAAGTTCAAAATCAACATTCAAATTCAATAATGCCAACTAACCTAAATCTAAACTTCTCATGTGTATGGACTTTTAACATTTTTAACATTGTGTTTCAGTCTCTGAGTGATGGGAATATCTTAGTATGTCATATAGCCATAGATTGTCATGGATTTTGCTAGCACTTAACATTTCCAGTTTTGTAAATTACACTAAGCCATTTGATTGAACCAAGGTAGACTTTTCAGAGATCCATCCCCTTAGTTTGTAATTCTTCTCATACTTGTACAAGGTCTATGCCCATCCAGCTGGTGGTCAATGACAGAACTGGAATAAAATCCTTGGTACAACCAAATCCAAACCCAAGGCCCATCATTAAACATTTTTGTCTCTTCATCCTCCATATAGCCCACCAAAACTCTTTCTTATCTATATAGCTCACCTGTTCATTTACTTTTTGGTACAAAAATTGCCAAACTCATTCTAATTCCGAAGTAATGTGATAAGATTACATGATCCAGTATTGTGAGCAAATACAGACAACTTAACAGATTTGAAGCCCCTTAGCAACAAAGGCTGGGTTTTGCTTCTCTTTATGTCTCCAAAACTGGCAGCACCCTAATGAGTTGTGGAGTCATCAGGGTATTTTTTTTTTTTAAACAGTGATGGAGTTGGTAGAAAGTCTTACAGAGGATGTAATATTTAATATGCAAATCTGGGTTGGGAAAGATATAATGTTAAAGATAAAACAAAATAGACACAAGCATTGTACCTTAGTTTGTACATTTAATTTCTACAGAGATTCTGAAACCACATTATTTGTATACTAAAGCTATAAAAATAAAGATATATAAGTAATGAAAGCCAGACATCTCAATATTGGAGAATTTAAAATGAAGGAAAAGGTGGAAGCTAAGACAAATCCTAAGGTACAGACTAAAGGTGAAACTGTCAATTTAGACTCAGTACAAATACTCAGACTGTAGGGCCCTGTCTCCGGGATGTGGTTCTATCTTCTGTGGCTCCAGTTACATGTGGTCAGCAAAAGACTGAAAATTTTAAATAGAAAACTCCAGACACTTCAAGAGCTTGAGATTGTGTATGTTCTGGAGTGTGAAGATTAACTCTCCCCCACTCTGCCTGAGACATGAATCATCCTTTAGTCCAGCCTGCTGTCCATACTGTACACTATCTACCTTTCTGCCACTTAGCCGTCTGCATTATCAAACTAACTGTTGCAGTATCATAGCACTTGTATTCTTACTGAATGATGTACCCCAAATGTACGAATTGTGATTCTAGCAATTCAGATATATCCAGGAGATGCTACCAAATGCCTCCCCTAAGTAAAAAGGTAAAAGTTCTCAATAAGTTAAAAGACAAATGTATGTTGAAGATGTCATATTGTTATACAGTTATACCTCAGTCCTGGGCTGCTTTGGAACTTATCAAATTTGATTCTCATCTCGTTTTGATAGGAAAAATTTTGTCCCAATCATCATCATTTTTTGGTACTCAAAGTACAAGCTAGAACTTGCCTCTTGACAAGCTGCCATTTCTAGCCAGAACAGTATGTTTGGTGCTTGTTAGTTCTGGTGCTCATCGCACCTCTCAGAACCAATTCATGAAAAGTACCAAGGTGTCATTTTATACAATGTTGTAACTCTTCCATCTTTTACGACTTCTGTTGCTTTGTTACTCTGTCTGATTTGTCATTTAAGCTTTATCATAGATATTCATGAAAAACTTGGTTTCTTATTATCCATTTATTATAAGCATGAATGTACAAGAAAAGTATGATATGCTTAGGGTTTCAGGAATATATTAGGGTTTATTTAATGTAATCTGCTGGGGATGAGAAGAACTCCTAAACACATACATGTACACCAAGCGACAGATGCTGAAGTGGAAAGGGGTACAGGTGCATAATAGTATAATATGTCTCTGTATATTAATAGATTATACATTAATATATACATGATACATAATACATAACAAATACATGTATATAAATATATGAGTTATAACCAGCAAGAAGAATTAGAAGCAGGTATATATTGTACATAGGAGTACTCCCTGTACTCAGACCTTAATATCATTTGTTATTTACTTCAATACAAGAGATTAATTCTTGTATTGAAACCAGAGATTAATGCATGGGAAAATAAAGAAATCCTGTTGCACCTTGCAATATCAGATATTAAGAAAATACTCACAGCATGAAAATGAGCATTCTCAAATCCGTATTTATACAAGTAAATATTCAAGAAACAAGAAAGATGTTAAACATTTTCTTTCAAAATTCGAATTAATAAATACACAGACAAGCAGAAAATAAACTCTCACATATATGACAATAACACATTTCTGGACACTATCCACTGATGAATGCTAAAATAAAAAAATGAATGTGTTAATAGGCACAAAATATTTGCCTAATTGCCCAGCATGGTTCTCAAATATTTAGTAATCACAAAGACAAAAACATGTAAGTCCACAGTGGAAAAACCCAGCAGACTTTATTTTTGTCAAGTGTTCTAGGTTAATGTTTCCAGGAAGACGTGTCAACATCACATAGTACCTGAAATGATATTCTATGGACACCAGTATCTCCGACTCTGTTGTGCTCTTCTCATTCAGTGTAGTCTCAACAAAAGCTCTGAAAATCGGCAGGCAGTCTCAAGTTGAAGGGCATTTCAGTCTTTAACCTGCCATTTGAAATTGACATGAACTATATAAAAGAAATTGTGAAAAAAATAAAATGAAAGACAAAAAAAAAAAAAAAAACCACTGAGGACCTGTTACAAATGAGAGATTACAGAGATGTAAAAAAAAAAACCTATATGAGATCTTGGATTAGACTGTGAAGCATAAAATCGATATCAGTAGAGTTTTACCTAGTCATCCACTCCATAAGACTCATGGTGTCAAAGGGATGGGAGGCTTCTGTTCTTGTCCTGTTTCACCTCTCTGCCAGAAGGTGATTGGCTTTGCTCCACCCTGTGCTCCTGCTACACCACGCTGCCACTCCACAGGCTCAAAGCTATAGGGCCATTCAATCCTGGTCTGAAGTTTCTACAATTGGGAGCCCAAATACTTTTTTTTTTGTTTGAGAAATTGATCATCTTACATATTTGTTACAGTAATGGAAAGCAGTTACTTAAGTAAATATTCTGTGGTAATGTAAGGAATTATAAAGGAAAAAAGTAAAAAGAAAATATCTAGTAACTCTTTTACTGTATTTGTCATTTATAACAGACCCACGTTAAGAAAGTATAGCTAAAAACTGTAGGGCACAGAGGATATTAAAAATTTCCAATTGTCTGTAAATATTTAGGAAGCACAGGCAAGCCTGTCTATGAGACCATAATAACTAACAGGGAAATGGGAACACGTTTATTGCCCAAAGATCTCTGTAAGCTTGCTTCAGCCATTAAATGGATGAAATGAAACCGTAAAACAATATACACAAAGTCCTTGTGAGAGCACCGAAAAATAATGAACCTAATGTTACAAAGAAACAAGAAGAAATAGACAGTATATCATAATTATTGTACAAAAATAAACCTATACTGGGAGGGGGATCAGAATAAAAACACTGACCATTTACTTATACATCTACATGATAGAAATAGATGATTTATTTTTTCTTGTTTCAACTGTTGTGTGTTTTATTTATTTATCCCTTTACTTTGCTCACACCCCCCCCCAAATGATTTACCATAACACTGATTTAATTTTCCACTCATAAGCCTCGGCTTCAAAAAGTACCCAGGAAAGATTAAGGAGTTTTGAGGCATATGAAGGAATTTCAGACAAATGAAGCTGCATCAACAGCCTTGGAAAGAAGTGCCCCGTTCCTGAGAGACTGCAAATGAGACAAGCATGCCTGGAACACAGGGTGAATACCAGTGACTACCAAGGCACTGACTCCCAGTTTTGGCTGACAAAAATATGACACCCGGCATGGATAATTTAAAGCATTTCTGAACAAATGTACTGACATGAATTTCACAGTGGAGACGTGGTTTAGTTTGTATATTAGAAAAGAAAACAGGTGAGGGAGAAAGAGAATGAATATCATTCAGTAGGGCATATAACCCATAGGCCAAGAGACCAGACAATGGTTTGGTGGCTTTAGGTTGTTCCCTGGAACTTACCAACGCCTCATGAGTTAGGATTAGTTGCTCTGAAGTAAATGAACAGATTCGGTTGTCATGCTGGAAAATGTCTGATAAATGTATCTAACAGTGCCAGTGTATTTATTACGGTGAAATCACAGTCATCTGCAAGGTCCTACTTTTTAGCAAACAGGAGTACCCAGATAGCTTCCCAAAACTGATGTAAAAATGCCTGAGAATGTAAGTTGCTGATATTGACATCGGGACATGTGAAAACATTACCATAATTCATAGTGGGAAATGTAATGCAATTATCATTTTCCTTTTAATTGGGAAAGATGTAAGCTAAATGTTTTTATGTTGTGTACCAAGCATAGTAATGTGAATTGCCTCTGGTGCATTTACAGCCTTTAATTCTGAAAAAATAGAAAGAGGGTTTAAAAATAGGTTTTTATTTTACGTATTGATGCTGCTTGAATAAAAACCAATCTGCCGTGGCTGTGAGTAAATATGACTAATGACGGGAAAGAAATTCGGTTTATAACAGGAACTAAGAAGGGAATTAGCATGGTTCTATATTTTTACATAAAAAAACATAGTAGTGATGAATTGAGGTCGATATCTTATGTTTTATTTATTGGATCCAGCAAATTTGCATAAATCAAAACCCTCAGTCTATATCTGCTACAAGGAAAATATAGTTCACTTCTATAAAGGACAAATCAACATGCTGTTCATGTACTCTAGGGAGATGGTTTTTGCCCCTTCTGAAGCCAAAATATGCTGTTCCTATGATTACAATAAAATCTAAACTAACAGACAAACTTCAAATTGCCTCTACCCCTAAGAAAGAGGGTATATTCAGGGGAAAATGTGCTATGATGAGACTTGCATTTCTCTAAACTACCTCTGGCTGTGAGTCTAAGAATAATGCAAAAATCATCTAGGACTGGGAGGAGCCAGAGAGAAAAGCTACAATCTTCTGTAACAACTCCAGTAAGGCAGATGAAGAATTTATCGGCATGTAATGTGGTGATTCTTACAGAGTAAAAGTCTGTGTATTACATACGTAAATACTACATTGTCTTCTGTGAAGTGAAATAATGACTTATTTCTAAATAAATTTGATTAAATTAACAAAATTATTTCTTGGGGAAATAATCTACAATAAAGATATTGCATACCAGTTCTATCTGAAGATGTCAAAGGTAATAAAATGTTGTTCTGTAAGAGTGAGATTTTAAACATCGCACACAATCCTATTACACACAAAGGACAACCAGCATGAAAATGTCACTTATGAATTTTCTTTCAGAATGCTGGCTATGCCTGGCGTGATCAAAGCTGATATGGACCTTGGAAAATGAACCAGTGGTGAACAAAAATTTCAAATATTCGATGCCTGAATATTTACAATATTAAAAATAGCTGTCTGTTGCAATCTTGATTATAAATATGTAAGATTTTAGGTTGATTTTAATTATTTTTTGCTTTTACTTCTTTTATTAACTTTCAGTCCGTGTTCGTTTTGTCCTAGCTTCATCTATTTCTTCATTCATAAAGTCCTTCATCTTTCTGTTCGTGTTCTAGAAAAGTTTTCTTAAGACCCTTCAGTTCCAACTGTATCTGCTTTCACCTAAATTCTTTTGGAATTAGGGTATTATCAAAGATATTTAATATATCTGATAGGATATTTGTGTTTCTTATTTTTCATAATGACAAAAGACCAGATTTTGGTACATATGAATACTTTTGTATCACATGTTTTAGGTTATCAATAAATATTTTCGAATAAATAAATCAGCAAATGCGTCTGTGATTCCTAAAATTGAAATTCCATATGTATTTACGATAAGGTCACACAGAACCTTTCAAAGTGCCTTTCCTGTCTCAGATTACGGAAAATTGTGTGCTTCCTCTTATCCCATCTCTCTTAGCTACTCGGGAGGTAGAGAGTTGAACTTGCATGCAGTGATAGAGAGTGAATAGTCTGAAGACTCTCACTTATTCTCAAGTTTTCAACTGCCGCCTATAACATGAAGGTGTCCACATCTCCATCTCTAACCTTAGCTTTCCATCTCAGTACCGATGTTGTTCATTTATCAGTATCTGGGTGTTATTTATAGAATTTTAGTAGCTTCAGAGATGATTTTGCACCTTCTGACACAATGTACCCTTATTCAGTACTCTTTGACATCATATCAGTATTGATGTTTGTGGTCAATAGCATATGGCAGAATTCATGGCATGGCTATTAAAATGGATTATCCTTTGGGGAGTTCTTGCTCTTTTTTCTTTATATTTTCACTTGAACTAGAAGAAGCTGTAGTAGCAGTAGCCTGATTAATGGAACACAGTGAGGAAGGAAAAAAACCTATGAGGAGTAAGTTTGGAATTGATCCTATTTGATCTGAATACAATCCTGGCCCACAACTTTACTTCAACTTTGTGAGGGACTCAGAGTCAACTTTCCTTAGCTATTCCTGCATTTGTAAAATATGTGAATGAATATATATTTTTTACAAAGTGCCAAGATCTGGGGTAATTTCTTATGCAGTGACAGGTAATGTATATAGCATCTCATATTCAAAGTAGCTTAAGCTGCAATTACTCTGCTGAACCCTAAATCTCTCCATCTCTTTTCTATCAGGGTCAGTGGTGCTACAGAGAGTTCTGTGGCTCCCACCTATCCTAAAATGTTCTTTGTTCTTCTCTCAAGTCACCCTACCTAGATTCAATATACACTCACCTTCTTTTTTTCTCTATTTTTTTTAATCTTTTCTATCATTGCCTTAAGGCTCAAGACTGACACATATAATATCCCACTCAAATTCTCATCATAGTAAGAATTGTCAACCTATTTTTCTGTTTGAAACATGGATGAGATTAAACCTAGAAAGTATTCATTTTTTAACTAAAAATAATTTTCTGAAATTAAGTTAAGCTTCAATACCAGCTACACTTTATATGATAGTTCCATGACTTGACAGAATAAGAAATTCTGAAAAAAGAAAAAAATTAAACTAATTGCATTGTAAATAGTACTTTGTATTACACAAAATTTTTTGTATGAATGGTGAATGTAGAACAGTAAAATTCTATGTTTTAAGCAGGTTTTACTAAATATGTTTTATAATTCAGGATGTGAAGTATCAGAGTTTCAAGATAGAGGCTATATGAAAGTAACATTTTAGTGAACAAATACTGATACCCAACAATCATTGTATTTTTTTAAAGAAGAAACATACTGTAAGTCCTCGAAAGACATCTGTTTTCCTTTATATGCTATTTTGGCTTTGACCATTTACTTTTTTTTTTTTTTTTTTTTTTCTGGTTTTTCTCCAGTACCGGAAACCGAACTCACGACCTTGCGTTTGCCAGGCAGGCGCTTTGCCGCTGAGCTAAATCCCCAGTCCCAACCATTTACTTTTGTATGGAAGAAGGTAAGCATTTGTCAGATGAATTATTACTCAATGTAATTATGTGTGGAAAGATGAAATTTTACTTTTGGACAATAGATATAGCTTAGTTCTTCTCTCTCAGTAAGAAACTGAACAGGGTTATGAAGAAAATTGTATTGATCTTGAAGGAAGTAAAAGAAGACCTTGCTGTCTTCTACCATTGTGACTCATATAATTTATCCAGCCTTGGATGAGAGGAATCCAGAAAGCACTTAGCCTGAGCCACTTTATTAGAGAGACAACCAACTCCCATGTGCTAAAGTAAAACACAAACGGAACCCTGAAAGAAACTCATTTGCAAACTCTTGAGCACAAGGCCACTGGCTAGTGATTACAGGAAGGGGATGCAGAGTGCGGAAGACAAGTCCCTCTTGGTGCCGGGTGATCCACACAATCGTGTGTCTATTTTCCTTCAGATCAGCCACTTGGACTGTTCTCTGTTCCTACTGTGTGGACTTCTAAGTGCTTATGTTTCCATTTATCTCTTTCTTTTTACGTATTTATTATATGATCTAAATAACATTCTCTTCCTACGCAGACCATTTTTCCTTCTGATGGTCCCAACCTAAATGACAGGGAGATGACAATCTTGTACTTTGTTATATGTAGACTTGTGCTTTTTTAGTGCCTCTGGAATAAGCCTGTGTGTGTGGACCCTTTGGAAGACCTAATTTCATCCTCATTGTATAGCTACATTGATCATGTAAAATATGGCTAATTCTCCCTAAAAATGCTGTTAAGGCCCAGAGGCCACCAGTCATCTTTGCAAGTTACTCCCTATCCTGAGCTGTGGGGAGAAGCCCACTGACACCTGCCGGAAGAAAGCACTGTGATGTTCAAACATTTCAGAATGATCAGCACCCAGCTCAGGTCATGACATCCCAGAGGCGCTTCTAACTTCTGTGAGAAATGCTTAGCACGCCACCATTTGCTCCACATAAAGAATGCTGTGTACTTAATGTATATCATAGATGTAGAATGACATCTTGGACTCAGATCTGCTTATTCAGTGACCAGCCCTGCCACTTACTAGCCTGGGACTGTAAGCTAATGAATGAAATTTCCTGCATCCATTCCTCAGTGTTCTGATATGTGGGGGAAAAGAGTGGAAATACAGATATCATCTGAGTTCTTACAGGTGAATTAAAATGGGAAAGAAGATGAACTGTAGGGCAAAGCAATCCAGGGAAAGTAGAAGAGAAGTTGTGGTCTGGAGTTCACCTTTAAAGTTTGAGAAAGCATAACACTATCAGGAGGTTGATAGTGTGTAATTTATCAGAACCTTCTGAAAATCTGAAGGGTCTCTTAATATAGGCTGTCTTCCTGGTAGAGAGTGTAGCAGGCAATGCCATGAGTGGTTGTCACTGGCTTCTCACTGCAGGAGTCTATTGTAAGATCTCACTTTGCACCCACCGTGAAGGATCACCCAGGTTGTTGTGAATCATTTCTGAATGGAAGGATGACCTGTGCACTCTTCCAAGGCTTCCCCTCTTCCAAGGCTTCAGCCAAATGGTAAGGGTTGAGCTTTCAAACTTGCTTCCAAATTCTCCATCTACTGTTTTTTTTTTTTTCCAACTTTCACCTACAGCCACCATTTTCCTACCTCTCCTTTAAAACATTGTCAAGATAGCCATCAGCTGCCTCTGCTTCCCCTCCGCCCACCTCATTCCTTCATCCTCCTCCTCCCCTTCCTATTTCTAACTGTGCTTCCATTTTACTTTTTAGTTGTCACTGGAGTTGATTGCAAGAGGAGGAGCCTGCCAATAGCTTGCATTATTTCTTCATTTTCAAAGAAATTCTAACTGGTTGTCTGAATTCCACACATATGCATTCTGTTTTGAAATCGTACAAGATTCCTTCAGCCACTTACTTGGAAACTGCTGCTCATGTACGCATCTCTATTTATTTCTGACTTAGTCTTAGATACTTTTTTCTCACTGCAGATGGAACAAGTCTACTTCTTCTTTTTGCTTCTGTAGTACTTCACACAATTCTCCGTTACTGCACTTTTGTATTACACTACCATACTTCACTGTGTGTTGCCAGAGTAAGGAAAAGTTCTTATTTATCTTTGTATCCCAAGTTCCAACTATATCTTGTGCTCATGATACATTCATTGAGTGGTACTGAAGTGAATCTGAACTACAAAAAAGGAAAAGAAAAACAAACAACAACAACCATACCAAAATGTTCTTCGAGGAAAAATGTGGAAAGGATTCAAGGTCTTTTGATTCTTCTGTATATCACCCACAGCAAAATAATTTATAAAGCCTCCAAAATTCATTCTTGAGACAAATATCAGCTTCCTTGTAGGGGATAAACCAGTGAGTCCCGGAAGAGCTCTTGGGTGAGGATGGGCAAGCTATGTAACACAGTTTCATTTGATAGAGCATCTTTAATGTAAACAACTATTCAGATGAACCTTCACACCTTATATGTAATGAAATTGTCAGTATAAATAAATTTCAACTGAAAGGATAGAGGTATTAAAAAAGTAGCAGCTAAGAGGAAGAAGCCAGATGTAACTGGCTTAATGTGTCAAATGAAATAATATCGAAGAGGTAAATGGGACCCAAGGCTTTAGGAAGGTCATTACTGAGTTTTAGGAATTGAGGTTAAAAAGCTGGGACCTTAAGTTTGGATAAAATCTGTAGGCAGATAGAAAAAACAAGTACAAAGAGACAAGAAATATTCTTGGGAGAAACAACCAATGTGATACATTCAATGGTGTTTTAATCTTTTCCTATTTTAACATCATTTAAAATCAAGCTTTTGGAAACCAGTTTAAGCAGAAAAGAAAATCCTCTCTCTCTCTCTCTCTCTCTCTCTCTCTCTCTCTCTCTCTCTCTCTCTCT
>NW_004955424.1:5249359-5251338 GCF_000276665.1 Chinchilla lanigera | reverse complement strand
TAGACAGTTTCTTGTAAGTTCAAAAAAGGTTGGATCTGAACAACACTTTCCCCTAACTTTTTTAGAGCTCAGTGGTCTGTGTCTTCTGGACTTTGATAACTGCAGATTTTATGTGAGTCACTAAGAACCTCCACTCAGATTCAGATTTGTGTCCTATACAGGTCCTGCTACCAAGCTAATTAGAAAATTGTTAAAGGTCAATCTTTATGTTATAAGTGACAATGTTTAATTGATGTTTAAGTCAAGAATATAAGGATTTCCCACAAGCTTGGACTGAAAAATAATTTCAGTGTGACTTTTGCTGGTAATATTCTAAATTGTATTTAATTATGTAACATAAATCCATCTCTTGGAATATTTTGACTCGATGAAATGGAAGTTCAGTAGCAAAAACCCATGTTCATTGGTAGAGGTTTATTCTTAAAGACATCCTAAGAGATAGCTCTACTTAATATGCAGTTGAAGGTGCAAAACAATATCAAAATGGTTCAGTGACTTAACCCTACTTTCAGAGTCAATTCATGATATAGTTGAAACTAGAACTAAAGCCTGCTGATTTCTGATTCTGCTTTCTGTCTTAAAAATAATATTACTTCCTGTGTCCACTTTAATGAAAGTATAACCCATGTTCCAAACTGCCTCTCTAACATGGCAAGGTCAGCATCAACGTCATAGACCGGTGGAATGTGAAGGGGGTGTCGAAAGATCCTCTCACTGAAATGATATTACATTACATTTAGTAAAGTAGCCATTTATAATCTGCTTAGAATGTTTGTTTGAGATTTTTAAGATCTTCAAAAACAGCCATGTCAAATGAAAACATTTTTAAATAAAAAACCTTATGAAAAACTCAATATATATTGATTTATTGAAGAGATAAGATTTATAGTTTTCTATGAAAGTTGAGTGTCTTTACAAGACTCAAGCAACAAAGCATAGCAGAAGAAATATCTCATGGGTAACAAAGAACTGTGATGTCTTTCCTCCCTATGTCATTAATAGACCCAATAATTTAGTTTTTTGCCATGTTTTAAAGAAACTAAACATCACTATTCTCATTTTACAGCACTATTAATATATTTTCAATATATTGTACATAAAAATAATTCATGAATCTTTTACTCAAGTTTGTACAGAGAAAGTCATGATATTGGGAGATACAGTAGCCAGTCTCAAAGACAACCTCCAGTCTGGCCATCTACTTAGCATAGTCTCATGTTGTGCCCCTCTGGTTTGGGCTACATGGGTTCGGTCTACATGACCAACACATGTGGCACAAGTGAAGCCACCCCTGAGATGAGACTGTGAGAGACCGGCTTTAGTCTTGAGCTTTCTCTCTCCCCACTCCCTTTTACTCTTTGCTTTCTGTCCCTTCCTCTCACTGTTCCACACACTGCTCTGAAGAAACCAGTTGCCATATTTTAGTCCCTCAGAAGGTTCTCTTGGTGAGACAGACAGAGTTCTAGTGAGTAGCCATGAGGAGCTCATGGCCTTGTGAGTGTGCTGCTTTAGAGGCAAATGCTATGAGAGTAACACCTTGGGAGACGTTACAGCTCGGACGGAAAGCTTCAGTGCAACCCCAGCAGAGGCTCTGAGCCAACAATCCAGCGGCTGGATCCCTGATGCTCAGAAATGATTAAAAAGTTTTGTTGCTTTGAATCACTAAATTTGGGGCATTACTACACATGTACACTTCATTTGAAGCAATTATTAATATTTACATAATACTTTAGTTAAATAAAAAGAGAGTTAAAGACTCTAAGTTGGCCAAGGACTGTCCTCTACCCCTCAGTACACACAGTGATACAGCTGTAGCGAGAAACCTAACTGTAATTCACTAGATGGTTGTGGCCATCTCTAAATCCATATGTTGAAATTTTAACCTCCAATTAATCTGGGAGGGGGCTGGGGATTTAGCTCAGCGGCAAAAGTGCCTACCTGGCAAGCACAAGGTCGTGAGTTCGGTTCCCGGTACCGGA
>NW_004955424.1:5242892-5249259 GCF_000276665.1 Chinchilla lanigera | reverse complement strand
AAAAAAAAAACAATTAATCTGGGAGGCCTTGGCAGTTGATTTGGTCATGATGGTGGGGTCATGCTACTGAGATTAGTGACCTGATGAAAGAGACACAGAGCTCTCTACCCTCTGTCATTGTGAGGACAGCATGGGAATCTGGCAGTCTGCAACTCAGTGGAGGGCTCTCATCAGAACAAATTTCCTGGCATCTTTTCCTTAGACTTTTAGCCTCCAAAACTATAAGAAGCTTAAGAGAGGGAAATTCACTTTATTTCTCCTTGGGGACTGGTGGCTGAGTTTTTTTTTTTTTTTTTTTTTTTTTTTTTTTTTTCAAATGAGAGAGAATTACTTTTCAGAACCTTCATAGGAGCTTCTAATATAACTTAGTAAAGACTACACATAGTATAACTTGCTTGTTGGCTGTTTCTACTTCAACAAATAATTGCTTTGAACTCACCAAATTTAGAGGCAGTATGAGTTACACATCTATCTAATGCATTCTAAATTAATTTCTTTGAGCATTGAATATATATATTTTTGTTTGATTAGGGCAAGGTGTCCATCCCATGATCATGCTAAGTCATGCACTAGCACTTGTGACATTAAATCCAATCAGATTTATTAGTTCACAAATTGAGTTACTCACACCTGAGAAAATTTAATTTACTAATTTAGAGATTATTTCCAATATTTTCCTTGCCTTGCAAAAATGAAGTCATCTAAAAAGGTGAAAATAAAGTAGGAAAATCATTTCAACTCAGATAAAATTAAAAACTAAAATAATTCTTAATGAGATAACATCTTAAGAACCACCATCCTCCACAGGTGATGGTAGCACTGCTCATCTACAAAACACTCTTGTCTTCCTCTGCAGTCTATTTGATTTTTTAAAAACTATCTTTAACTATACTCTTGAAATGAGACTCCAAAACCTAACTCTACAGTACATTTGACAAACCGGAAATTTAGTGTCAAATATTCTGCACATTCTAATACACACCAGAGTCCAGAGACACATGAACAGCATAACAAGTAACTGTAGGGAGCATGATCAGGATGTGTAATGCAGTATCCACACTCAGTGGTGAGCTTTTTCTGGTTTTCTTTTATAATTAATGAGTGCTGCAAAATTCTGTTTGTAAAGAAGTTGGATTAAACCATAAATTATTATTGAAACAGTCAGGTAAAGGCTTAGCATTATTATGCACAAGGAGAGGTATTTAAGCATTAAATGAGTTGAAGCACTATACCAATAACTAACTTAATTCTTTCAAAGTACAGCTCAATCTAAGTATTTTTTGTCCATTCTGATGTAATATTTTATATTTTCTTCCTTTGTGTTCAAATGAGATGTTTATAGTACTTGGAACCTTAGTTATAAGGATTCTTCCTCCTAAAAGTTCCTAGGACTCTGTTGACAATCAATAACTGCTTTAAAACATTGATATTGTTGAAACTTTTTAGACGTAGTTCCCCAAGTAAGTGTAGTATATTCAATGTTTCATATTGTATGATTTAAAGAAATAGATACTTCACTGCTTACACTCTTTTTTGAAGAAATGGAATTGATCAAAGCCAGAAAGATTTTACCCAGATTATGGGATTTGTGATTTTATTGCCTTATGACTCTCAAGACCAATGTTGAGTAGAATACTGACTGGGAAACAACAATCACTGAGAATTCTAACGCTGTATTTTGGAAATTCCAATTTCTCTCTTTCTTTTTAAAAATATTTATTATGTGCTTGCTATCCATCAAGTAATGGTCTTTGAACCACGAATAAAGTCATCACCAAGGTGGGCCAAAACCTTATGCCCATGCAACTTATATTTTGCATGATGAGCTATGATAAGTAACTTAAAAAGTGCGGAAATATTGTTAAATTTGGTTTTCCTAAATGGTACAACAAATAGAGCAAATTAAGAAAACAGAGAGAGTATAAGGAGGTATATTATATGTGGTGAACAGACATCATTTTGAAGGTGGTATTTAAGACATAGTGTGACCACTGAGAAAGGCATTTTATGACACAATAAGAATGACACTACACAGCAGCTTTGTCTATTAGTCACTTTATTTTTGGTACCAGGAATTGAACACAGGACCTTGTGTTTGACAAGGACATTGTGCCAATGAGCTATACCCCCAGCCCTACTTAATCACTTTCCAAAAAACTGTATGCAAGTAAAATAATTTAATCTTTACCATAACTCACAGAGGTAGATGGAAATACTATGCTCATTTGACAGACGAAATGAGAGGGACAGATCATAGGTAATTTTCCAAGTTCATGTGTCTAGTTGTGTCAGAGTAAAGCATTTAGCTCAGCATATCAAGATACAGGCTTGATTTTACTAACTAGGGCACTGCCTTCCGCATACAAGATGTGTAGAGAGAGAAAACAGCAGGTATAAGGTTATAAATACACTCAATTCATAGAAGTCAGGGTACTCAATGCATAAGAAGCTTTCACATATGCCTATGGATAAAGATAAAACCAGAGAGGTGGAAAGAACAGTACAGGTGGCTTGCAATGGCAAATGGGATGATTGCAATGGCAATGGGATAATTTTGAGCACAATGCCAAACCTTGGAGGGTTTTAGGTAGGAAAACAACCTTGCTGTTCTAGGTTTTGAGAAAATTACTTCAGCTCTTTCTGGTAGATGGATTTTCAGTGAACCTGGCTGAAAACTGAGAACAGTTTAAAGGATATGGTTGTACTCCAGTGGTGACGATAGCAGGTGTAGTCTGGTGTGGAAACTGTAGAAAAAAAGGTGATAAGAGTAGTGGTGGAAACATCATAATTGATAGATCACATGTGCAAAGGAAGCAGGTACAGACACAAAAGCAGAGTGTTTGGTATGAATATCCCAATTAAGTCTTAAGATTACATGCTAAATATGTTCATAAATATACCAAAAAGGTATATTTACAAAAGTTGTAGCACAAATGTTAATATAGCATGTTCCATTACAGTTTGTTAAAACAGAAATTGCTATTCCTGTTTTTGATAATATTTTAGGCTTAATATTTTTAATTAAACTTCTTGTGAGAGAAATTATTAGCATTTGATAACTTACTAAATTGTACTTTTCTTCGATATTTCTACATTAATATCAGTCTTCAAAGGAGTCTGTACCAGATACGCATTAAACTCTATTGAGTTGTTTTCTAAACATACATTGTATCTCTGTCATGCTTTTTACACTAGAAGACAAACATTTTAGAGCAGGATTTTCTCTTCTGTACATCTTCAGTATTCCATAGAGTACTCAGCTTAGATTTAGAAATGAAGTAACAAGCTCAGTAAATTACTCCTGAATGTAGATGACAGGTGTCAGTGAGGTGCTGTACCATCCAGATTTTCTCTTTGTAATGTTAACTCCAGTTAAATTACATTTCCTTCTAGCTTATTGCTTTCTTCTTTTTTTTCTTCTTGGCTAATTGGCTATGAAGTAAACAGAAATATCATCTCTATAATCAAAACTTCACAGAACAGGAAAGGACAAGGGGAAATATTCTTATATTCTTTAAGGTAATGAGGAATGAAAACTGAAAAAGTTACTGGAGAAAGAGACACAGAGCTTCAGTAGACAACACTAGGGGATGAGCTACCCAATCACAGGGTATCGCTTTTCCTTTTCCACTTGAGCTATTTCATTTTCTTTCAGCTTTTAACATATATGTATTATACAACATGATGTAACAGGCAAAAATTGAATAAGAACAAGTGAACAAATTCAAAATGCCATCACTGTATAGAATATAAATTTTACAATATATTTTGTAATCTGCACTTGTAAATCAAATTTAGCAAGATGTTAAATTGACAGTGAGTATATAAAATATGTATTTATAAATAGATTAAATATATATAATCATGACTATAATATCAGTATAATAACTTAGTGCTAAGAAGAAGGACTTTTGGAAACTGATTAAAAGATTTTCCCCTAGTGGCAGGGTAGCCAATTAAGGTGACTGGTGAAAGAAGTTGTGGATAGATCGAAATTAATAAGTCAAGAAAGAGCAGACTTTGGTCACAGTGAAATAGCAGTGAAAAATTTATAGGCATGAAACAACAACAGAGTTCATTAGTGTGCATACTTAGCAAGTTGATTTAAAAATTTAGACCCTCTGACTTTGATCCAGAATAGTGTCTTAGAGCTGGGCATTCAAAGGTAGCCAGTCCTGCCATATTTTGGACTTAAGTGATAAGAGACAGCTGAAACCTAAGTCTCCTTTGAAAGCAAGTATGGGCACAATTACCTTCATCCTTCTAATGTGCATAAAAATTAGATGAGTTATTTTTTATATAATGACATTACTTCTGTAAATAAAATGTAAGAAATTAGGAGGTATTTTTCACACACTCATTCTTACCTGTTAAATCAGAAAATCTTTGGCTCAAAGATCACTGTGTTACTTCAAGAATACTACACACAACAGATTGAATATTATTTAAGATAAGTTATAAAATACTGTATATTAAATATCTAAGCACTATATCTAATATAGAACAGTGTAATAGAGAATAATCAAGAGAAAAATATTACAGTGTCTGATCTTATTCAGAATTTGTTTTTTAAACTCTCAACAATGATAAATTGATATGTCATATAATGTCTCTAATTCACTTTGAATATTTATGTATGTCATAGTTTAGTTCATAGACTACTGCAAGGAGCAAAATAAAAGATAAATGTTTCTTATCCTGGGGAGACAGTATGGTATTTACACATGTGGATCTGATTTATTTCACTTATGAGTATGGTCTCTAGTTGCATCCATTTACCTGCAAAAACCTCAAGTTTATCTTTCTTTATAGCTGAATTATCCTCCATTTTATGAAAATACCACATGTTTTTTATCCTTTCATCAGTTGATGGACATTTTGGTTTTTTCCAAGATTTAGCTATTGTAGGAAACTGAAAGAGTAAATAAGACCCAAAAGGTACGATAGATATTGTGAAAGGGAAAGAAATTGCTCAACAGGAAAGAACAATTAGGATGGGGGAAAAGAGAAAAGAAGGATGGGAATAAAAGATATGTATATACACAACAAGAGAGCTAAAATAATTGTACTACTAATTTCTATTAGTTCATTGAAAGGAAGTTAGTGCTTATATTGTTTGATCAATTTTGCATGCCTGTATCTGGTAATCTGAACAACTACTTTGAAGATAACAATATACAATATAATAATGAACTACCATCTTGTCTTGTGAAACTCTGTATTATCTCTACCATTTTATCAAAGAATTATTTTCTTATTCCCTATAATGGTTTGAGCCATGTTTCATTCTTACATCTGGTAATGTGAGCAATGTAGTTGAGGGTAGCGATATATAATGTAACAACCACTGTTGATTTGTATTATTTTGTCTTGAGACTCTGTATCACTTCGAATGTTCTTGCTTGGATTTGTTTATGTTCATGATACTGGTGTGCTGCTACTTTTCTACTTCTTTGTTTGTTTCTCATTTACTACTCTCTTTAAAATAAAAAAATATATATAAAATATAAAAAAAGAAGAGAGACAAGATTCCAGAATAAGAGGACTGAGACTTTAGTGTGGAATAGTTTTGAATTATGCTTTCTGTGAGGCCTGATAAAATGGGTCCACAAAATGAAGATCAAAAAATTATCATTTGTACTCACATTAAAAATGGCTCCAACTGCACTCATACACTCTGAAAAGTGCTACCTGGCAGAGTAGATAACCTTTAACACAAAAGTTTAAACACATCATTAAAAGCATCCATTTAACAAACTCAGGATGTTAAGTTCAGTTTTTTATTATAAACATTTTAGCATATGGGAACCTTCAATCTCTACTTCGTACATAAAGAACAGTGTGATTTAGCCTGTATCATCTGTAGTTCCAGAGCAATGCACCATTCTGACAGTGAGACAGTTTTGAAAGAAATTTATAGAAACCTAAATGTGGAGTGCAAGGAGCAGGGGTAGGATCAGGCTAGAGCATAAAGATCTCAGTAATGGGAACAATTTCTACTCAGTGTAAATGCAGAGGAACAGGCGATGAAAATGAAAACAAGACACGTTTCTTTACCCACCATTCAAGTGTGTTACTGGGTCCTACAGAGAACAGGTATGCAGAGGCAATTCAGAATTTCTATATTAATATAGCTACAATCACCAGTTGCACTTAATCTTTATGTAGTTGCTTAATCTCAATTTTGACTGAGTGAGGATTAATGTACCTGAAACTCCAAAGAAGAGGCTTGTGAGAAAAGTTCTGAGGAAATGCTTTGCAAAAGGAATTATGCTTACTTAGCTAAAGTATTCCACAGTTTCAAGAAATAGATAATAGCTGTGCTAAATTATTGTCATTGTTAAAATAAAAATAAACAAAACAATAC
>NW_004955424.1:5238499-5242641 GCF_000276665.1 Chinchilla lanigera | reverse complement strand
ATTATAGCACTATTTCTGTGTATGTGTGTTGTACTGAGTATTGAAACCAGGGCCATGTATAGGTCAGGCAGATGTCCTACTATGGAGCTACAATCCCAATCCTGGCATTCATTTTTAATGAAAAACATAGTAGCTCTGTAGTGATGGCAATAAAGTTGGACACGTTGATGTGAGATGGGTTGCATTAGTTAGCTCTTGATTGATGTGATAAAATATTTAGATACATAATTTTAAAAGTATGAAAGGTTTATTTGGGTTTATGTTTTTAGAGCTGTTATAATTTAGGTCTAAAATGTCTCCCCAAAGTCACATATGTTCACAGGTCAGACTTTTGGAAGATGATTGGATTTGGAGACATTATACTCATCAGTGGATGAATGCATTGAGTTTATAAGTGAATGCGCTGTTAAGAGTATGGCCTGGGTGGAGGTGGGTCATCGAGGGTGTGACCTGGAAGAGTGTGTACTCTTATTCCTTGCTTCTCCCCTTTTTCTCTGCTTTCTGGCTGCCCCAGGTTAAACAGTTGCCCTCTGCCATGCACTTCCACATGCCATTACTGCCTCGGAGCCAGGTAACCATGGACTTAACCCACAAAAAACCATGACTCAAAATAAATATCTTCTCTCTTAAATATATTAGGTGTTTTGATCCAGTGAGTGAAAAGAAACTAATGTTAAGATGTTTCATGGATTCTCGGTCTCATTCCTTGTAGGTCCATGTTGAGGAAACCTGAATGTCTTGCAGAGGTGCTTAACAGCTGGGTTATATTCACTGTGTGTATGAAAAAGATAGAAAGGTTCCCAAATTTCCTTCAAAGTCACTTACCCAATCATCTAACTTATTCTCAGAACATCCCACCTCCTAAAGGCTTTATCACTTTCCAGTGGCACAACAGGCTGGTGACTAAACATTTAGTACATGAAATTTCAAAGGCTGTTTCATTAATATCCATGATATGAGGATATAACTTCATTTTTTTGAGAAAAAGAAAGCCTTAATTAAGTAGAAAAAGAAAATATTCATTGAGATAGGACGAGAGTCCTCATCACCAGTCAAATGTAAATATCTACTAAAATTAATACTATTTGATATTGTTTTAGAGGTCATAACAGTGGAAATAAAGATTTTTAAAAATGTATTATTTGTTTATAGCTATATCTGCATACCTGGAAATTGGGGTGAGAATCCCCTAAGATATTGTTTTCCATAGCACTATGAATATATATTGATATATATTTATATTCAACTGTCCTAGATAATGGAATAAATATTATTCTGTGGAACTACTAGTAATATTAAATAACTCCATACTATAAATGTAAAATCATGTGCATAAGATATGTCGATGGCTAGAAAAAGAGACTTAGGAAATGGAAAATCATATTTTGATCTAAAAATATGATCCATGTTTCAAACTTTGCTACTACAGATTGCATCCTTAAGCTCATTTCTAGCATCAATGATAACCTGTAAAAATTTCTACCTTGTTTATGGGTAGTTTAGTGACAGAAGGAATAACCAGCAATATGTAATCCACCTCTAATATATTTTCGTAATTATATATATGCACATATATAAATATATGTCAAATAATGTGAAAGTAACAAATTTTGTTCTTGTGGGTTGGTAGCTTTCCCGTTGTTGGAACAAAATACTGCACATCCACAACTTAAAGGGGACAGGGTTTATTTTGGCTTAGTTCAGAGTTTTCAGCCCATCACTGGCTGACTCTAACACAGGAAGATCACAGCAGAAGCCCCTGGTGGAGAAGGCTGCTTATTTCATGGCAACCAGGAAGCAGAGCCCAGGAAAGGTGCACCAGAAAGGAAGCAGCCTCGTCCCTAGTGTAATGGACTCAAGGCCCAGTTCCCCCATTAGGCTACCTCTCCTCAAGCCAGTGCAGCTGTGAGTGCATCAGTGAGTTTACCTGGTGATGACGTCAGTGCCTTCAGAATCCATTCATGTCTCTGAGTCTCAATCCAGTGACCTAAATTACCAGGGATCTATGGTGTAGGTAGGGCAGACTAAAGGCCATTATTTCTAAATATTTACATTTTAATTTCCTATAATAAACAATCAAAAGTTACCTTTGAATCATGAGTTTGTATTAATAGAAATTGAGACCTGTGCTTAGTAACCGTTGACTTCCTACAACCATGGGTGAGAATTTAGCTCATGGGCTCAATGTCAATAAAATCCTATTTTTATTTACTATATTTGTTATCAGTGTATATAGTTTTGACAACTAGTTTCATATATAAATCCATTTTCCTCTCTTCTCAAACATTAAAAAAATCTCCCTTTTGATATGAAAGTTTTGTTCTTTTTATAATCTCTCCTCTCTTTATAATCTCTCTTTTAATTTTCTAACCTTTAAAAGGTATATATTTACTCTCATCTCAATTTCAAGATGGATTATGTCTAATTTATTACACATTTATAATTAAACCTACTATATTTCACCTAAAGTTTCATTTTAAGAAAATGAAATTAGTGGTATTTCCATTTTTGAAATTCCAGTGTCGTTCATGGTTGTCATGTAGGACAATGTCATTTTTTTGCATGTCTTGGATAGTATCCATTTTAGATATTTGACTGCTATAGTAATTGACTTTGTTTTTTGCATTTTGTCTTGATCATTAGCGAAACTTCTTGAAAATTTTCAAATACTTCTGTAGCTTGTGGAGTGACTTTGTCTTCTTGAAGGATGCACCTGAGATAATGCCCTTAAGTCTAGCTACAAAGATGGCGTCTTAGATCTTCATGCATCGTCAGAAGTGACTCTTCCCTGGAAACATACAGGCTTTTATCTTGACATATTCTCTCTTTTATTTTTTGTCCTTTTGAGGCAGGGTCGCTACATAGTTCAGGCTGGCCTTGAGTTCACTTTGTAGCCCAGGCTGGTGTCCCAACAATCTCCCGCCTCAGCCTTCCAAGTGCTGGGGTTACAAGCGTGCACCAGCGTGCCCTGCTGACATATGCTCTTATGCCTATGGCTTTCTAAGAAAATTTTCTTGTTAGTTAAATGTTTTTTGAAACTATATCAGTAAATGTCATCATGTCACTCTTATACTGACAAGGTCAGCAGGCAACCAATTGTAGATTCCAATCTTTCAAAATTGTAAGTGGATTTCCGTATTGCATTCTAACAATCAAGGTAATATAGCAGATATCTGATCTACTTTTTATCTTTTAAAAACTGTCCTCTGCTTTCCTCAGAAAGTATATATCATTCAATATATCTAACTTTACAGTACGAACCTTTTCTCATTTGCCCTCTTGAAGTTTGGTTAGATTTTTCAGTTTTTTAAAATGTGTATCTCCACTTCAGTTAGAAAAATAATCCCATGATGTTTCCTCAATAACTTTCTCTTGTTCTCTTCTTTCTCTTCCTGAAACTCCTATAAAGCCATTTTATGCATCCAAGATTAATATATTTTTACAATCTATATTTTTGTTGTCCTTGATATTTATTGTGCATTTTGTTGACTATTTCCACATTTATTCATATTATTGTCAGGCATTTATGCTTATGGTTACGTTGTAACTTATACTTGAATGTCTAAGAAAAATTAATTTTATATTTTTGGAATAACATTTTTCTTTTATAATATGTATTTTCTAATTTCTCTGAAGACAGAACTTTAAAAATTGATCTTCTGCCTAGTTTCTGTTTCTTTTGAGGAAGTTTGTCATGGTTTTGCTGTTTCAAATGTCACTATAATTATAAATGTCTGTTAAGTTTTCACTATTTGTTTCACTTAAGAAGAAAGATGTACTAGAAATTTGGATGAGAGTTAACTTGATCAGTGGCATTCTTTTCCTAAGGTGAAATGGCACAGTAAAGCACGAAGTATGGTCCCACAAATTTCAGAATGTAGAAGATTTTATTTCAAAGCTTTTATATTCAGTTGGTATTAAAGATATTTTAGCAAATTTATATGGAAAATAACTTTTGCTTGATTTTTTATCTCTTAGATTAGATATCTTTTGTTTCAGCTTGCCAGATTCTATTCCAGGCATGGATGATACAGATGTGAGCAAAAATAGGCAAAAGCTTATCTCCTATAAAGAAGAAAATAGCATATTACTGTGTCAAAATTGAGGGAACAAGAAAGGGAAATAAGAAATGTATATGGGTA
>NW_004955424.1:5039808-5238399 GCF_000276665.1 Chinchilla lanigera | reverse complement strand
TTTTTTTTTTTTTTTTTTTTTTTTTTTTTTTTATCCTGTGTTCTTTGCTTTCTCATTATTTCTTTGACCGGTTTTGCTTACAGTAAATTTTTTTCTATAGGAATTATTTCCTGAAAGGTAAGTAAATACATAGAACTTTGCTTAAAACCTTGGCAGTACTAAAAATAACTAGGCCGTGGAACACTCACTGAGGTCAGACACTATCTAACGACTTTACATCTACCTAAAATTTGCATATGTGACTCATTTAATCCTCATATTAATTCTATGATGTAGGCAGCATTATTACTACCTTTTAAATAGATAAATCTTACTTGAAAACCAAGGATATGGTGAGATTTGAATGCTATACATGAATCATACTCTCATACAATGAAAAAACAAACCTTAACATCCTATAAATATATACTAGTATGCGACTTTCTCACTTATCCTGTTGTAAAGCTGCATATTAAATGTTCTGAGTTTTGTTAGATACTAAATGTAACAGAAGATGCTTCCTCCTCTTCATTACGTTCATTTGAATACTTTGTACACACACGATGCTGTTGTTAGGAGTTTAGAAATAGAAGAAACACATTCCACAAAACTACAACTGAGCGAGTTCTAGACCAGCCTGTGCTACAAAGTGCGCTCAAGTCCAGCCTGAGCTGCATAGCGAGACCCTGTCTCAAAAAGACAAGAAAAAAAAAAAAAGAAGAGTACAACTGACAGGATCCTTGTGATCAAGAGAGTAGTTTCAACTGTATTCTGATTTTTTGTTTCTCTCTCCCTCTCTGTCTCTCTCTGTCTTGCTTTTGTTGAGACAGGGTCTTGCTATGCAGTTCAGGCTGACCTTAAGCTCACTTTTAGCCCAGGCTGGTCTGGAACTCGCAAAAATCGTCCTGATTCAATGTGCCAAGTGCTGGGATTACAGGCATGCGCCACCAAGCTTGGCTTTTTTTTTTTTTTTTTTAAGTTAAAAAAAAAATTAAAAATGAAGAATTAGCAGTTTTTCACTGCACAGAGATGAGCAAAATGCTCTCTGCACTCAAATACATCTGCAAAACACTATGAAGCAGTAAAATCAAAGAATCATCTGAAGACACGAAGTCAACCTGAACAGACCTGTCATCATGGAAGAAAATAACGGGAGAAACCTGAAAAACAGATTAGGACAACATTATCGGGGTTTTACTTTACGCCTCTCTGGACCTTATCCTTTAAAATGGGCCTGAAAGAAATGTTTTGAACATGAGTAGAGAGGAGGTCAGATGGTATTTTCAAAATGCCACCTCACCTTCCATACTCAAAGCAGCATAGCCATGAAGCAACAGGAAGAAAAGAGACTTTAAAATTTCCTGTTTATGAAAGTAGCACAAAGGCATATTTTAAGCATCCTGGGATGGACCCCCTACCTCCCTAGACCGCATTCCCTCTATCAAAGCACTTTGCGAACTTCAAAGTAAAGTATTTACATCCTGGATAAATATGCTGCATGACTGAAAGGTGGGCCCAAAGTTGAAATTACTAAGGACACAGCCCAGAATGTTGGTTTGTGGGCTATGAATCCTTGATTTTTACTTGTTAATTTTAATTATCTTTACATTATTGATGGGTAAATGCCCTTGAACATGTTGGTACATAAAAATAAAATACATTGATACATTCTCCACCTATCCGAAGCAACAGAAAATTTACTATTGTAGGGGCTTCCTGGATACCTTGCCTGGATCCAAACAGTCCATCTTTCTTTTTAAGGAATTACTCTGATATTTTAGAAAATAACATTTTTTATTGGCACGTGTTTACCATACAAAATGATCACATTCATCATATTTCAATCAATAAATAAAAAAGTATTGAAAATAATACAAGTTTTAGACTGCTTGTTATGAAAATAAATGCAAAACATCATGATGCATGATTTTTTTTTGGTGGCTTTGTTTTTTTGAAAAGAGGTCTCACTGTGTAGTTCAGCCTGGCTTGAACTCATTATGTAATCCCAAATTAACAGCCATCTTCCTGCCTCAGCCTCATTAGCACTGAGATTAGAAGTGTACAGTACAATTCTCAGCACATTGTCTTCTTTTGTGTACTACTGTATGCAATCTGCTGATTTCAAGATTTTTCTTCAATGTTCATGATTATTTTTGCTTCAATCTATGGTTTTGATACCAATGATTTACTGGTACCCTAACATTGAGTAGAGGTACTTTTCATTTCTTTCTTTAAGAGTTTTTCTATAAAAGTTTCCTCAACAGAAGAATTATCTATGACTATTATTTTAAATTAACTATACAAGATCCCTAGAGTTGCATGGTGTGTTATTTTCTGTGGACATTTCTGTCTTTCTGTCAGTAATATTTAAGTTGTATTTTTTTCTCATGATATAT
Source organism: Chinchilla lanigera (assembly GCF_000276665.1). NCBI lineage: Eukaryota > Metazoa > Chordata > Mammalia > Rodentia > Chinchillidae > Chinchilla > Chinchilla lanigera. Next base: position 5,236,024 of record NW_004955424.1, on the reverse strand, counting down.
TCATTGTTTTCATTGATATCAAATGAACTCACATGAAGTTTTTCAAAATATTTGTAGCTTTTCTTCTCAATAAATATTTATACATACATTTTTGTGGATCACTGATATAATTATCATTGTTGTTATTATTCTTGACACTAGGAATCAAGCTCAAGGGTGTTCTATCACAGAGTTATATCCACCAACCATTTTTTTTTTTTTAAATTTTGAGACAGGGTCTTTCTAGTAAGGGGTACAACTTGAGATTCTCCTGCCTTAGCCTACCCCAGTGCTAGGATTACAGGTGTGAGCAACCACACCCAGTTTACTACTATCTAAAAAGATGATTCTTAATTGTATCAATTCTTCCTTTAATGTAGATTTCAGTAATATAAACATATTTCTCTCCCTTTTCATCTCTTTCTTCCTATTTTCCTTACTTTTTCAAAGAATTCAAAATCATTTTATTTTCACATTTGAAATTGTTTACTAATTTTATTCATTTGAATTCTTCATCATTTTTTAAATAAATACTAGAATCAATAAATTTAATTAAATTCCCACCTTAGCATTATTTCTGTTTTAAATATGCCAATTTTCTTATACCATTAATTTTCATATCCCTTATGATTATTTATTTAATTCATGTTTTATTGAGATTTATCTTTTAAAATTTCAACCATATTTGTTTAGTACACTGCCATTGGTACTTTTTGCAATATTTTTTATTTGTACATGTTTGCAGTATATAATGATCATATTCCTTGTGTGGAGTTGGTACATGTACATGACACATATTAATTATACATATGCAATTGTACTTATAGCAGCATAATTCATAATTATAGCATTCGATATGTCCATCAACAGATAAAGAGATTAAAAAGTGTTGTATTTATATGTAAGGGAGTACTGCTCTTCCTCAAAGAAGAACGTAAGTCATTTGTGGGAAACTGGATGTACATGGAGACCATATGATTAAGTGAAATAAATCAGGCATATAGGCACAAATGTCATACACATTTCCTTTAAATGAGAAACTCAAACTATAAACAAAGACCAGAATAGAACATAAATGTTTGTAATTTTTAATAAAACTACATTGTGCTTGCCTTCTCAGTCTGTAGAATTCCAAACTATGGAAACCCAGGAGACTGATGTGTGACCAGTGCACTGAAGATTCTTTACCAGTTTCCTGAACTCTGCAATTGATGGTTTCAGTCTTCATCTGTATGGACCTAATAAAGTTAATGAAGAGATTTAAATAATCTAAATTGCTATTTCTATATGCCAAATCTGTTCATTTGGAAATAAGATAAAGTATTTCTGAATTTCTCCTTCTGATCTCTAAGTTTACGTCCAAGGTATTGTTTTCAAGTGTATGTAGGTTCATGTTTATTGTATTTTTCCTAATCCTAGAAAGTTGAAACTTTTAACATGAAGTAATGTTATGAAGTAATGTTATGTTATGAATTTTAACTATGAAGTAATGTTATTTCTTTCTTTTAGCTTCTAGACTATTTTATTTCTCAATAATTATTCATATAAACATCCTAAATTTGTTCAGGTTAGTGTTGCCTGATCTTTTTCATTCTTTTTTTGTAGTATTTCTCTGTATTAGATGAATTCCAGTTGACAACATAAAACTGCATATTTATTATAATATCTTCTGCTATTTTTATCTTTTTAAATTAACATTTTATTCCCTTTATTACTAGTTTACAAAACCATCAAAATACAATGCTAAGGAAAATAAATACTAGAAACAGACTGCCTGGATTTAAATTCCAAATTTGCCACTTATTAACAAATGCATTGTGTTGAGCAAATCATTAAACTTTTCTGTGTCTCCTCATTATTTAATAGAATTTATAATAGCAACCTTCTCAATGGATATTATGAGATTAAATGTGTAAATATTTTTAAATTCTAACAGTCTTAAGTATAAAAGGTACTATACTCATATTTAAATTACCTTTCCCAGCTTTTTAAGTTAGTTCATTATTATATTGTATTTTATGATATTTTATTCCAATATTTTTCCTTCTTTTATTTATTCATTTAAAAAACTTTCAATCACATTTCAATTTAAAATGTCAACTTATTTAATCTCCTCTAAAGTTCATCATGTTTTTTCCTAGCAAACATTAAAAATGGGTCTGTTTAAGATTGAAAATTGTTCAGCAGGTGAAATGAAAAAATAACTCAATTACTAGAGTAATTGGTTAATAAATACCTTATCTGGAAATCTTTAGCAGGTAAGCATATATGTGTAATCATTTTTATTTTCTAAAATTCTATATAATTTTTTCTTCAACATATTATTTTGTTTTACATATTTGAGAAGAATTTGAGACATGCAAAATAGTCCCTTTTTTAAACTAGGAAAGTAATAGGATTATGTGAGGCAAAATTAGTTGATAACAAAATTTAAAACACAACTTACATGCAAGACTTAATGCACCATCTCTACCCACACATTAAGGATAACATCACAAAGGAGAGAGGACTAACTTCCTTCAGAGTGAATGAGGATACATGTTGAACAGTATCAGAGAAGTGCTACGGAGTGTGGAACCAGAATCTCACCATAGAGAGGAAAGGGAGGCATCCTTTCTCTCCAACATGTCCCCCTCTTAACAGACTGGCTAGATTCTAGATGGATTTCTTAATTGGGAAAGACAAGTGGACACTCAAAAGTCCCCATTGCCACTGAAAATGTCCATAGTCTTCAGTAGAGGAGAATTTTGCAGACCCAAGTCCCCCCGCAAATCCTAGATTTGTAGAGTGTCTGGAGAAAGAGCCTGTGTTATACAGCTCTGACCTCTGTGACCTGAGTGGTTGCATCTCAGCAGCATCTTCAAGCTGGACTCACTGTGTGAGTGCAAGTAGCCCTGCGGATGACAGCCGGAGAATGATAAAGTCCCTGGGAGATGAACAGAAATTTTCTCACCAGAAGCCTTACAGGCTGGGAGAGAATGGGGTGATTTATTCACATGTATGAAAGAAAAAGAAATCTGGCAGACTAAATTCCTATACTATGCAAAGCTATGCTTCAGAAACTAAGGAGAAAAAAAGCCTTGCCAAATAAGCAAAAATAATAGGGACTGTCACCACTTGATAGGCCTTGAGGGGGAAAAATGCAAAAGGGTGTCCTATACCCAAGTGCAAAGTGGTAACTACCCTCATGCAAACACATGCACTGATGAAACTTACCAGAGTGTGCATACAGGAGCGAGAAAGAGAAAGAAAAGTCAACCTTCTCCTTATGCAAGACCAGCAAACCACAGCGATTAATAATAAGCAAAGAAAGGAGCAGAGATGTACAGAGTAAGTGAAAAACAGCAAACACAAACACTAGCAAAGATTGTAACATATTAGCAATGATCTTGAATGTAAGTAGATTGATTTTCATAACTTTAGAAAAAGGAGTTGGCTGACTGGAGGACAGGGTAAAGGCAGAAGAAGACAGGGAAGAGAGCAAGTGAAAGAGAGGAGAGAGACCCATCAGTGAGCTACATGTGAGAAATCACACTGGTAAACACACAAGATGTCTGGAAGCAAGTACAAGTTAAAAACATGCTCCACATATACAAAAATGAAAAGTGAGCTGGACCCAATGTATCAGATACATCAGACTAAGTCAAAAATTGCAAAAAGAGACAGTGTCATTACATATGGTTGAAAGCATCAAGAGGTTACAACAATTATAAATATGTACATACCTAACAATGGACAACATATAAAATGATAAAGAATAAGTGATTTATGCATTAGCTTAAAGGTACAAGATCTCATCCTCAGAAATACCATTTCATGATTTTTTACATTTGGTAAAAATACCGCTGGTTTGATGGATGTAGAGTGGATATGCCAGTTACAGTTTATTTGCTTGCTTGGGGAAGCAGGGCAAGTATAACACAGAGATTTATTTTCTGTCTATATTTTAAACCACTGTGCTAAAATCTTTCCAGTACAGCAGCAAAGATTCTCAAAGTGATGTCTAATTGTACTTCTAACACTTACTAATATTTCAACAAATTGCTAGAGATTTCATCTCTAGAGATGCAATCATAGAAAGTATTTCTTGCTGAAAACAGAAAAGCAATGGAAATGGGTAGTAATGTTACAAATGCCATTTACAGACGTAAGAGACTAGCAAGGTCATTTCAGAAAGCATTCTAGAAATCACCTTTACTGCCATTTTGTCTGCAGAAAACTTAACAGCAAATATAGCCAGATTAGTAAATGCTCAGAGTAGGCTCACTTTATGAGTTATGAATCAAGATTCTAGCTATCAAATGAAACCTAAGGTTTTAGTTCAGCTCCTTTTTTTTATTTGAAAGAGAAAAAAGATAAGCAAACAATGAAACAGGTTAGTAGGATGTTCTTTTCTTGCAAAATGAAAATGACTTAAGTTCTTCTTTGAAAAACATTTAATTCTGTATACTTTTTCAAAAGTTTTGTTTTTAGTTATTTTCTCATTATGAGTAATCTCTTTTTGAACTGTGGGATATGTAAGGACAAAGAACAAGTAGATCACTCAGTTTGACAGTATGAGTCACTGATCATCTTTTTGAAGAACACCTGAAGAGTGGGAGAGTGCTCCTGAAGCTGCTGGAGGAGATGATTATGTAAGTCAGGACGAGCACACTTACACCTGGGAAATGAGCTGTCTTGAAAGGCTTGGTATCTTTTCACGTATAGTCCACGGTGAATTCAGCCAGTTCTCTAGGAAAGCTGTCTGAATTCCACCTGCAAATTGACCCATGCTTCTGTAATCCCAGAAGCCTTTTCAGTAAATGCTTAGACCTGAAAGCAACTCACTTATTTCCAACTCACATTTCACAAGTGGAATCAAGTCATATTGTCATATCTGACTTGAAGCTGGAGAGGAATCTGTCCTCCCCTGTGCATTTAAAGACAAAAACAACTAAGTATAAGTGAATAATATTTTGTCTTTTGTTGTCTCAGACCAAGGATGAAAGATGAAAGCAAATATAGTTTTGCTTAGAGGCTACCCAAAACTTCACATAATTAGAAAATAATTTATTTTTTACATCAACCTCAGAATTGTTTTAAAATAAAGAAGATGGCCTCTTGCTTCACAATTTCATGACATTTTCAGTGAAATTAAAAGTTGCTAGGTGCATATCAAAGACAAAGACACTTATTCCACCGTGGATCTGGAAACTCTGAAGCACTTAAAAAATGACAAAGTACTTTCTTGCAATTTTATTTATAAGTCTAGTTTCTTAAGTTTTCTAATTCATTTTCGCTATAGTTAGAAATCAATCACATGAAATAGTAGTTTCAAAATGTAAAAATCACATGAAATAGTAGTTTCAAAATGTAATGTTTAATTGTTTAATCAATCTTACATGCCTATATTTGTTTAACTGAGTAACCAATTTGAAGATAACAGTATGTAATTGTTAACTTACAAGCATTGTTAATTTCCTATCACCTTGTCTGAAATTCTGTATTGCTTCTATTGTTTGTGTGTTGTTTTGTTTATGTCTGTTTGTTTGTTAATGTGTTTTCGCTCTTTATCTTTAAAAATAAAAACCAAAATATATGTGTATGTATTTTAACACAACCTGAGTAAAAAAATCAATAGTAGTAATAAAGAAAGTGTAGTCATCTTACAGTTTTAAAAATCACAGTGTTAAAAGGATCACCATTTTTTATCTGATACCAATGCAATCAATATTTATACCTAATTATTAAGAAAGGAAGCCAATGTTACATCTAGATTTTTTAATTGTCCTTCACTTTTTGTCTTGGTTTTATCCTATCACCTTTCCAGCTGTGGTCTTTACATGGCCCTAATCTTAGCTATTTTCTCAAATCCATTGACTACACAAAACTAGAATACATAATTTTTCTTAGTTGAGACTGATTTCAGTTCATAACACAAATTATAATTAGTACACAAAATATTCATAAGGTAGTATGTGAAATTTGAAACTGAAAAAGGCAATCATTTGACAAAAATACCCTAAAGAGTAAGCGGCAGAGTTAGAATTCCAACTTGGGTCTCCTAAACTTGAACCTGGGAAATGTGTGTTTTCTCACTTTAATAAGGTGAAGTACAAACACAAGAATAATAAAGGGTGGATGGAAGGAGACTGAGGGATGGGTCTCTTGCAAAGAGACTAAGGGCAAGAGGTGAGGGGGAGAGGAAAGGGGAAGTAAGCAGAATGAAATTAAGTCAGGGGGCTGGAGATTTAGCTCAGCGGCAAAAAGCGCCTGCCTGGCAAGCGCAAGGTCGTGAGCTCAGTTCCCGGTACCGGAGAAAAACCAAAAAAAAACAAAACAAAAAAAAAGAAATTAAGTCAGGTACGGGAACCTCACAACCTCAGGGACTGTAAACATTATATGCCATAAACATGAGCTAAGAATAATCACAACCACAAGAATGAAAATAGAGAAAAGGGAAGTAGAGGCAGAAAGAGGAAGTAGAGGTGGAGGGAGAGAGGAGAGAGGGAATGAGAAGAGGAAGAGGATTTTAAAAAGGAACAAGCTGTTTTATGTAATGTAGCCATTCCCCAACATGTTCGTAAACTATATGCAAACTTGTACTAATTTTTAAAAAATCCCATCAAATTCTTTGAAAAAATATTTTTCCATTATTTTCCTAATACTGAAATATGACACTTTCCTTCCTTAAAATGAAAACAGAATATTTCAGAATCCTTAAAATATTTTCCTTGACCAATTGAAAGGTTATGTTTTAGAAATACATAATTTCAATCCTCTTGCCTTTAAAAGAAAAGTAGTTTTCTTTCTTTTCAAACTGGAAATAAATGTCTCCAGAGGACATGCAAAAGAAATATGTAAGACCAAGATTCTTTCAGATTTCCTACTTGTAAGCATGAGGGCTTTTGGTAGACTAAGACATCTTTAAAATTCTCTATCTAGTAGAATATTTTACCTAAAGAGTCATAACATAAAAGTTTCTTCAAAGTACTGTATCACTCTTGCTTTGACCATGTAAAACTGGAATATTGGGATCTCAGAGTGATCTGGCTGCAAATCTGTCACCCCACTGATGAGCAGGTTGGTTCGGCCAACCTGGCTGGTCAAGTGGGTGTCCTCTTCTTCCTGCACTGCTCCATATTCATCCTTCCTGAAGCTGTGAGCTCCGTCAAACAGGACGAACATCCCTGATAGAGGACAGTTCCTCTGTCAAGGGTGTATGAGTAGCTGCGCTCCCCTACTAGAACCTCCGGACAAGCTCTCAAAAATGGAATATTGAATTTATTTACTTGTTCTAATCCAGTCCCTGAAGACTGAGGTATATACTAACGCAATTAAAGAGGCCTGAGTTGAACTTTGAAGACATTATGTAAAAAGAAAATATCATGACTATTATTGGATGACAAAACCAATTTGACAAGGAAAAGGAACACTGTTTCATAAGGTTATTTTGTGTGTTCTTTGGGAAAAAGACTTTGCAGGCAGAACTGACTCATGTATTTGAAATTGCATCTTCTTTCTCACTTCAGGTATCTCTCCATAGGTGCCAACTGCAATATATCAATAACTGAACAGCTCACTGACCTAGAGTGTTCTTGCTCATGCCTGACTGAGCTATTAGCGAGGCTGCTCAGATTTCAGTCCTCCATAGAACACTGGCCCTGGCAGATATTGTAAGTTTGGTTTCTTCTCAACTCCTACTTTCTTTCACCAAAGGATTAATATTAAGTAATCCAATAGTAGCTAGTGAATCAGAAAATGAACAATCTTTACTAGATTATGAAGCAAGGGGGTGGTTTACTATTTAAGTGTAGAAATCTGTATCATTTATTTGAATCAACTAAAGATCTCCAATAAATTGTAGTGCGTTATTTTTGAAAGAAAACATGGTTATGCTGCCCAGAATGTTCTCTGAACTCATTTATTATGCATTATTGTCTGAGAAACGGCAACAAAATCTCTTGGGCTTTTGTGCCATACTTATTCTCTCTCCAGCAGTTGCATGTGCTGATTACCAAGTATTCCCAAGCACTAGAGGATGAAACATCTCTGTCCTTTTTGCAAGTAGCTATGAAATAAAACTTACTTTTGCCGCTAGAAGTGGCATACCTCATCCCTGAGTGGAAAATGTAAGAACTGAAGGGCATTTTGCCCCTATTCTTTCCTGCAGCATACTAAATGTTATAGGAAATGTACATCAAATTGGAACAGCTGATATCCTAGGTTCTAGAGCAGCTAGGAGCAAAACCTGGCATACATAAGTGCATAAATGTGCATGTGAAATGTATTTTTCTAATATTCTTGCTCTCAGATTTCTTTCCCATGCCTCAGTTTACCTTCCTATCTTGGCAGATGTACTGTGTTCTCCCAGAGTTTGAGCAATAAAAAAAAATATTAGCTGGACAGTCATGAAGATCCACTGGATCTCTACTGAAATCTAGTGCTGTGCGTGCATCAGATTTTATTTATGTGAAGTTAAATCAAGAGAAATTGGTTGTTGCCACTAGCAACTTGCTTCTTATTAACCACCAAGATAATATTACAAATACAAAGCATGTTCGTTAATCAGAAAGCCAGACAGTCCATTAAACATTCGTGATGCTCTTGTCTTCCAAGTCGCCATATACTTCTGCTGTTTTTGAGGGGGGCAGGGAAATCTTTGTGCAGGTGGAGCCTGAGTGCCCCTCTCAAGCAGCTTGATATTTTTGGTTTATGGACTATGTATCCTTGATTTTTACTTGCTAATTTTAATTATCTTTACATTATTGATGGGTAAGTGCCCTTGAACATGTTGGTACATAAAAATAAAATACATTGATACATTCACCACCTATCCTAAGCAATAGAAAATTTACTGTTGTAGGGGCTTCCTGTATACCTTGCCCAGATCCAAACATTCCATTTTTTTCTTTAAGGAATTACTCTGGTATTACCTCAACTGTCACCTCCTTATGGTCCTGGTTGTCTCATCTCTAGCAGTTCTTTTGCCAGAAAAGCTTTCTCTGATTCTCTTAGTGCATTTTTTTCTTTCACAAAAAATAAATGCAATTTTAAAAGAGTGGTTTCTGGAGTCAATTTGATGGAGTCAGAATGTGGACACTGACGTTTATAAACTTTAAAGACAGAACAATTTCATTACACTTTCAGATGAGCTTGAGGAAAAAATACTTTTAATTCACAGGAGGTTCACGCTAGAGATTAAATGAAACACTCAACGTTGATAGTGTTATTCAGTAAGTGTTTTGTAATTATCACTTTATGCCAAATCTTTAGAATAAGTAGTGCTCACTGCCATGCCTTCCCATTGCCTTCTGGGAAAACCCCTATCACATAATCTTCACAACTGCATTCACCCATTAGCTCGTCTCTGATAAAATGTATGAATGAACACTTCAATGACATGAATGGGATTTTGTGAAGTCTACTTCACAGCATCTAGGACAGACCACATTAGAATCTTTGAACATTTAGTTCCTCTTCTGAGAATGTATAATTTAGGGTGCTTTCATTCAGAAAAATTCAATCATGGGAACCTGGGCTTCCCTGCTACAGTCTTATTTAAGCAACTTAATGTATCATTCCAAAGGGCGAAGTTAGAGTTTTTTTTTCTGGTTTTATTTTCAGTTTCTAAGTTATTATTTCTAATTTTCAATTTTTAAATTTCTTGCTATGGTATCTATTTTGTCTAATTAAAAATCATTCAGATCTCTATTTTGGGATGAGTTATAATAAAAAATTTAGGACTTTATTTTATGCTAATCTCATAAATTTTCTTTAAAGATATAATTCCCTGAATGTTTTGGTTTAATATTCCTATGTACTATATATCCAGAAAATAGTTTCATCACTCTACTCAGATTTTGAGCTTTCTATCTATGGAATAAAGTGATTCTAAATGAAAAGAATAGGAAATATTAGCAAAACACAGGAATCTGACATAAATGGTAGAAGTACTTTGTCTGTGAGAAAGGACACTTTGATTTAACAAATACATTTAAAATATAAATCGACTTTCCGAGGAAAATTATAATGAGTAATAATACATAAACAGCAGCATGTCACAATCACAGTGGCAATGTGATATTGCTGGTCTGTCTCTTCCACATCTCATTATCTTTTCAAGAAAGAAATGGAGATGTAACAAGTGGTAAAATCTACGTGAAATAAAAACAGCCACTAGAATAGTTTTTAATGCAGCAGGGGAAATTTCTGGCAGGCTGTAAGCTACAATCATTGTGAAAATCACTGAACACTCGTGATCATTAGAAGTTCGCTGATTCAGAGATTACAGTGGCATCCCATCAATTAGCATAATTCTATACAATTTGTGCTCTAAGTTCAGACTTTCATTTAAATAGAGTTTTAATTTATTTTTTAAAATTTATTTTAAAAAATAAAAGAGGGAAAACATTAACAAACAGATATTCATATACAAAGTAGCATAAGAACAATACAAACAATACAGAGTTATAGACAAAGTGGTAGGAAATTAACAATGCTTGTTGTATTACTTATTGATATCTGCAAAGTGGTTTTTCTGGAAAACAAATAGAGACATACAAGATGGATTAAACAAGTAATCATTCACTATTCCTTTCAGTATAACAATAGAAGACAGTAGCACAACTATGTTAGCTATCTTGTATGTACATACATACATAATTTCCCATTCATTCCCTTCTTTTTTCCCACACCCCAGTTGCCCTTTTCTTTTGAGCATTGAATAGAGTTTTAGAGAAGAATGTCTCTGGTTTTGTTTGTTCCTGTATTTGTTTTGGTTTTCAAAGCTACCAGGCCAAGATTAAGCAGACAGCAACAGATAAACACCTACGCTAGATTGCTATTGTTGCGCGCACGGACTGCTTGTCAGTGCAGAGGGATGGAGATTATATTTTTGCAAAATAATGTTCTTTATGTGTGAATGCTGTTCTGGTCCTTTGAAACTCCCATCATGCATTGTCATCTTCATTTCTGGGCAATTTTTCAGGAGAGCCAACAAAGCATCTTTACTGGAACTCCTGCTTCTCCATGGCCACCATGACTCAGAATTATTTCATCCATTTCACCATCACTGGGGGAATAAACTTCAGTCTCATTACTGATGTTAAAAACTTAAATATGTACTTCTAGCTTATCAGTGCAATCCAAAGGTAGGCTTGTTTTATGTGTGTAAAGTCTGATATCATATATTTTCTTCACTGGATAAAGACTCTTTCAAAGTCATCACCTCTATGTTCACCATCAGTCACAGGCCCAGCTAGAGACTCCACTGTGTGTAAGTATCTGGCTTTAATTACTCTGTTCTAAGCCTTATCAACTGCATCTTCAGCATCCTTTATGCTAATCTCCTATTTGAAGACTTCTTCACCTACACCTGTGTTTATTGCTATCAAACTTCTTGAGAATGTATTTATATATATATTCTGCTTTGATCTAATGATACCTTTGCTATATTAATACATGGATGAATTAATAACATTTGGGGAAAATTAAATGACATAACATTACTTTTGAGGAGAATTTTAGCTAAAGGATAAATAGAACAGTTGTCAAGGAATAACAAAACTTTTCAACCATCAAATCCATCTTCCCTGCAGTGAACATGAACCATTAATTCAAAATCACTTTTCAAAGTCATTCAAAAAATAAGCCTGGTGATCCATGGCCACTTGTTAGTGTAATATAGGACTGTATAATAATGACTTGTTTTATAATAGCAAGAACACAAACTTTTCTGTATTATAGCAAGTTAACACATGTGTACCTACTGGTTTAACATGTCTGTCATCACAGTGATTCCATCTTTGGCTTTCTTAATCTCTGTGGGAACTGTCCTACCAGCTCTGGTCAGTAACTTTCTGGAGTCATAATATACAAACCATGATGCTGCATCTGCTCTATAGACTTATTCTGGTGATAGAGTTTCATCATCTGTCATCAGATGACAAACTTTTTTTTTTTTTTTTCAGATGACAAACTTATCACTGAACTTCTGCACTGCTTCATGATCAGCAGAAGCTTAATCAACACACATTTTTAAAAATGTAATAGTGTACATTTTCCTAAATTGCTATAGTCAACCTATTTAATAGTCACAATTCTCTTAAATTTAGGAGTTAACATAGTAGATATTTGCTCATTTCACGATCAACACACCATTATGTGTTTGTTGCAATGCAGTGAGTCTGACTTCATCAATACACAACCAGTATTTTAATTCTTATTTTAAGCAGTGTCATTCCATTTTTCATATAAGCCTCTCCATCACTTTTAGCATAGAACCTCAACAGTTTATCTTTCTGTTTCTGTTTATTATGAATATGCTCATTCTAGCACCGTAGTCTTCTGTAAGACACTTCATTCTTCCACCTCTATCCAGTTTCTCCAACAATCTGTGTACAAGTACACATACATACTTTTTTCTTCCTTATTAGTGTTTCCCATAAGGATATTTTCAGGCCTTCTGGATATTTTTAACAATAACTTTACACCACAGGTCAGAGAAAAAGAAAAAAAACTTGCAATGAATAATGCATAAAGACCTTGGACCCCTCAGGGCAGGCTGAGGAACTTGCCATTGTTGAACCTAGTATGCACATGTGTGACTTTATTATCCTCCATAGCTGTACTTCTGCGGGAAATCTGGACAAACATAACAACGATCTATTATTATCAAAGAAGAAATCAAAGGGAAATTATAGAACATTTAAAAATGAATAAAATGCCAAATATGTATGATATTTACATAAATAAGTTGTGTAGAAATACATAACCTCATCAGAACTGTTATCAATAGCCATGTACAAATACTATTTGAAATGTAACACCATAACCTAACTGGCACCTTGCAAAATAATAGTAAGTAAGTGTAATAATAGTATAGTAATAGTGATTACTTACAGAGCTTTCTTCTTTTTCTTTTATTCTTTTGAGAGTGTGTGTGTATGTGTGTGTGCTTGTATGTGTTTGTGAGTGTGTGTGTTTGTGTGTGTATGTGTGTGTGCAGGAACATCCCTAATATCACATACATATTTGAGGGTTTGTGTGTGGTAACAGGAGAGGGAGAAAGGATATAGAGCACTTAGTTGATTTAGAAATGCTATTGTATGGACAGAAAAGCTTCAGATATTCTATAACACAGAATTACTGCACATTTCACAAGACTGGAGTAAATTTCAAGCGTTTCTAATGCAAGGAAATGATAAATGCTTGAGATGATGAATATGCCAACTACCCTGATGTCTGCAATGCACACAATATGTATGTGTTGAAATGTTACATCATACATAAAATATATTTAAGGTTATAATGAGGCATTAAAACTTATTATCAGTATTATTATTATCATTATTGAGTTTAGAGACAAGGCCTTCTTATGTACTCTACACATAACTCTGAACGTACTCTGTAGTCCAAGCTGGCCTCAACAGCAATCCTCCTACCTCAGCCTCCCTGGAGTGCTGGGCTTATAAGCATGTGCCAGTATGCTCAGCTGGAGATATTAAAATTAAAAAATAAAATACAAATTAAAAGTTATTTATTTAATCTCTCTTTTTAATCTCTCCCATCTCTTTTGTTTAGGTGCCATTAAATTCCCAATGGATAGCAATAAAATATTCTTTTAAAAGTCTGTTTCTCACCCTTTCCACCTTTCTTTACTTGGAAATTCTCCATGTGACAGACTCTATAACATTCCTTTTTTTAGTTTTAAAAATAAAAGAACAAAAACAGATTAACGAACAGACATCCATCCTAAAATGAAATAAAAGATTATTTTCTCTAAGAACTGCAGTGGACATTATTATTTGTCTATTTTTCATTTACCCTCTCCCACTTCCTGGTAATTACTCTCTGGTGTACTAGAAATAAAGTAACATAGATGTGCTTTATTGAATCTTCTAATGAAAGAGATTGTATAGAATTATTTTTTCACTGCCAAGCACTGTTGCCATCATCCTAGGATTGCTTGTTCCAAGTGCTGGGTTTAGAATACTAGCGTGTCTAAAGATAACCTAACTATAAACAAATGAATAAATTTCTGAATGCACATAAAATAAACTGAGTTTTTATGCTGTGCTTTGTCTGTCAGTACTGAATAATGCCTCATACAGCAAAGAAATAAAATCTCCATTCTCACCCTTTTGGTAATCCATATCTCTGATAGTGATATAAGTGCCCCCAAATTGCAGAATTGGGAAAGTTCACTGTTAATATTGACATGTCAAATTCTATTCACTAAGAGATACCTGACATATTAGTAAAGCACATATCTGAGAGCATGGGAGGATGGTTGCCATGTAGGACAGTAAACTCAGTGAGGAAGATCCAGCGTGGTTATGGATAGGACCAACCAATAGGCTTGTAGCTTGTGTGGAAAGGAAATGTGAATGAAGAAAGAAGTGACATGTTTTTGAAGAGCCTCAAAAGTGGCAGGCATTCCCATTGCATTTGGACAGTCATGTCCAGTTTTTGCAGCCTTCCAATGCATTTTATTCCAGCAGTTCTCCAGTGATTACAGGCCTTCAGTTTTGGGCTAGTATTTCATTCTTGATCACAACTGTTCCACAGCTTTCATCCTGAGCTTAGAAGCCCTGAACCCATCAGTATGCCAACTCACAAGGGCCTCTGCAGAGTCTCCTGCTTCTGATCCCAGAGATGGCCATTGTGGACTCTCCCACCTCAGATCCTGTAAGCCCACCCAATAAATCCTATCACAAAATTATGCATATATTTTCTATTAATTCTGTTCACTTTGAGAACCTTAACTAATAGGCTTTGGTACTTGGAATGGTTCTAGAGAAACAGGATTGCAAGGATGTATTTCTCTACTTGGTTTTGTGGTTCCTGAAGTTGGTGCTCTAATTTGACAAGATATAATGTCGCCGTGGTTGCTTCTTCTGCTACCATAGAGAGTAATGATAGTCTGTGGTATTAACTGTTTAAAATAATGTGCAACAAAGATCTACTTAATTGTTCTACCTCACCACTTATGAGATGTAAAGAATTTAATGACTTTACATACTTTAGCACATTTTTGGAAGAATTATAATAATGTTGGCAGGTTTCTCTTAGCATCCCTGGGCAAAGTAATAGAAGAAAATAATGAGCTCAAAGATGCAAATTCCCAGCTCCAACTGAACATAAACAGTCTGAAATTCTTCTGAGAATGTTCTGAAGAAATTTCTCTCTTTTAACCATAGGGTTGAAGTTGTTAAAATTAATTAGAAGCCTCATAATGGGATTGGCTAAATTACAGTGCAAGTTTGACATTCAGCCTCAAAGGGTATCTGAGAATGCATATCACAGGGGATCACATTAGTTGAGATGTAGACACTGAGAGGAACCTGAGGAGAATGTGTGCATTGAATTCTTACATTCTGATGATACTATTTTGGCAGAGGAAGAGATTTCCCCACCCTCAGTGGCAGAGGCTTTCCTGATACATCTTTTGCATTGTTGCCCTCTATATCTACACATGAAGAAATCTGTACTGCTTCCATGATGCCTATGTGAACAATAATGACCTACTCTGATGTAGGTACTAAGGAAGACAAGGCTCATACTCTTCACAGCAACCTTCACTATTCAATTTTGCTTCTAGGCCTATAAGCAGACTCAAATCTCATAAGGCTTCTGAAGGTGAGGCACAACATAACAGTAAATTTACGCTACACTCTCAAAGAACTTCTTGAGTTTTCTAATTACTATAAGTAGAGGTCTTGGAAACAGGTGTGGGAATGGATTTTAATGGTGTAGGATAATGGTGGAAGGGATGTAAACCTGGACGATCAGGCTGAATTTCTTGTACAGATCCACTAAACAAAGATTCTGGATTTAATGTTGTAACTTTTGGAGTTTGAACAGTTGCTAATAGTTAATTAATTCGGTTGGTTAATTGATTTGGTTGGTTGAAATATGGATCAGAAATGGCCCATTGTGAATAAACTGGAGATGCCTGATTTTCCTAGAGTTCCTAGAGTTGATGGGATTATTTAAAAAGTCAAGGAAATGGGGATGCTGGAGTGCATTTGTCAGGTAAAATCTACTCCTCCTCACTGGGAGGAACAAATCAGTAATACCTTAATATACAAATACGCGAGAGGAGTGACCTCGTCTTGAAGAACTCTGTTGCTGTTCTCTGTATGCCAGAATTTATGGTGGTGACCACACTCACTCAGCTGGGATATGAGAATGAGATGGGCATAATTGGATCCTGAAGTGTCAGAGGCCAATGGCAGCTCTCATCAGCCAAATGTGAAGTGGACACACTTATCATAATGGACAGCATAGGGAAAGCAATGATTAAGTGGTCTTACATGTATGTACTTGAGGCGTTAGCTAGTTAATTATGGTGTAGGAGGGTATTATATTTTCACTGGATTTGTATACTCAGAAACATGTTAGAAAAAAAGAAAACAAAATTTTACTGCAAACAGTGGCAACCATGTCCTCTTCACCAGTGTCCAAATGTGGGTTAGTTTCATGAACAAGTTTTTTGAATGAAGGGGGAACTGGAGCACCTTGAGGAAGGACCCTAGCACATTACCAAACAGTTACACTGTGAATCTTTCTCCCATCCTTTGCCTGGGGTGACTGTAGGGTGGGAAAAAGAAAATGATTAATCATTAGGGAGACTAATGGACACTGGTTCTGAACCAATAAGGATTCCAGGAGGTCAAAATACTGTATCCCTCCAGTACAAGGAGTGTGCTGAGGCAGTTAGGTGGCGAATGGAATTGTAGCCAAGGTCCGAGTCATAGTGGATCCAGTAGATCTCTAAATTAATCCTCTGTCATTATTCCATTCCAGAATACATAACTGGGATAGGCATATTTAGTAGTTGACAAAATCCCCTTATTGGTTTCCTAACCTGTAGAATGATGGATATTTTAGTGATAAAAGCCAAATGGAAACCATTATGATTATTCCTACCTGGAAAAAGAGTAAATCAAAAACTATATTGTATTCCTGTAGGGAGAGTAGAAAATAGCCACCATAAGTACCTGAAAGATGGAGGGATAGTTGTTCCTACCACACTTTCATTTAATCTCTCTTATTTGGCCTGTGCAGAAGACAGATGGATCCTGGAGAATGACAGTGGTTACCATAACCTTAATCAAGTGGTGACTCAGATTGCAGCTGCTATACTAGATGTGAAAGGAGAACAAACCACACTGTGAAAGGAAAGAAAACCAACTGTGACCAAATTGGCACATTTGCTGGTACCTGATATGCAGCTATTTTGGCAGACAACATTTTCTCCATTCTTACCCAGAATTAATTTCCTTTCAGCTGGCAAGTCCAGCAATACACGTTTATTGTCCTACCTCAGGGTGAATCAACTCTCCAGCCTGCATCATGGCTTAGTTCTCAGGAATCCCCATCATTGTTCTCTTCAATAAGATATAACACTGATCCACTGGACTACGTTAGAGAGCAACAGGTAACAACCATTCTGAACTTGGGGCAAAGGATTTGTATATCACAGGACAGAATGAATCCAAGTAACATTCAAGGGCTCTCTACCTCACTGAAATTTCTAGAAGTCCAGTGATCTGAGGAAGACAGATATCCCTTTTAAAGTAAAGGATAAGTTGAGGCATTTGGCCCCTTCTATAAGGAAGAAAAACACACAGTGTGCATACAATGGGCTTATTTGGATCTTGGAGGCAACACATTCCTCACTTGGGCACATTAATGGAAGCCATTTACCAAGTGACTTAGAAAGCCACTAGGTTTTTAAAACTTCTTTATTTTTATTACAATACATTTTACTACACAATGACTACATTCATTGTGTGAAACTGGTACATGTACCTAACACATCTCAGATTATTTTTTCCCATTGCTCCAACTTCTGTTTTTGCTGCCAGCATAAGATTCATTTATTTGTCTTATCAATCCTTACAAAGTTAATGATCATATATGCAAATTAGTAGTCAGACTAACAGGCCAAGAAACATAAAACACATAAGACAATTATACTAAGTATAGGTAAACTTTTAGGTACACTGTCTATGATGGCTTACACTATATTTTTGTTTTGTTCTATTGTCTCTTTTTCTTTGTACTTTATTCATATAATGAATTGCTCATATAAGAGAAAACATGAGATTTTTATGCTTGTGTCCAATTTATTCACTTAATATTATGATTTCAAGGTACATCCATTTTCCCACAAATGACCCAAGTTTATTCTTCTTTATAGTGGAATAGTACTCTTCTGTGTGTAAATGCCTCATTTTCTTTATTCATTCACCTGTTGATGTACCTATAGGCTGTTTCCAAGATTTACCTATTAGGAATTGTGCCGTTACCAGCACAGGTATGCATGTATCATGGGGATATGATGCCTTTAACTCTTTGCAGAAGATACCTAGGAGGAATAGTTGGGTGAAATGGAATTTCTGTTTGTAGGTTCTTGAAGAACTTCATTCTTTATTTCCGTAGTACTTGTAATTATTTCCATAGTAATTGTAACAGTTTACACTGCTGCCAACAGTGAAGAAGTGATACCTTTTACTCACAGCCTCTGTAGTCTTTGTAGTTCTTTGATTTCTTGAGGACAGCCACTTTTCTGGAATGATATGGAATCTCAATGTTGTTTTAATTTGAATTTCTTAGGTGGAGAGTTATGTTGAACATTTTTTTGCATATGTATTGATTATTAGGAGAATGTTGTTTGCTTGAGTGGGCCCCCAAACAAGCTAAGTCTCTACAAGAACTCCAGGCTGCTATGCCACTTGGACAAATTCAATGAGATTTGAGATTTCCATGGCAGGTAAGGATCTTGTTTGGAGACTTTGGCAGACCCTCACTGGTGAATGACAGCAGGGATTCTCAGGATCGTAGAAGAAGGCTCTGCCATTATTTACAGACATGACTCTTCCTTGGGGACAATAGTTCCTGGCTTGTCACTTGGCTTTAGTGGAAACTGAATGCTTGACCATGGGGTATCAGGTTACCATAGGACCTGAGATTTTCTTTATGAACTGAGTGCTATATAACCCACTGAGTAGTAAATTTGGATCTGCACAGCAATAATTCATCATCACATGGAACTGATATAGATATTATCAGGCCCAAGGAGGTTGAGAAGGTACAAGTGTGCTATATAATATGGCCCAAATGCCAATTCCTACTTCTGCAACACTTCCTCCTGTCTCCTAGCATGTACCTATCACCTCATGAGATGTACCTTGTGATCAGTTGACAGAGGACAAGAAGACTAGGCCCAGTTTTATTGATTATTCTGCACTTTAAACATGCAACACCTAAACATGGACAGCTACAGCACTATAGCTTCTTTCCAGGCATCCTTAAAGCTAATAGGAAATCTTCACTGTGGGCAGATCTTGAGGTAGTTCACCTGGCGGTACAGTTTACTTGGGAGAAAAATTATCCAGATCAGCAACTATACACTTGATCATGGATATAGCCAATGGACTGGGCGGATGGACAAGGACTTGGCAGCAATGTGACTAGAAAATTGGTGACAGAAATATTTGGGGATGAGGTATATGAATAGATCACTTGGGTGAAATATGTGGAGATATTGTGTCACATGAAAATGTACACAAAAGTTACCTCAAAAGAAGAGGATTTTAATGACCATGGGGATAGGATGATCTGTTCAGTGGATAGTGAAGGAAGTGGCCATAGTTGCAGGAATGGAGGTTATGCATGGAATCAACAATATGGGTTTTTCCTCACCAAGACTCTCTTGGCTATTGCCACCGCTGAATGCCTTGTTTGCCAGCAACAGAGACTAACAATGAGTCTCTAAGGTGGCATCATTCCTTGGGGTGATCAGCCTGCAATTTGGTGGCAAGTGGATTACATTGGGCCAGTCCGTCATAGGAAGGTCAGTGCTTTACCTTACTGGAAAAGACGCTTATTTCAGTATCACTTTGTCTTCCCTACACATAATGCTTCTGCTAAAGCTACCATTCATGAGCTTACACAATGTCTCAACCATCATCAGGCTATTTCACACAGAATTGCTTTTGACCACAATACACAATTCATGGCCAAAGAGATGCTGTAGTGGGCTTGTTCAACCATGGGTCACTGGCCTTCTGAAATGTAGTCACACTGTGAGCTAGGTGGCAATGCTTTAAAGAATCAATGCAATGTTCTCCATAAGGCCATACAAGAGGCAATGATCAAAATACATAGTTAATGCTTAAATTAAATAACAGTTGTTGGGATAAAAGACACATTGTCCTTAACTCCCTCAAAATACTCCTTCTTGACATGGACACAATTGTCGTATAATTTTTTCCACTTTCTGAGGCAACTGTGAAAGTCTTTTTTCATGAATATCTTTATATGAGGGGTCTGGGACTTAGCTCAGTGATGCAGTGACTTCCTGGCAAGTGCTAGGTCCTGAGTTTGATTCCTAATAATTCTCCTCAAAAAATATAAAGTGTGAATTACAAATACAGTGAATACTATTGCAGCATGCCATCCAGTGGGAGGACAGACTCATAAAAGCATTATTTAATTACATTATGTTCTCATCTACTTTATTGAACAGATCTGTTATACGTAACTTTTCCTTCTTCCTCAAGGTCAAAATGAATCTGAGAAGTAAAATTTTTTAATTGATTCAGGAAACCAAGGCAGCTGCATCAACACAACTAAAGACCTGAAAAAAGACTTCCAAAACCAGTTCAGAAGAGTTATTAGAATGAAGGTATAAGTGAGTTCGAAGGGAAGGGAAATATTTTGAGTGACATCAATGGTGATCCAACTTTTCTATAATTTTTTTAAATGGAAGTGTTCATCATATTTTTCAGTTGTATTTATTTTATGCTCAAAAGCAACATTCAATATATGGAACTGCATCTTCTATAGCCAAGAATTATGGGTAGAGGAATCAAGGGGTGAAAACGCGTATAGTAGCATTCACCATTACCCCTAGTGACCACTAAAAATATGTTTGTATTCCATTTCTGTGACATTATGCTCTACTGGCCTAGAAGTCTTAGTTCCAGAGAAAAGGTTTTGATCAGAGGGCACGACAATGATTCCATTGAACTGAAATCTAAGATTTCCAGTCAATAAGCTAATAAATTGCAGTGTGGGTAGGAGTGGTTGATGGAGATTATCGAGGAGCAGTTGGACTACTGCTCTACAGTGAAGGTCAGGCAGAATACTTTTGGAATGCAGAAGATCCTTTAGGATGTTTCCTAACATTAGCTTGCACTTTATTAATGTTAGTGGGAAACTACAATTCAATCCAGACAGGATGACAAATGGCCCAGAATAAGAATAAGATTATGGATTATCCAGCCAGGAGAAGAACCAAGACCCACTGATGTACTTGATAAAAGTCACAGGAACACAAAAAGGGTAGTAGAACATGGTTATACCAGCTATGTCCATGCAATCAGTTGTAGAAAAAAAGCATTGTAATTGTCATGAGTATTTCCTAGTTTGTTAAAATTTCTGGGCACATATGTGCATCTATTTAGCAGATTTCTTTGTTTTTCTCCTATATACCATAAAGTTGGGTAAATTAGCTCTGAAATATTTTAAATTTAAATTACAATACTGAAATTATAAAATCTCATGAGAATGAATAATTTTGCTTTCTAAGTGGGAGATAATTATTATGTTTTTATCTATATACAGGTTAATTGTATCATGCTAGGTATGCTTAGGAACTTGCTTTTGTATTTGTAAATTAAGTATGATTTAAGGAGATGCGTCCAGTTGTCAAGTTGACAAGATGCAAATTGAGCTGTTAATCATGATATGTCAACTAGAATGGGTTAGGAAATGCATAATAGATTAGTAAAGCATAGCCTTGGGTGTGTCTATGGATGGCTGGCCGGTAGGCCAGAAAACAGGGAAGAAAGACCCATCTCAGTTTGGAGTGGCACCAACCAATAGGCTTACACCTTGGATGAAATTTAACAAAGGAAAGAAAGGAAGTGTTATGGCTTGTATCTGGATGTCCCCCAAAGTCTCATGTGCTCATAGGTGGGGCTTTTCAGGAGTGGCTGAATCTAGGTTGTGTGATACAGGGATTAAGGGTTGGTGTTGATAATGGAAGAGCCACCCTTGGCATGAGTGGAACCAATCAATAGGTTTGTAGCCTGGATGGAATATGAAAGAATAGAAAGAAGGCAGACTTGCTGCTGCTGCTTGCTGCTTCACTGCCCTATGTTTGCCATGCTATGAACTTCTTCTCCTCTGTAATGTCCCTCTGCTATGCTGCCCTGCTGTGGAGCCATTTGACTATGACCTGAAATCTCTAAATAAATTTTTCCTCCTTTAACTTGTGGATGTCACATATTTTGTTTCAGCACTGAGTAAATAACTAAGAGAGAAAGTGTGCCTGTTTTTGAAGAGCTCCAGTCTTCACCATTGCCTCTGAACACCTATCTCCAGTTTCTTCAGGTTCCCAACGTATTTGCTTGGACATTCCACAGGTGATGCTCCAATAAGATTCCAGGTCTTTGAGCATGGTCTGATGCTGCTCCTCAATACCTCTTGTTCTGTAGCTTCCATTTTTGGTTGAGCAGCTACCGATCATCCAGCTCTTCTGTGTGCAGATGGCCACGGTGGTCCTTTCTGTCTCTCATCTTATAAGCCTGCCAAATAAACCCCCTTGAATAATTATAAGTACATTTTTGAGGAATCCTAACTAAAAGTTATCTGGACGGTATACTGAAAACTTCAGGATGATATCACAACTAGTGTTTCCTGAATCTCCAATAGTAGGCAACTGCTGAAAACATAGGATTGGGGGTATGTGTAGTTAAATGTGTAATTTATAAAAGTTCATGTGCTTTATTACAGATATATTTGCATAGAAACTGTATCCATTTTCAATACATGCTCTCAGGGAGAGAAGCCCTACACACTGGATGGATTGTTAAATGTTTATTAGAATGAAAATGGGATTAACTGTGTGAAATGTAAGAATTGGGGCTAAGAAGCTCTGAATAGGAACTTCTCTCTAATATTCCTATTGTGTGCCACTTTGCCCACATATTTGTTTTTTCTTTTAAAACGTGAGCTCATTATTACTATATGATATTTTTAAGTATTAGATGTAATATATGTATGATATTTTGGACAAGTCCTTCTATATACTAAGCTTTTGATAAACAGCAGATTCTGGGATTGCCTTTATTGATGTTGTGGTTATTAAGGATTGCCATGAAGTTTACAATTGTTGATGGGGTTAGACTATCACATGTTATTACTGTGTATTAATAACATAGAAATAATGCTAATGAATTAAACACCTTTTTTTAGATTTTTGTTGGCTTTGTTTTTTGATGTAGGGTCTTACTATGTAGTTCAGGTTTGTGTAACTAAACATGTTTATTCAACTATAACTAAAATTGTTTTTTTCTTTTCACTACTTTGAAAGTATATGAGCTGAGTGTGGTGGTGCATACCTGTAATCCCAGCACTTTGGGGACTGAGGCAGGAGGGTCACCATAAGATCTAGGCCAGCTGGGAAACACATTGAGTATAAGACCAGCCTATACTACATGACAAGATCCTGTCTCCAATTAAAAAAAGAGAAAATATATGAGATGAAGGTCTAGTAAGAATTTAGCAAAAATGAAAACAGAGTGAAATGTGCATAGGAACAGGGGAAGGAACTAGAACTTAAGCTTCATACAGTGGTTTCCACTTTTGTTGCTTTACAAGGTCTTTCAAAGTAGAAATTACCAAACTAAGTTATAGATGAAGAAACTGTGGCTCCAACAATTAAGATACTTTTCCTAGATCACAGAGGGAGTGTCAAAGCCAAGTATTAAAAATGTATATTTAGAAAACCCAAAAGTTGTACTTTTCCTATAAAATTTGTTTTCAAACTAAATATTAGCAACATTGTCCCTTAGACTTTAAAAAGAAATAGAGATACATATATCAGAAATGTTAACAGTTTTTTGGAACCTAAAATGGGAAAGAAATTCCAGCCTCTTGTTGGCTCACAAACAATATAAAATAAAACTAATATAATATAGTGAAAATAATGCTAATTTTTCTATCATCCAGATTTTCATGCATGTGGCTTTTAAATAAATTCTTAGAGAATAATTATTTTAAATAAAAATATAAAGTAATAAAACAAATTTATTTATATATTATAATTATGGCAATGTAACTATATTAGCTATAACAAAGGTGTAGTGAAATACAAAACATGAAAGAATCAGTAACAGGGTAAGAGAAAAATGACTTTTTTCCTTCAAATTTAAGTAATTTTAAGATAATTCTTTCAAGATGAAAAATGAAATTGAAAACAAAGAAATTCAGTGGTAGAAAATCTAAAAGAAAATAACAGACATGTACTAGACAATCAAATTTCACGGAAAAAAAATCTACATGTCATATGGGAGATTTCTTCAAAATCAACCCTCAATTAATCTTTCCTTTGATGCAGTTTAAAGCAGTAAAAGATATGTTTTTCTGTGGATGTTTGTAATCTGCACCCTACAGAACATAATAATTTGAAGCTATTTCTAAATTATTCATTAATTCATTCATTTATTTATTCAAACTTGTATTGATTATTGCTTTCTTTTATATACACAGCACAGTGGTAGGCTGTGTTAGCAGCACAAAACAAATACAAATTTTAATTCAGTCCCAAAAGTCCACGGGGCTATTGAAATGAAATATAAGGGTTTGCTAACATAGGCATAGGCCTCAGAGTAACAGAATATCATCAGTTCTTTAAAGGGATACAGCAGATAATAAATTCTAGAGTAAGCCAGAGAACCAAGGTACTATTTGGGACTAACATTTACAGAGAAGACATCACAAATGTGAAGATTTTGAGACAGCTGGGGGTGTAGGTCAGTGGTAGGATGTTTGCCTAGCATGTACAAGGCCTTGGACTCTATCCTTCAAACCATAAGAAAAACAAAATGAATAAAAGGAAAAAAGAAAAACAAACATTAAGAACTTGAAAAACAAGCTAAGTACCCTCAAAGAGACATGAGTATTTCATGAATAAATCACACTTTTATCCTGTCAAAATGCAAATCTAGTAGTGATCTCTTCGTCACTTTACCCAAAAGTGAATTATTCAGGGATCACACAGTCAACCGATCATTAAACCTTTTAGTCATTTATTTATTCTACAAATATTCATTAGTAATAACTTTTATTGAGCATAAAGCTTGAAAGGTAATAATGAAGTGGTTGGGTAGACAGACCAGGGTTTTATTTTAGTGATGTTATGAGTGTTTGGAAATATAGATTTTAATGAATTAGTAACCCAAAATACTATGTACAGTTATGATAAAGATGAGGAAGAAGAAAAACAAGCTGATAAACCAACATATTTTTAGCATCTTGGCATAAGCTACACAGATTGTGCATTTATAACTCCAGGAGTATCTTTCACAGAAGGCACAGTGTGAATGTATTTGAATTTTAATTGAATGGGGAAGTACTGCTGAGAGTGACATAATCAGCCAAGCACTTATAGAAGATGCTCTGGCCAAAGCGTGCAGCCTAGGTTTAGGCAGAATTAATATCAAAAGACTCACAATTTGTAGCAACCTGCAGAACAAATGGTAACGCTGATGGGGATGGAGTCAGAAACACGAAGATGGATATATCTGAAAAACAGAATTGTCAGGATCTATCAGCTGTGTGTAGGGACTGAAGTGCAGAAGAATATAAGTGCTCAATGTGTTATTAACTGAAAGTGATAAATACAGATGTGTGGTGAGAATATTGAAGAATTCTTTTTCTTATTCACTTTGGGTGAGTTAACATAAACTTGCTAAATGGAAATAGCTAGGAGATACTAGGAAACATACAAAACTCGCTGTAGATTTTTACTGAAGGTTTTTGAAAACAGTGTAAAAGATATTCTCATATAAGTAGGATTGATTTAATTTCTAGATGCATATTAGATGAGTGAACTTCATCAGATTTTGCACATTGGTTTAATCCTGGAGTTTATATTAGTTAACATTGTGACTGCTGAGGAAATCTTTTCCTATTCTGAGGACTTTACTTTCACCTGCTGGCAGATAACCAGAGTAGGGCTTCTGGTACCATCTCATTAACTACCTATTATCATCAGATTTTGTATAATTTCCTATCTATCTTTTCACAAATATTAATTTCTAAATTTGATTTTTTTGACTTCAGTGATACAGACCTTATTTAAATTTTGCCTTTAGTTGTTTTGGATGAGTGATTTCTTCTATCCTACTCATCTACTTTGTGAACATTAAGTGTGGAAATATATCTAACTATTCCCAGGATATATCAGGTGCACAATAAATGTCACTTTGCATTTTCCTCCAATGAACAATCCTTGTAGTCTATATTTCTAACCACTCTCTTCCTTTTGGTAATAGGTCATTCATATTTCGTTTAGTATCAATCCCAGAATGTCTATTGCTGCATCATGGCTTATATGCTGGATGTATTTCTAGATGATTTAGTTTATGGAAAAATTTGCTGTGAGATCAATGCACACACATAGGTTGCTAGGAAAACATCCTAGTCAAGCAATATGTAATTATGGTATACAAAGACTTGAGAGGATCAAGTAATCAAAACTCAGTTTTAAAAGTAGAGAAATTAGAGGCTGAAATTCCACAGAAAGAGGTAAGATCTCGAAGGCCTTGAACAAATAATAATGAAGATAAATTAACATTTGATATTGGAATGATGTCTTATTTATCAAAACATTCACATACATGACTTTATGCTAGTTATAATAACTTTATGTAAGAAGCAATGGCATGGTTCTCATTTTAAGATAAATGTTGTGTATGAGCCTCTGGAGGACTATGGGTGAAATGTTACCGTTCTAATGTAATGTAATGTTGATGGAATAAATACTGGTTCTCAAGGATTGTTAAATCCGTGTTATAATGTTGAAGTTTTGAAATGATAAGGATAAGCATTTCTTTTTATCTGGAGACCCATTTAAAGAATGTGTTTGGTTGCCAAGTTGACAAGGGGTGGATTGTAATGGTTGATACGTTGTGTCAGCTTGAGAAGTTTAGTAATTTAACTAAGCAACTCAGCAGGGGGCCAGGGCCCTCACTCTGTAACCATCTTGAGCCTGTCAAGGGGAGGGTACTGAGATGGTGTGAGTACTACACCCACCCGAGAGTGGGTAGCCTGCTTACAATATAAAGGAGTAAAAGAGGCTTGCTCTCTCCCTTTTGCTCTTGTTGCTTTTGCTGTCTTCTGATACCTTGAACTGTTCAAAAGCTTCAGCAAAGATGTTTTAATAACAAAAGCATACAGTCCTCTGTGGAATCTCAAATATCGTTGAAATAGATTCAAACATTAAAATGAGAACAAATTTAAAAAGATGCTATTCACATTATTTCTACTAAAAGAAAAGTGTGGTGGATTAACTAATGATCAACTTGTAACACCCAGCTGACCTGAATCAGCGTGATGTTTGGTGTGGAAAGCCCACATGAAGCTGATTGCCAACATCATAATAATAGATTAGAGGGGAAGAGGATGTGCTGTTGATTTTCCTGAAGAAGATTGTCAAGCTGGTTGTCATCATAAGAACTCAGCTCTTCTCATTGTTGGAGGAGATTAAGTCCTCACTGTCATTGAAAATGGCTGTGGTTCTCTTTGGGGAAGCTCTGGTTCCTACTTTGAGCATTGCTTTCTGGCTCCAGTGTATATCCCTCAGCCTACTAAAACAGATCCTTCATCTACTGGCACAGACTTTCTAACTTCCACCACTGACCTTTGGGCCTTTCCTGTGAAGACCCTTGATTCAGACTTGCATGAGACATTGCTATAGGATCAAGGCCTCCATTTGGACTACTGAAGGACATTACCATGGGTTCTAGGTCTTCAGGTGGACTTGTGCAGGACATTGCCATGAGACCCAGACCCTCAGGTGAATTCTTTGGGTCTCTGATGCATGCACAGATCTCCTGCACTCTTCTGCATTTGACTTTTTGGGTGAATATTATAAAA
The DNA here is from genome assembly GCF_000276665.1 of Chinchilla lanigera. Classification (NCBI taxonomy): domain Eukaryota; kingdom Metazoa; phylum Chordata; class Mammalia; order Rodentia; family Chinchillidae; genus Chinchilla; species Chinchilla lanigera. The sequence continues at coordinate 5,208,103 of NW_004955424.1, read as the reverse complement.
TAATCCAATAAATTATGTGTTCTATGTTAAATATATTCCTTTGCAAACCTGAACTACAATAATAAGAAAACAAAGTCTCAGAGGACTCAGTAGGCTTTGATTTTAATCAAGGTGGTGCTAAGAGATCTGAGTTCTAGATCTGAGACTTAGTAAAGCAGTTGTTTTTGCAAATCACAAATAATCAGAGAAACAGGAGATTTAGGGTTTATTCCATACTCAGGGGAATGAGGAGCTATGCCACAGCTTATGCAAATGGATAACTGGTAGAACAGGGATAAAAATTTTATGCCTTCATTCCAAGCTTCTCCAGTGCAGCACTTGTTCAAGGCAAATTTCTAGGCTTTGAATATATAACAATAGTGATTTGGTCCAAATACAACACATCCCAGGAGCTGCATAGGGAAGATGAAGAACCTGTATGAAAATTGTCAAGTCTTCAAATGTTCTCATAATTGCTCCAAGTGCAAGAGCACATGATTCAGATGTTGTTTCAGTAAGATGAAAATCACATGGCAGAGACCATGGCATACATGTAAAATAGAATGGATACAATATGAGTGGTTTGTTTCAGGAACTGAGATGGCTGAGTGAGGAAGTCGAGTATATATGTTTTTTTAAATAAGCCAGATAAATTAGAAGAGATAATACAAATGGCTGGGTAGAATTTGTAGAGACATACTGGGAGAATTGTGTAAGGTCTTACCTAGATATTGAAAAATTATAAGCTGAGCTTCAGTATTCTGGAATGATTTCCTTCTACACAGTGCCTCAGGCAAGCTCTGTCTCAATATTTTTTAAGAGATATCTTTCAAAGCAAATATTATTATTTTATTCAAATTTTGTATTACTCAAATTAGATGAGAGAACATATTATGGATTAATATAGTGGATAAGAAATTTTCAAGTATGCCAACTTGTCTAAATGATCATTTTTGCCTACTTTTGCTTTTTTGTAATTTCCGTAGAATAGGAAATAAATTTCCACTTCAGACTCAAGAAATACAGAGAATTAAAGCAATATCAATAGATTGGTCCATGATAGGAATAAAATGGTATTTTTATCCCTGAAAATCCATTACCATATCTGAATATACATATGGTTTATCACATATTCCTTTTATTTAACAAAGTAAAACCAGGGGACTTTGTATAAAGAATCAATGTGGAGGATGATCTCACAAAAAAAGCACCAAATTTTTAAATTCAGTTAATTAGTCAAATGTTTAATAAGTGCTAGTTATGTCTTAGACATAACTATATTAATAAAATAACTTTATTAAGTATATACATAGATGTGGACATAGGTACAGATTATGCCAATGATATTATAGCATAGTAAAAAAACATGTATAGACAGAATAAGGCAAAAAAGTTTTATACTACATTTTCAGAAGTAAATTTCTTCCTAAAATGCAACCAGAATAATTTATTCCTGACTAGGGAAATCAGTGAAGACCTCATAAAATGCAGACTTCAAGTGAAGATATGAAGAATAAGCAGGAATAGGCAGAGATATAAATGCATAGCTTAAACCTTGCAGCAAAAGAGAAAAAGTACCAGAATTTGGTTAAAAAACTAAAAAGATTTTGATATTTTTGGATACTGGAACAGGAATCAGATTGGTAGAAGAGAATTGCTGAAGCTATAGAGGCCATATCAGAACATGTATTATCTTATAACACGTGCAAATAAATTGAAAGTATGTCTTGGAAGCCAGTTGGAGACACTGATGAAGTTTAAAACTAGGAATAACATCCAAAATTTGTTGAAAACTGCATTTCTAAAATGCTTAATGAGAATTTTTTAAGTATAGAGAAAATATCCTTACACAGATTAGCTAAGGAGTCGTCTGTTAGAACTCAGGTCAATGAACAGAAAATTTCTAAACTACAAACCTGACCATGACTTTTAAAGGAAAGTATATGCAAATGGACCCAATCTAAGAGGGCTTACTTTTGTATTCTATTTCAAAATATAGATCCTTGGTGCCATTCAACAGTCACCACATCTGGGGTGGAGATGGGAGAATGACAAGACATTTTGATTTGTAGCACTGTGAGCCTGAACCTCTTTGCTTATTTTTTGGGGGGACCTTAAATCAAATGTCAATTTAAAATGGTGATAGAGGGCTGGGGATTTAGCTCAGTGGCACAGCACCTGCCTGGCAAGCACAAAGTCATGAGTTCAATTCCCGGTACCAGTGAAAAACCAAAAAATAAAAAAATAAAAATAAAAATATAAAATAAAATGATGATAGAACAAAAAAAGAGACTCACTATTACTACTGATATGTGTGTGCTAATTCTAGTTTAATGGTAACCCATTCATCTACTTATATGTAGTTTAAATTCCTTTGTTCAATTATTAGGACATCATGATTAATCTAACACTTGCATGTTGATATTAATATTGTTATGTTTAAATATGATTATATTATTTTCAATCTTTTAGTAAAACTCTTCATTTTAGAGGAAATATTGTATGTTAATATTAAGTATTATTGGCATACCATCAAGACATGAGTAAGCCTGATAGTTATTACTGTCAAGAAAAAAATGAACAAAATTTTTCCTTTAAATATTTGCATGTGAATTAAATGTCAATACGTTCAGATATGTCTTAAAAAGCAGAAGCTAAAGGAAAAGTTGTTGAGGTGCCATGAAGTAAAGGAAGCTTAAATTTTAGGACTTCTTTCTACCTTAGACTTCTTACATGAAAGCTAGCTACATGTTCAGCTGATATACATTTGATTTTAAATTTCATCAAGTGAAGTGTTTAAAACATGTCCTGTAAACAGGCTTTTATCAAACCCATCATATCTGTCTTTCAGTCAGGGGTTGTCATGGTTGCTGCCATATTGAGGTGGGATTGTACAGGTCAACAGGAAAATCTGAGGTCAGTGTGACAGGGCAAGAAAGACTCCATTTTCTTTTTGGAACTGCATTTTAAAAGTCACCTAAACTGTAGATGAACCCACTACTTTGCCGCCTCCCTGTAGCTAACTATAAAACCCACCCAAGGAAAACAGAGCTATAAAATGGGAACAAAACAAATAGGACAAAATGAGAAGTAGGCTAAACTTTGAACCACAATGTCTGCCCTGGGTGCACCTGACCAGCACATGATCAGCAACTTTTGGGAAATGTAATCCTCGTGATAATTATATGACATTCTTGTAAAATTCTGGAAAATGAGGTACCGTGGTCTGTATGTTTACTATGGAAACCTGAAAGATACTTAATCTGGGAGCAAAGTCCAGTCAGGGCAGACATTTTCTCTGGCTTTTTGTTGGAGACTGTCCATTGCTGGCTTTGAATAAAGTTTTGCTTGTTCCCATATATTTAGTCTTTCTCGCTGAATCTTACTGTGACATTTGGAGGCCCTTGCCAGCAAGATTTGCCTCACAAGAAAGACCCTCATTTGAGGAGGCCCTGTGCCTCCTAACCTCGTTGACCACCCTCTGTTGACAGAATGACCTGGCTGATTTCAGTTGACCACTTGCAATGACTGTGAGGGAAGATGCTGAGCCTACAAAGCAGAATAACTAAGCTCCATTCTCTGACCTAGGTAAAACTAAAAATTGGAATCCTTTGTGTGTCTTTAGACTCATCCAGGGACTTTTTTTTTTTTTTTTCTTTCCAGGCTGAAAGTTCCATGCAGCCGGGCTCCCAGATATGGCAGACATTTGGTCTCCGTGTAGCTAAGAATTTGAGGAGAGACAATCTGCATTTGTTTGGGGTTTGTTTCTGAATTTGATCTGAAATGGTTTCTGAGTTTGTTTTTCATCTGGCCAGTTTTGGGCCTAAAATACTTCAAACTGATGGTTGGAGGTGATTAATAGTTCCAAGGAAGATTTTGTTTCATTTGTCTGACTATTTTGTGTCCCCCGAATGTGCTTGCTCTTTCAGGTGGCACCTGAATTTATCACCTGGATCAGAGGACTGGTGGTGGCCTTGCTTCTGCCCTTCCTGCCTTTCTATGTCATCCTTCCAGAGGCTCAAAGAGAGCCAGATCCAGCTCAGCTGCTCTACATCACCATAACTGCAGCTATTATTTCAAACTTTCTTAGCCTTGGTGTCTTGCTTGTGTTGTGGGTTGAGCAAGCAAACACTCTAACCAGTTTCTATGGGTGCAGCTGGCAGCAAGCCAACCATGCTGGAGTGCATGATCAACAACTCTGATAAATTTAAGTGAAACTATGGGATAAAGATGAACTGTTGTGGCCCTCTTTCAATGTAGGCTGACCTCTAGAGGAAATGAGTGACTCTCACACAGCCAGTATGTTATGGGATGTAGTCATAGGGAAACCTGTGCTTTTGGATGAAGTTATATAGATTTTCTTATATAGATTTTTTCCTTTCTTTGTATAGATTCCTGGCTACATGCAGTTAGAACATTGCCTTAATGGCTCAGAATGTGTGTTTTTGGGTTTCCTGATCAAGTCCTGGTATTCAAAGAAAGGTCCATGAAGCAGAAGCCCCCTGTTTTGCCCTCAGCCCCCAAGGAAGATGAACCTATTTCTGGTCTCCAAGCTCAACTGCCACCCTATTCTGACCCTCTGGTGCCCACACTTCCCACCCATCCTCACTGGATGGAGACACCTCAGCTGAGTGAGGGATGCCACCATGGTCCTTACCCTGTGGTCCCTTACTTTTCTCACCACAGGCAGCCCTCCCCTGAGCCAATGGCTGACTCAGACAAGGAGGTCTTCTCCTTGAGTGTAGTCCATTTTGTGTCTCCAGCAAATTGCTGTGATGGGGCTGGGAGGAAATCATCAATCTACTCTAGTGTGTGTCCCATTTACCACTAGTGATCAGTAAAATTGGAGGACTCAACCCCCACCTTTTCAGAATAGCCTTGGGTTCTGTTTATATTGCTTGATTCAGGGTTTAAGACTCATCATCCCAACTGGGGTGATGATCAACAGATTATGTTAACCTTGTGTATTTCAGAGGAAAGAGGTAGAATTCAGAGGAACAACTGAGATTAGATACTGGAGGAGCTGAGCAGGACAAAGTGGCAGCAGTAGCTCATATTGTGCTGTGGAACACCCCTAACTAGGATTACAACACAGAGGAAGGGCTAAATGCTTTAAGTGAACATCACTGGGCCTTGAGAAAAGGACTTCTTTATGCTGCTCATCACCCTACTAATTTAAACAAGCTTGTGGGGGTATATCAGGGATCAGCTGAAAATGCCCATGTATTTCTGAGTGCCTCATGAAGTCTTATGGGACATACACTTCTTTTGACCCGAGGCTCCCAAAATGATTATACTGTTAATATGGACTTTGTTGATCAGTCAACCCCTGATATATACCACAAGTTACAGAGACTAAATGGTTTTGAACTGATGAACTTGTCCCAGCTGTTAGAGATGGCTCAAAAGTTGTTCCATAATACAGAGGATACAGAGTAGAAACTTAAGCAGGAAAAAAGAAAGGTCATGTTGGTAGCTTGTAAGAAGGTACAGTCAGGAGCTAGGGAAAAGGAAAGGCAAACACTGAGGCGGACATCAGATTCCACTAGACCCAGAACAATATGCTTATTGCAAGGAGAAAGAGGATTTCAAATAAGAATGTCCAAAGCTGCTGGAAAAAGAGAAGAGGGAGAAAAAGAAAGTGTTTGCGATGTAATCAGAGGAAGTTTCAGACTGATGGACTCATGGGTCACTGTCTGTTGGCCCCAGGGAAACCATGTTAACTGCCAATGTAGGGGGAAAGCCTATTAGATTTTTGGTAGATACTGGTGCCAATTTGTCAGTAGTGACTCAGCTGTTAGCTCCACTATTGGGCCAGGAAGTACACGATCAAAGGGCAACTGGCCAAACTTCAACCTATTATTTTTGTGAGCCAGGACAGGTTCAGCTGGTGGAACATGTGATGAGCAATTCTTTTTGCTAGTGCCTGACTGCCCTTTACCCCTCCTGGGCTTAGATCTCTTTTGCAAGCTTAGGGCTCAAATTTCCTTTCCTCACCAAGAAACTGTTTTAACCATGGGAGGAGACTTCTCCCTTGAGGCTCACATCTTAACTATCACTCTGCCTATGCAGGAGAAATATTGCACACTGGATTCTTTTGTTATGAAGCAACCTGCTCTCCCTTCTTGGACTCAACATTATCCAAAGTTTTGGGCAGAGGACAATCGCCTTGATCTGGCAATTCATGTGCCTCCAGTAATAGTAGAGTTTGTAGGACGTGCAAAGCCAATTCACCTGAGACAGTATCCCATGGCTATGGAAGCTAGAAATGGAATTAAACCCCATAATCAAAGATTGCTTGAGGTAGGTATACTGAAAGAATGCTAGTCCCCTTGGAATATACATTTTCTGCTGGTCTGCAAGCCCGGGACTAATGAGTATTACCAGGTCAGGATTTGTGAGTGGTAAATGCCCTGTTGTAACTCTTCACTCTACTGTACCCAACCCCTACAGTTTGCTTAGCTTGCTCACACCTACTCAAACTTAATATACTATGTTGGACTGAAAAGATGCTTTCTTTTGTATTCCTTTGTCAGTTGCATCCTAAGAATTGTTCGCCTTTGAATGGAAGGATCTAAAGGGGGAATGAAAATGTCAACTAACCTGGATGAGGATTCCACAGGGATTTAAGGACTCTTCAACAATATTAAGAGAAGCCTTGTCCAAAGATTTGGTTCCCTTTACTGAAGGAAACTGAGATATCCCTTTTACATTATGTTGATGATTTGCTGATGGCAGCTGAAACTCAGGAATTATACTGAGAAGGGACAAAAAAGACTATTGAGTTTATTACAGGATAAGGGATGTCTGTTGTCCAGAAAAAAGGCCCAAATATCTGTGCAAGCTGTAAAGTTTCTTGGATTGGTGTTAAAGGAGGACCTCATTCACTGTCAACCTCTCACATCCAGGCCATTCAGGACTTGAAGGAGCCCTCATCCAGGAAAGACTTGAAGGAGTTTTGGGGAATAGTTGGATACTGTCACCTTTGGGTCCTCAATTTTGCAGTTATTCCCAAACCCTTGTATGGGCCTTTAAAAGGAGGAAGTGACCCTCCCTTGGAATGGGACCCTGAGCATCAGGTAGCCTTTGAGACCTAAAGGAGAAGCTATTCAGTGCTCCTGCTTTAGTGTTGCCTGATATGACCAAGCAATTTCAGTTTTTATATGAAAGAAGGTGTCACTAGAGGTACCCCAGACTTTGGGCCTTTGGAAGCACCCAATAGCCTACTTGTCTAAGATACTAGATTGTATAATAGCTGGATAGCTCTCCTGTCTGTGCGCCATTGCAGCCACCAGTACACTAGTAAAAGAAGCTAATAAGCTGGCTTTGGGACAAAAATTGGAAGTGTTTGTTCCACAAGGAGTTGAGATTATATTGAGGGGTCCTGGTGGTAAGTGGTTTTTAGATACAAGGATTGCCCAGTGCCAAGGAACAATTCTGGAGGATCTCAAACACACTATTCAGACCACACAGACCCTCAACCTTGCCTCTCTTCTGCCTATGTCCCTGGACCCTCCCAAACATAACTGTGTGGAAGAAAATGAGGTAGCCTACACAGCCAAATCAGATCTACAGGATACATCCCCCAGAGCCCTGACCTGACCCTATTTTTGGATAGCAGCAGCATGGAAAGTGATGGGGTTCAGTGGGCAAGAAAGGTGGTTGTTACCATTGAACAGACTCTCCAGTCTGAAGCTTTGCCTCCTTGAACATCAGCACAAAAATGTGCACTGATTGCCTTCACCTGGGCCTTGGAGGTCTAAAGAGAAAAGTAAGTAAGTATTTATACTGACTCCTGCTACAATTTTGCAACTTTACATGTGCATGGTGCCATCTACCAGAAGAGAAGCCTTCTAACCACAGGAGGAAAAGATATTAGAAACTCCCAAGAAATACTGAACTGGTTTCAGGCCATTTTGATACCCACTAATGTAGCCACAATTCATTGTCCAGACCATCAAAAAGGCAATTCTATTAAGGTTTGCAGGAACTTAACAGCCGATCTAGCAGCTGAATAAGCTTCTGTTGGAGTCTTATTCCATGTAGCCTGAGCTCTAACGGCTCCACTTCTCAAACCACCAAAGTATTCAGAAGCAGAACTAAAGTGTGCCAAAATAGAGGGGGCTACAGAACAAAGTGGATGGCAGGTTTTACCAAGGGGAAAGGTGTTCCTTCATGAGGGTGTAGAATATTTTGTGATCCAAGAATTATGCAGCCACACCCATTTGGGAAAGATAGCCATGGCAGAGCTGCTTTGCCATCACTTCTTTATTTCCAAACTCTGAAATCTGTGCACCTCCATGGCTAGTAGGTGTGCACCTTGTGCTCACAACAGTACAGTTTCTCATCCCCAATAACAGCCTGGAGTTTGAAGACATGGAACACTGCTGCCCTTTGAAGATGTTGAGGTCGACTTTACAGATATCAAACCTAGTAGAAGTAAGAAGTATTTGTTGGTCCTCATTTGCACCTACATGTGCTATTTGGAGGCCATCCCCATGAGGACTGACACATCTAAAGACTTGATAAAAGCCTTGAAGGAGGTGATCATTCTCTAGTGTGGGTTCTGCACTGGTTCAGATAATTGCCCTGCTTTTTTGGGCAGATGGGTTTAGAGCCTTTCTGCAGCCTTAGGACTAAAGTGGAAGTTACACAGAGCTTCCAGGCCCTTGTATGAGCCACAGAGTTCCAGGCCACAGAGTTCTGGCCACATGGAGAGACAGAATCAAACTTTAAAGACCACCCTACCCCAACTTTGCCAAGGTACTGGGGCAAACTAGGTGGCTATTCTTCTGATGGCACTGTTGTGGTCCCAATGCACTCAGTACTGGGATGGGCACCCTCCATTTGAAATTATGTCTGGGAGGCCTCTCCCACTATTGACCATCCTCAAAGGACTGCAGGAGATGAGGATTCTGGCTCTGTGCCAATAGATGAAGGCCTTACAAAAGACTTTAACAGAGTTTCAGCGAGTTGTGCTGCAGTGACATCCCCTCCCAATTCACTCTCCTGTTCACTCCTTTGAACTGGGAGACAAAGTGTTAAGTAAGACTTGGAGGAAGGAACCACTCCAACCAAAAGGGGGGACCTCAAAACATCATCTTAACCACGCCCATTGCTTTAAAACTTGCAAGTTGTGCTCTGTAGATTTAGCACTCCCAAGTCAAGGAAGTGGATACTGGAACTCCTCAAAGGATTGGCTCAGCCAGCACCACTGCCTCCACCCAAGACTATGCCTCCTCCATCTCCACCAGAGCACCACTCACCACGTTGCTCTCAAAGACTATAACAAAAGTTGGCTGCAACCCACCATCTTCATGACACACCTGGCTGTTTGGGTTGTGCTGTGTGCAACCTTGATGGGAGCTGAGCCACGAACAAGGACAAAACCCTTGATAGACTGGGGGAACACCTTTGTAATTACACAATTATATACCCACAAGTGGATTCTATTTACCTTCAGCAGTCTGTGCTTTCCTCTCTGCATATTCCATGTGACCAGTGAAATGTTTTATTCACAATTCCCATGCATAAATTTTGGAACCCCACATGTGGTAAGACAAGACTAACCATGCTAGCTACCCCTCCCCAGTTTGTGAAGTCCAGAAAAAAAAAACAATTGACAGAGACAGTGCTAATATAGACTGAGTGACTTGAGTCCTCTATATGTACTCAAAGACAGAAGGAGAAAGATGTGGAAATGAAAGGGAGCCATACTGTCCTCACTGGGGTTGTGAGACAATAGGGCTATGGCCAGGGAAATATGATGGGCATTCAGTACAAGTCAGTACAAGTCATCAGTCCACATCAGGACTGATGATCCAGAACCCTTGACTCACTGGTAGGTCCAGGATGGTAAGTACATCCACGTATATAGGGAAAAGAGGGCTAACTGCAATACCAGATGCTGAACTTGTTTCTGTTTATAAGTTAGGATAATCCTAAAAGATGTTAATGATCCTGTTTGCGCAACATAGCTCACTTGGGGAGTCCACATGCATGTATAAATGATAAATCCATGAAGGAACCCAGGGATTGTCATCCAAATAACCCAAACAGAGACAACTCCCAGAAAGTAAGCCTTCCCTTTTCCTTCCCTCTCCCCTACACTAGACCTATCTGGAAATACTAACCTAAAGGTTTTTTCTGACACCCCAAAGGTAACTTCCCAGTTCCAAAAGCTGTTCAAGCTGATGAAGAAAGAATGAGTGCCCAATTAAGTATTTACCAGATGCTTAATGAAACTCATCATCTTCTCAATGAGTCTAATCTTACCTTAGTTGAGAGCTGTTGGATGTGTAGAAGACCAAGTCTGCCCTTCTATGAGGCAATATCTTCCTCAATAAAGATTTCCCCTAGTCAAACAACCTGTACCTGAGGAAAAGGAAAACCACTTGTCTTCTTTCTGGTAGAAATATATGGGTAAGGATTTTGTGCGGGAGAAGGATACAACAACATTGCTTGTGGCCAAAGTGTGCCACAAAACTTTGCTTACACGGCACCATGAGGATCTTGCCTATTTTGCACTAATGGGTTATTTAAGTGACTCAACTACCAACAAAAAGTCACGCAACATGGCACCTGCCTTTTAGTTATGCTCACCTCCTGGGTAACAGCTACACAAGGGGGTCCAGAAACCTGGCATCTGTTCCCTATCCACCAGACTTGGTCAAAATGAGACATTATGGTTTTATCATTACTGGCTTCAATAAGCATAACAGTATCTCACAGGTTAGATGGTGTTGCTGTTGCCCATTCGGAGATGGGTCTCCTAAAGTTTACTAGACTTACCAATAGTATAGAATAGAGTGTGCAAGGAGTTTAAAGTGTAGTCAAATAGTTACATAACCAAGTTAATTCCCTAGCAGAAGTGATATTACAGAATAGCAGAGGATTCAACTTACTTTCTGTGGAACAAGTCAGGGCTTTCTGCTTCCCTGAGAAGAGTGCTGTTTCTATGCAAACAACTCAGGAGTTATTATAGAGATACTTGACAAGCTGTACAGAAGCAAGAATGAGAAAAAAGACATAACAATCAAGGGCGGTATGAAGGGCTATTTAATTGAAGCCTGGGACTAGCCTCCATTATTGCTGGAATTAAGGGGCCAATAGTAATAATTATAGTGCTTCTCACCTTTGAGCCATGTGTAATTAATTGGGTTAAAAACAGAATCCAAAGTAGTGTAAACCAAGTACAAATGAAGATTCTCAGGGAGACTTGAGAATATATAGAAAGTAGGTAGCCATCATATGAAGGACTATATACGTCCTGGAAAAGGAAAATATGTCCTGGAGTGGGGAATGATAGGGCAGAAGAGACTGCATTTTCTTTTTGATTGCATTCTAAAAGTCACTTAAATTCACTTAAACTGTAGATTAACTCACTCCTTCACCCCCTCCCTGTAGCTGACCATAAAACCTACTGAAAGACAAGAGAGCTATAAAATGAGAACAAAACAAATAGTATAAAATGAGAAGTAGGCTAAACTTTGAACCACAGTGCCTGCCCAGGGTCTTCCTGACCAGCACATGACCAGAAACTTCTGGGAAATGTACACCTTGTGATAATTATGGAACATTCTTGTAAAATTCCTGAAAATGAGGTAATGTGGTTATATAGTTACTATGGAAACCTAAAAGATACTGAAGTTGGAAGCAAAGTTCAACCAGGCCAGACATTTTCTCTGCCTCTTTGTTGGAGACTGTCCACTGCTGGTTTTGAATAAAGCTTTATTTGTTCCTATATATTTAGTCTCTTGTGAGTGCCTTGCTCATTGAATCTCACCATAACAAGTGAAGACAACATAAGTTGTATAATATGTGACTACAATAATATATCAACAACAATCTTGTTAACAAGTACCATTAATTTAGAATATTTTGATTAGTTATTGAAAGAAAATATGCAATGTCCACTTCCCCATAATGTCAAATCTTATCTTGGAATGAAGGTTGATATTTTCCTATATTTAGCAAATATCCTAAGGATGTTCTTGGTATAACCCATAATGATTTGTGAGGTATGAATAAAAATAAAATAAATAAATAACCATTATAATACAATGCACTCTTTTTATAGGTCAAAAAATGCCCAAATGGGTAATTTTGTGAAAGAATGATTTTATGCCCAAAAGTTATAAGACTGAAAGAAAAAGTACTATGAGTCTGTTCATGAACATAAATATTATGCCATCTCATGGATTTAAAAGTTCTTAGTGGCACTTGTTAGTGGTAAAACTCCTACCCTGTCATAGTTACTGATTATAAGTACTCTATTCAGTTTCATATCAATCTGTTGTTCCTGTTTTGTATGAAAAGATTCTCTAAAATTATTTTAGCATGGCTTATGGCCACACTTCTCTGAATGTGCCTGATTGGATCTAAAATTATTTAAACATCAGTCCAGGTAAAATACCATTACATTTTCCTTAAGATCTTAGCACCACACCAAGAGTTGAACAGAAAATTGTTCAGTAAGTGCTGAGAGTATAATTCACAAGAGGCCATGAGGATGCAGTAGCTACATATTAAGAGAGGAATGACAGGGAACTTAGCATTCTCATTTTTTTGTAAGAGTGAGGCAGCAATGAATTAAGTAAAGAGATACCTCAAAGACTTATTCTCAGCTCTGTTAGTACATTTTTGAGTGTGTATCATTGGAAAAAGTACTGTCATAAATTATTTGGTCACATTAGTTGACAGATACCAAAATCTTTAGGAGACTAACTTCTGTAAGAAATTAAAAAAAATTGTTGCCTTTGCTCCTGATCCTGTGAGGAATTCATATAATGTGTAATAGATAAGGTAAAAGAAGAAAAATAATAAGCAAAAGAATGTATGCATAGGAAAATTGAGAGGAAAAAAATGGTAGAGAAAAGTTGAATTAGGTGAGAAGCAGCTAAAATTCTCCAATAACACAGAAGCCAAAACTTATCTTAAGAATGGTGGAATGTTCTGTTGTTTTTGAAAAATATATTACTGAAATAATACAAAGTGTTCTGTCTTTCATCCATCCAACCCAATCCTTTCTCAATCATGAAATGTCAGTGGATTCTGCTATACTCATAACGCACTGTGAAAAATTACTTTTACCTCTTTAATTCAAAAGCTTGCTGAATATTATATGAGGACCAGAATGAGGAATTGAGAAGTGGCGATGATGAGGAGGAGTCGAGAAAATGTGAAACTTCAGAACTGGTAGAATTTTAGATCACTGTTAAGATTTCTGCAAAACATTGAAATCAGTGGTTTGAGACTTTTCCTAGATCTTCATAGGGAGATAATTCTTTGAGTTATCTCACTAGTTCACAAGTCTACTCTGTCTTCTTTGCTGAAGGAAAGACAGAAAAATGGAATGAATGATAGGAAGAAGAAATGAAAATACAAAGTACTGAAGAAAGTAAAAGGGAAGTGAGGAAAGCAGCTCAGGTGTTCAGCCCTATATGAATTTCTCATGAGTTATCACAAACTTTAAAATCCAATTTTCACCCATCTACCACCAAATCAACTTCTTTAAGTCCTGTCTCATTTTAGGCTAAATACTGAAGGAGGACAGAAGGAAAAGTAGATGCTGGCATGAACTTTGCAGGTAAAGTTGGTATTTGAGGAAAATCGTAATTTGAGGAAAATCGTAATTTTTTTGAAATAGCACAGTACATTTCATTTGTACTTAATGGTGGGGGGAGAAATCAGCGATATCTACCTACAAGGGTAAAGGAGAAAAGTGAGATGCATCTTACAAAAACCTGGTGAACTGCTAATTTTATGAATTAAGATAAAGTGCAAAGAGATGATGATAGAGTTTTCAAATCATGTTAGAAAATCAGTGGTTAGGGAATTTAAAAAAATTATTCTTGAAAGATTATTCTAATAGCTGTGTTTAACTGAAACTGAGTTTGATACTAGAAAGGCTTAGGAAAGATCCAACTGGGAATTATGAAATCCTGAAAGACAGCAAAAGTAGAGAAAAAAGATGAAAAAAAATAACGCTTAATATAAAGAATTACTAAAATCTGGAAATGATTGTGAAGATCAGGCAGAGGGGGAGAGTTGGGAATTATGTTAAATATACCAGTTTAGTAAGACAAGGAAAACCAAAATAGTTCCAGAAAGTATAAAGAAACTTCTAAAATACCACAGTCTCCCAGGACACTAATGAGTGTACCACAGATCAGCACCTTCAACTATATCAAATGTCCTCCGCTTACAATGCTTAGTAATATATGTAATCTCCACAATGTACCTCATATTAGGTGCTCCTGATATGGCTATAAAAGCTATAAAAGCATCCTACTCATTCAGCATAATTGTATAATTTGTGATTATCTCATTTAATATCAGGTTTCCCTTTGGAAAATAAACTCTTCAAGGAATTCAGTTCCCGAAGAAGGCACTTAACAAGAACCTGACATATTTTTAGGCAAACAATAGCTTTTGCCAATATTGGTTGATTCTAACACTGAATTTGAAGAAAACAATTCCACAGGATTAAATTAACATATATAAAGATCCATTTAGTTATTCTTTTTAAAAAAGTAATTCTCACTTCTTTGGATAAAGCACTGGCTCTATATCTCATTTGTGTCATCTATTAAATGTATACAATGTTAACTGATATATTACAAGTGGTTTTGTTGGAATGCAGTGAGACACCTAAAGAATTATAAAAAAGAGAATGAGGTATAACGAAAAGAAAATAAGTTCAGATGACAAAAAGTATATGTGCATGTCTGTTGTTACTATTTATTGCCAAGGACGTGAGAACATCGATCTTTTTTATAGGAAGATGTAATTCAAAAAAATCCTAGTTTCTTTGCTTTGGAAATAAAGGCATAAATTTATTTTTCCATTTACATTCCAGCAAGTTGAAGCCATGAGTACAAATACAATAAAGTGTGTGTTGATTTCCATCGTCTCTTGAAACTGGCGTTTCTATTACTTCCCGGTCCAGAGATTTTTAATTCACAGTATTTCACATTAATGCTAGACTTGCTGTAGGGTTCTTTCTTAAAACATCTGATGCCTTTAGGGAAAGTTAGCTCTCTATCTTTCTGAGGCATTACTCACTTATAGTACTCAGAATGGAGATCAATGGAAATAGCAGAATGCAGACCCACACAAAGGCAACACATCCTATTTCTGTTGTGTCAAAAACATGACTAGCTGGTTGCATTTCTTACTGATTGACATATAAACAAAATTTTAAGGTCTTTATGAGAATGATTTTTTTCCAGATCACCCACATTTGTGTATAAGCAAATGCAGCTTGCTTCTACTGATCTAGGAACATGAAATCAAATTGCTTTTTGAATTACCTTTTAAGAATAGCACTGCATTCTTACATGCAAAGAAAAACATACCTATAACTGCATAATAATAAGTCCCATGGAACGCTTTGAAGTTTATAAGGGTCTTTGATATATAATATCTCATTATATTCTCAAAACAAGCTTCTGCGTTTTACAGAGCTAGAATTGTGATTTCCTTAAAAAAAGACTTGGCTAAGGTAAATTGAATATATAGTAGGGCACGTTACAGATATTTGAGCTTCAGTAGAATCCATCAATAAACAGTGAGGTTTAAATCTTGAAATAATCTGATAGGATAATGTGAACAGTGGGATCAGGGTGGGTGTCTTTATGATGCATCACAGAATGATGTGACATTCAGTATTACACCGTGGTATTGATGGATTGTGATTATTCTTAATCAACTCTCTTTTATATTTTCCTCCCTCAGATGTATCTCAGATAACATTGCTGGAATGACTGTAACAGTGTTGCACCTACTGGTATCAGGTGAGATTATTGACAAAAACCTGTATCTAAATCTTCAGTCAATCTCTAACACTGCATCTTTTGCAAATTAGCTTTATCCCTCTGAAATTTCGTTTTTAATGCTTTAAGTGGGAATAACAGTGTTTATTTTCCCTTGGATGGTTATAAAAATGAAGCAAAATAGCACATATAAGTTGGCAAACAGACTAAGAAATATATATCGTTTCTTTTTTCCTCTCAGTACTACCCAGTACACAGAGAAGCAGATATGAAACCACATAGCTTCTAAGTATATGTCTAAAGTTTCTTCCTGTATCTCACAGTAACATATGTCTGTTACATGTGAGAAATATAAAGTATTACATATTTCAAGGAGAAACTCTGCAGTATAGAACCAAAAATATCAACTGCATCATTCAATGAATATTAATATTTAGGTGACGCAGAGAAATTGTATCATTTTGCTTAGATATAAAATTACCCTCTCTGTAAGATTGTTAGGAACTATAAAATAAATCAGACACCAAAAGTTAAATATCAATTCACTTCTTTTATATAAGAAACCCTAAATGTTAAATAATTTAAAGAACAAAATAAAAGATACATGATAATAAACAGGGAGATAGACTTTATGGAGATATGAAAGGGGATCTGGGGACTGGAAGTAGTGGGAAGGTGGAAAGAAAAGAGGAAGTAAAATAATTCAAGATGTGATGCATAGAGTTATCAATTTCCTATGATTAATGTATTTATTATTTATTATAAATATATCAAAAAGCAAATATATATGTATGAAAAGTGAAAAGTAATTTTATCTAGTTTACAATGAATAATCTAGTTAACCAAGATTTGTTTTCTGCTCATGAAAACAGTGAGTTAATATTGTTGACATTAGCTGGACATGGGGGCGCATGCCTGTAATCCCAGCAGTCCGGAGGCTGAGGCAGGAGGATCATTGTGAGTTCGAGACCAGCCTGGGCTACAAAGTGAGCTCAAGGTCAGCCTGAACTGCATAGTGAGACCCTGTCTCAAAAAGACCAAAAAAAATATTGTTCACATTATTATGGTTTAATTCAATTGAATTTGAATGAAGCAAATGTATCAATTTTGACCAGTTCCACTGACCTTATGTGCAGCAACACATACCATTTCATTAAAATTTTACCTATTGATGTATGATATCTGCACATTGATTGATATGTAATACTAGCCACTTTTTAGATTGATAATTTTTTTACATCTTTCACTAGAACACCTTTGCCGTGTACATACTTAACATTCCTTTTTACCCTTCTCCGTGCTACACATAGCTTCCTTCTATCTCTAGATGACCTTTCTCCATTTTCATTACTTTTGCTATTATTAATCTTAGCTCACATTTGCAACATGTAAGGATTACATTCATTGTCAGTCTTTGGTACGTGCAGATGATGCATCTTAAATCCTTTTTATGTCCCTTTCTCTTCACCCCATTCTCTCATCCTCAGTGTCTTGGACCCCTTTCCATTTTGAAAAGAACTTTTCCCTGATTCCTTGCATCAATCTGTGATATTACTTTTATGTGTGCTTTGCATCACTCAAAACAGAGATACTATACAAATTCAGGCTTGTCTGTCTGATGTATTTCACTTAACACTGTATTTTCCAGATGAATACATTTTCTTACAAATGTGTTAAACTTATTCTTGTTTATAATCAAGTAGTATTCCATTATGTAGAGATACCACATTTTCTTTATCAATTCATCTGTTCTTGTACATATAGGATGCCTCCAGTATTTGTGTTAAAAATTGTATTACTAAAGCATGTGTATGCATGTATCACTATATTATGATGCCTTTAGCTATTTGGGAAAATTCTTGGAAGAGAAAGAGCTCAGTCAAGTATACTATCTCTTTTTAGTTTTTTTTAGGTATCTCTATACTGATATGCATAATGTTTGTAGTACTAGCTTACATTCTCCCCAACAATATAAAAGGGCTTTTTGCCTTCAACCACAACAGCATCTGATAATAATTATTTCTGTAATACATACCACTGTTTGTGGGATAAGTTGAAATCTTTGTATTGTTTTAATTTTCATTTCTGTAATGCCCAGAGATGCTGAACATTTTTTTTCATATGTTTATTGGCCATTTGTCCTTCTGAAAAGTATCTTTTCATTTCATTTGCCCATGTTTGGATTGGGTCTTTTACTTTGGATGGTCTAATTTCTTTGAGTCTTTATATATTCTACATATTATTACTTTGAGGAATAGTGGCAAAAATTTTGGGAAAAAGGATAACAACTAAAATGGGTCATTTTCTTATGTATATCTGTAAAGAGCACAATTTCCCTGTTTCCTCCTTTTTCATGACTATAAACTGTAATAAACTCATGGCCAGCCACATTATTTGAGTGATCTCATGCAAAATGTAAATGAAAGACTCCTTATTCCAAAGGCAGGGAAAGGGAGATGTTCATTATAGAGTATTACACTAAAACTGTAAGAAGGTACTAGAATATAAGCACTTTCATTTCATTAACAATTCCATCCTAACACACTCTGTGTGTGTGTGTATGTGTGTGTGTGTGTGTGTGTGTGTGTGTGTATGTTATTAAAGTTTTAATTTACCATTTACTGTCATCCTCTGGGGACATGGAGACATTTATGGGGCTTGTGTGAACTTCATATTATCCAAGGCTCTGACCCAGGAATCAGAGTGCATGAATGACTCACCACATGTTGGATCCCACTTCTCCTAGCTGATGAAATGTTATTACACTGGCTGTGAGTACAAAAATCAAGTTTCCCTTTTCCAAGCTTGCCATCTCAACTCATGTCACACTAAGTGACCCTCTAAGAGTTGCAATCGGGACATGCTCCATACCTGAACCTAAAGTGGCCAGAGGGGCTGGGGATTCAGCTCAGCGGCAAAGAGCCTGCCTGGCAAGCGCCTGCCTGGCAAGCGCAAGGTCGTGAGTTCGGTTCCCAGTACTGGAGAAAAACCAAAACAAAGAAACAAACAAAAAAAAATAATAAAGTGGCCAGAACCTTGACTCCATTTTGTACTTTGTGAAACAACTGTGGCACTGACAGCTTGGATGGGGTGTCATGGTCCATACTCTTTCACATGCCCAAGCCTTAGACTCCAGATAACCTTGCCAGAGCTCCTGCTAGCATGAGGGCTGAAGCACAGTGTAGTGTGTCCATGATTTCAGGAACTTGTTCTGTCTCAGGGGAAGGACAGTAGCACTCCCTGGAGAAAGCAAGAGAAAGTGAGGTTGGGCATGTCCAGACTCCAAGGAGATGGAAGCCAGTGGTTGAGAACCTGTGCTGCCAGGCAGAAAAGTGCTGGAAGAGGGCTTTGTCCATAAAACAAGACTGCAAGTCAATGTGCCATTGTCCCTTTGGAATTCATTTTCAAATCACAAATTCAAAGATAATTCATTGTTCAAGACTACTGTAGAGAAGAACCTTCCGAGAAGAAGCCCATGCTTGTGTGCACTGGTTATGCAACTGTGAAGCTTCCCTTGCACAAAGCACGTTGTTTCTATTGTTCCAAAGTCCCTGAGACACACTTTCAGGTTGTCTTAAGGGGCGCATCTTCTTTTGCCATTAATTATATCAAAGTGTCAACACATGGGAGGTCTATAAGACCTGTGATATCAGTGCCTGTTCAAAACCAACAATCACAGACTGTAGGAAACCAAGCCTGCTAGGAAAGTCTAGGAGTTTTCCCCAACTTGAGGATGAACAGGGATGAAAAGCAAAAAGACACCGAATTAATTTAAAAAGAGAGGCCAGGGGCTCTCAGACAAAGAGCCCTAAGCCTTTGGATCTCCTCATTTTTATTCACTCAGACATGGGAGCAAGGAATTAGGGTATTAAGAAATTAGAGTATAGAAGATTCATCTGTCTCCTGTTATCTATAGTACATTCCCAGGTAAACAACTGGATCTCAGCAGCACTGACTCTTCCCTAGACTGGGCAGCATGCCAGCAAGCCTGCACACTGCCAAAGAAGCACAGCTCACTGCTTTACTCCACTGTGCTCACGGAGGTCAATGAGGCCTTGATCCTCATTATCTGGCTGGACTCCTACAGTAAACTTCTCTACCTATGCTTTTGTTAGTGTCATTTCTTCTCTCTGAAATCATTTCTTTTCCATTTAAATCTTTGCTTGTTTAAATACTTTAAAGACTGATTTCTTTTAACCCTTTCTGAAGACCTTCTGTGATCAACCCAGAGGAAAGGATTCTTCCTGCCTTTAATTGGGCTCTTTATACCAGGTGAAAGTGTACATATCAGAATCAGTTTAGAAAATTTACAACTCTTTCCTTATGCTCATTTTTGGTGGTGGGGGGGGAATGGGAATCGAACTCAGGACCTTGCACTTGCCACACAGGCACTTATGCCACTGAGCTATATCCCCAACCCCTTATGCTCATTGTCTGTGCTAAAGATTTAGGCATGATAAGCATGTATAAATAAAAACAAATTTCTCCAGATTTTCTTTATTAGAGTATATATAATTCCTACTCCACTGAAATACATGTTTTAAGGCCTAAAGTTTATGCAGACATCTTTGTGAAATCAATTATCACTTACATTTTCTATTACATTTGTACATATGCCAACCTCCCTGGGTTGATTACACCTTTTTCATAGAAGAAGGCACTGCTTATTCATACTTTCCCATGATTCAGATGCACTTGATAAATGTTCATTTTTAGAATCACTGTAATAGATTGCCATAAGTTTTGGTATATGGAACCTTAAAAGAGAGTGTATATGTAAGGAGTAACACACAGTGTTCAAGTGAAATGTCTTTGTTTTAGAATGACTACATATCCATAAATTCTGACTTGGATAAAATAAGGTATCCTTTCCATTTGGGGAACAAGATGAATATCAATATTTGGGAAGCTTGGCTTTCATTGCAACCTGACTCTTTGGACAAGGTACAAAATCTGAATCCTGTATGGGGGCTTTTTAAATTTTAGGTGGTGTTGTGGGATGTTGGTGGAGGTGGTATTGCAAATGGAACCCAGGAACATGTTACCATGGAGATACATACCTATCCCCTTTTATTTTATTCTACTTTACTTTATTTCACTTTTTATTTTTATTTTTTTATGTTGAGACAAGTTCTTACCAAGTTATACAGACCAGCCTCACACTTGAGATTGTTCTCGCTCATCCTCCCAAGTAACTAGACTGAGTCTTCAGATGTCCTGGTTTTCCCTTGTAGATCGTATTTCCTTTGCTTTAGTGATTTTGAATCATAGGTAATATGTCATATATCTACTTGACTAAAATGGAAATCTCAAAGTTGGCAGCATCCCCTAAGTCAGACTCTACATGAATTTACTCACAGTCTAAATTCAGAGGACTTAGACAGTTGGATGTAGCATCTGACTTGGAGATGGAAAAGTCCAAGAGGTTATTAGTTTCCACAATTCCCATGAAAACCAGCTGTTGTCTTCTCTTGCCATTGCATTATGTTCATAAGCATCCATGAGGGTCAACTTTGCACTGATATTGCTTTTCCTTTTCATTTCACCCACTAAAACATGAACATAAATAGAAATTCTTAATGATATGAGATGGCTCTTACAAAGAACTGTTCAAAATGATAAATTATATTACAATACATCCTCATAAAGCTGGAGCTTTTTATAAGAATAAAAAGGTGATTCAGCCAAGTTAGTCAGTTATGATGTTCCCATTTGTTACCAAATGGCATTTTCTTAACAGGACTAACTACTGTTTTTGCTGCTGACTCAAGACTCCTTAAAACTCACCAACACCGTGGAGCACTACTTCATTAACTGTCTGACCTTGTCCACCACTACATCTCTGCACTTGTCATGGCTTAAACTTCTTCTGCACTCCATTAAAATGTTATGCATTAACTTGCAATATAAATTAATGTATCCAAATTCCATGTGACTTGACATTTAACATACACAGTTTGGTTATTACTTATTCTATCCCCTGGCATTAAGGATTTTATATATATTATACCATAACATATTGGTGGTATTGCTATTGCTATTTTATGCTTGAGGACATTGAGGCATAGAAAGATTTTTATAGCATAACTATTAAGGTCATTTGATACACATGCATATTCTAGGAAAATGCAAAGGTGCTATTAAAATACGAATGTTCAAGATAATGCATAGGACTCTGCATTTTTCTAGCACAGTGCATAGCTCATAGGCTACAATTGATAGCCATTAAAATATGTTTAAGTGTGTAATGAGTTTTTTCAACTAAACTAACATTTCTGAAATAAAAGGAATGCTAGGTCTTATCTATGAAATCCTGTTTACCATAGGTCAACTCTATGTTGAAAAAAATAGGACATGGGTTTCAGGTGAAAGAAATTTTTAGAATCTCAAATATTGGAGTTCCTATCAAGGAGAATCATCAAATGAACTTTAGGGATAATACTGGAGGGACCACTGAGAGATCATGTCTTGCAAAGGTTTGGTAATTCCATGATTTCATTGAATGCTGAAAGGAAAAACCATGGATAGTAAGGCCCTGATTTACAAAAAAATTAAGTTGTGAATGTTCACAGTGTACTGTAGGAGACTCACTTTGTCAGATTAGGAAGGAATCCAATTTATGAATGTTCTCCAGCGAAAGAACTCATTCATCAATCATTGACTCTGTAATCACATTTGGGCCAGGTCACCTGTGGATAATTTTCAACATCTTAAAGACTAAAGCGGTGAAGAAATTAGGCCCATATTAAAGCGAGAGAAAACAGATGATCAGAGATGGATTCTACAATCTGTAATGAAAGGATCTCAGTAGAGACGTAAGAGGTTTTGGGGAAGAGAAGCATAAAGAATTGCAATCTCTGTTTGTTCCTCCTGCTCTAGCCCAACACCATAGCCAGAAAGCAGAAAAGTTTGAATTATTCTCTGGAAAATTCTATTATTATTAGAGCAGTTCTCATAATGGTCACATTAGAATGACTTGAGGAGTTTTAATAAACCCTGATGCCTGGCCCTACACCAATTTTTCATTGAATTAGTCTGGAATTTAGTGGGCCCGAGGAGTCTTATAATTGCCCAGTGATGATACTTTGCCTGAAACCATTGCTAAGGGATGGACTTTTTCTTGTGTTTTGATTTCAGCCAAGACAGAGGGAAATCTTTTGCCCAGTATTTGCCAACACAGCCTCACCATCATTGCCTCATTAGCATTCTTTCCTGCTCACCTGTTTTTCTTGAGTTTGGTCCCAGAATTCCCTTTTGCTGTTTGTACCTATTGCCGCTAAAGTAGTTCCCTGAGAAATAACTGCTCACAATCTTTTTCCACTAAAATATTTCCAGTGATTTAAAAGAATTAGTGAGAAGACTCTTAAGCAAAGAAGTATCTGGCTGGCTTGACAGTGCTGAGTATGCGCCCGTACACTCCTGTTTCCCACTAAGGATGTACTTTGCCAAAACACATGAAAACTACATTTTGCCTGTGACTACCAAAGAGATGGATCCTGTCCTACTGCTGTTTGCTAATAGATCCTTCAAAAATGGGATGAATAAAAAATATTATTAAGGGTCTGAGCTGAAAAACATATTGATTCTCAATTCTGCCTGCATATTGGCATCACCTGAAGAGCTATGTCAAAGTATTGCCTCCACAGGTTTTGATGTAGGTCAATGTCTCTAAGTCTTGATATAGATTTTTATAATCTCTTAACATTATTATATGGTGCAATTACTTAGAAAGCCACTGCTGTAATGAGAAAACAACTTCACATAAAAATTTTAGTTTAGTAAACTGTTAATGTGTAGGGATCTAGGAATAACTGATAGGAAATACAAGCATTTAGCAGGAGAAACTTTCTTAGGTGATGGTGCAGCTCAAACTGGGAAAGGAATATCAGGGTGACTAAGAAGAAATTATGAAAGTGACACGGGAAAGAAGAGGGAATGTTTACTCTGAAGACAGGTGGTTTGTGAGGCACTAGCAAAGGTGGCCAATGAATGCCTTTTCAAGTGAATACACAAACTCACTGAACCAGGAGTAAGTTTTAAGTTCTTGATGCTTAGCAGATTCTTAAAATCAGTAGGATTTTGGGAGAGTAATGCCTGCAGCTGTTATTATTCTTTTCCAAATCTTTGTGAATGATGTTTTGGATGACCTAAAGAAGAAAGGTGAAAGAGGAAGTGCATCTGGTTTGCAGTAAGTGAACGCCCCTTTTTCATTTTGGAAAATGAACAAAAATTAGACAAAGGAGTCTAACAGTTTAGAAAACACACACACACTCTCTGAGCACATGTGTATGTATACATTAAAAACACAAGTTTTGCCAGATATGGCATTGCAAATCTGTAAATCTAGTAGTCTGGTAGGCTGAGGCAAGTCAGTCACAATTTCACGCCTAGCCTGGGCAACATAGCGAGGTAGTGAGAACTTGCCCCAAAATAAAAATTTTTAAATGTATTGATGAGCAGGAAGTCTCTGGATTTATTACTACTACCACAAAACAGAAACAATACAACAGAATAAAAACAAATTTTAAAATGTAGATACATGTCATTGTGAATCATACAACTTGTCTGACACTAGACAATTTGTAGTAATATATATAGTAATTTTTTAGTAATGTATATTACAGTCATGCATATTCTATAATGTACATTTTATAGTAATGTATATAGAGCAAAAGATCTATCCAAAGTGAGAATCAAGTGACATAAATGATGCAAAACTTGTTTGCTGAGAGTAGCACATGATATGTTTTCAGCTATTTGTTCAAATCAGAACAAAATATATTTTAATTTTTCAATAAACACAATTTCTACAGTAGTATTTCATGTCTTCAAAAAACATCTATCAATATTGCATGTTACATATTTTCTGCTTTTTCTGTAGGACAGAGAAAAGAAAAAAAGAAGATAATTCTTTACCAAATTAAAAAGTTTAACCTTTTTTTCCTGAAAAAGAAAATCAAAATTTTGAGTAAAAAGAATTAGTATGTCCTCACACTATTAGTTCCATGAATTGAGCTATATCAGATGCTAAATCTCCACATTTCCACGTGGTACCTGCCCTAGCAATTATTAGAGAGAAAGTCTTGTTTCCTTCTAACTATTTCCCCAAAGCTGTTCTTCTATCTCTTGGCATTTCCTTGAATACTTTTCCAATGCTTTAGCTTCTGATGCTTACCTTTCTTCCCAAAAAACTCCAGGGTAAGTCCCAAAGAGTATTTCTTGAATGGGCATTGCTAGTTTGTGAATTTCTCTAAAAGATACATAAGTTTATAAATCACTGAAGTTTCACAGTGCAACATGAGCTTTATTCTGTATATATTAAGGAGACTACTTAGGGATCTTTCACTGGGTACCACAGGACATATACCATGCAGCAATCATGGCTTTGTTTCCTCATAAAGGCAGCCCAGTTTTCCTCTCCAAGCCTGCTAGTAATCACGTTATATTGTGACTGCAGTTCAGATGTTTGGTTACAAAATACATCTGTGTTTCCAAAGTGGTTATTCTTCACTATTTTATTTTTATGCATTTATCTGACACATAAAATTAGAGAGTACCATGTGATATTTCCACAGGCATATACAACAGGTAATGTTCAAATCAGGGTAATCTCAAATTTCTTTGTGGTGAAAGCATTTAGCATTCTTTCTGGACACTTTTATGAAACACACAGCATATTATTGTTGTTGACAGTCACCCGAACTCTCCTTATCCTTCATTATTTTGGAATGAGTCCAGCTATCTGTAGAGGACTAAGGCTAAGGTCTTTCTCATCTGCTTGAAAATGGAGAGGTTTTCAGCAAAGTGATACCAGAACGTGGGAAAAAAATTATTCTGACATAGGTCATTCAATATGTTCTTTTACTAATCAGTATGATTGCTTTTAATTTTAATATTTATATGTGCTAAAGTTTATTGATGGTATCCAGAATATGTCAAGGATATTACACCATTAAGCAAAATTAAATTTCAAAACATGACTTTCTACAGATATGATTAAAATCAAGCTAGGTATTTTAAAACATTTGTATACTAAGGTTGTTACATATATCAAACATTTTTGATAGATGGGATAAAAGTATAGTATTTCAAGCCTTTACATCATTGTTTCCTCTATGGAGTGTCTGATTAGCTACCAACCAAATTGGGAAAAATTATGGTAAAAAAGAAACTTTGAAGGAGGAGACAAACTGCTATCTCTGTATATCATAGGTATGTAGCTACACAAGGATTTATCTATTTAAGAATCAGTCCTTCTTGGAAGGGGCAAGCCAAGATTTTAATATAAGAATTAAAAGATAGAACCTCATTCCAATGACAGAACCCTAGTTGGATCTCAGAGTTTAAGTTTGTCCTCAAATACAGCCATTTCAACTTCAGAATTCTTGCCAAACCATCTGAACAACAGGGACCAACAAACAAAATAAAAAGCATTTGGGCTGAACTAATTTCCTTTACTAATATGCAATTATCTTAATTTATTAGGAAAGTTGGCCATCATTTTCTCAATTCAAGTGCTTGGAATAGTGACACCTTGTTTCAACAGATGTCAACTCATAAGCATGTCCAGCTGTCTAGAATCAAGAAAATCCTGGGGTAAAAATAACATAATTACCTAAGCAGCCAAAATAATGTCTAGGTACCAAAGTGCCACTGAAAATTTGATAAGGCCTCTGATCAGATCCAACTGAATTTCATCAATATAAATGAGTTTTCTGCTTGTCGATTACTGAGTTACATGAAATCATTACAATTACTACTTGTGCTACCAGCATTAGAGACTATGTTTTCAATAGGAAAATTACAAGGGTAGCTTGTGTACTAGACATAACAATGATCCTCCAACACGTTCATTCTGAAATTCCCAGAAACCATGAAGATATTAACTTATATGCTGAAGTGGGATGAAGGCAAAAGATGAGATTAAGTCTGTTGATTAATTCAGCATGAGTTTTCCAGGTGGGCCCAATGTAATCATTATCATCCTTGAATGAGTGGGACACTGAATGGTCTTTATAAGCACGACAGAACAGAAGATTCATGTAATTAGAGTGCAAAGGAGATTTACCGTCTTTGAAGGTGGAAGAGGGTTATAAGCCAGAAGGAGAGCAAGGAAAGACTGTCTTCCCTGGAGCCTCTAGGAAGCAATGAAGTCCTTCCCATACCACAATTTTAGTCTAGTGTCACCCACTTCAAATTTCATATATATATATATTTGGTAGTTTGTTGTACCAGTGATATAAACCTAATATAAATTATCTGGTTCATGGAAAATTCACTTTGGAAGACTTGATTAACTTCTCCCACTCATTAACTGCTTCAAAAGAGATAAGCAACCATCACTTAAAGGCTGATTGTTGTGCCCTATATGCTTTCAGATCACTTAATCTCCTTCCCCTTGCTTTGCTCAAAAGCATAAAGTGGATAACCCTGCAGGCTTAGCTTCAAGGCTTTTGGCAACTAATTTCCCAAGTGGTTTTGCCAGTGGTAGGAGAATGAGAAAAGAGGGAGCATTGGTGTTCCCCTCTCCCTGCCTCTACTGGTGCCTCTGGAGGTGACACAGGTTTACGTTGCGTTGCAGCTACAACTGTAGAGGTGTTTGGCAGTTTGGAAGATCTTTCTATGGTCACACCTTGTCCTATGGCCCTACCACTGTTCAACGACTGCACATTCTTCCCCTTGTCCATTAACTTCCTCAGCTGTTGCCTATCTTTGTCTGCTTTAATCTCTTCTAAACTCTCCTTCAAATTCCAATCTTTGTAAACAAATCTTTTTGGTTAAGTTCTTCCTATTTAAAATACCTAAGGACTTTTGTTTCCGTCATTGACAATTATGCTGAGTAATGATCTCCTCCAAAGTACGGTTGCATAAGTACCTTTAGATATTATTCTAATATTCGTAGTTGTTGGTGAGAAAGATTATATTTTGGATGACTATCAGTAATAGGCTCAACAAATAAATGACTTGGGGGACAGTATCCTTTATAACATAAAGAGGAGGTTGATGATATTGCTGGTGCCTATTGAGGTGATGAAAGCAATAACAGTGATGAAAAAATGATACAAGTGGAGAGTGGAGGTTTTGATTTGAGTTTTTGTCATCAAAACAAGTTGTGTCTGGGCAGGAAGCTTACTACATGGTAGCTGTCACCCTTGAGCTCTGCCTTGGTCACCCTGTGTCTTAGGGAACATACTTGGGCATAGTATTGAGGAATAGAGAAGCATCATAATTTGGCACATAGAAAATACTCAAGTGATTGCAGCAGTGCCAGTCCTGTATACTGAACTCCAGTATTAGTAAAGTAGTCTGCCTTTCCCAAAGATGATCTGTCACTTTTTGAAAATGAAATCTTCTAACATTTGTCTACAATGTGCCTTTTCACAGTTCTTTTTACTTGATACTTCTAATGCACTGCTTGCTTAGCGTAAGGAACCCCACGCACTGCACTTGCTCTCCCTCGTTCTTTGGTTTCACTGCTCCATCTGCCCAGTAGATTTTACTTTGTAAATCCAGATTTCAGACTCCTGGTGCCACCTGTCATCACACATTCTCAGTACCAAGCTCTCACTACCTGGCTGGACGTTTTCCAGTTATTGCTGCTGGGCTGGAATGTCAGGAAAAACATTCTGACTCATTTAACCCTTCTAAACCCAGCAAAAAGGAAGACCCAAGAGAAGCTGTTTTACATGAACATGTAGTGTGTGAACACTCTGACATGTGTGAAGACAATGAAAATATTCTGCATTTAGCATAAAAAGATACTTCTCCCAGACACTGGAGACTATTGAATAAATTGTTCCCCTTGTTCTATGAAACAATGACTAAAGCCATTTTCCGAAAATGAGTATTGTTAATCATTGGATCATTAACCTTTACAATGTCAATGTGTTCTTCATATCAAATTCAGTTAAATGACTGCCGCAGGTAACAGTTAAGGGAACATTTCATGTAGATGAACATACTAATGCTTTATTTAGTTCTAAATGCACTGTGAAGGATTTAGGTAAGAGCTAATCTATGTTTGAAAAAAGCAAAGCACTAGAAAGAACAATTTTAGAGCAAGAGAGAGGGAATTTAACAGAAAACATTGCTTTTCTAATCTTTCACATTTTTTCTCATTTTACATTGTATCTCATATTTTTTCTACATTTCAACAAATAAATCAGTAACCAATCTGGGTACAAAGCATTACCTTGCTTGTGCATAAGTGAGTGATTGTCTGAGTCCATTTGTTTGAGGAACATCTTACATTCTGCAGGAAAGGGATTTATCTATTCATAATTGCCACTCCTAAGTGGATAAACTGTATATTTGTTTTCCAGCCCAGAATCACATTTTATAAGTTCCTTTGTTTCTTTTTGCAGAAACACATTGCTTCAGATCATATTGAAGTTCATAATTTTTAAATGTAAAAAGATTTTCTTAGAAAGTATTTCTTAGATTAATTTAAGCTTTACTGAGCTGCAGGTTTTATTAAAACTTGTGTAATAATCTTTATAAGTTTTAATTTTACCCAAAGGGGGCAAGTTGAAAAACAATACATGTCTACTAATTTTCTGATGTATTGCTAATTTCCCATTAGTGTTTAAGCAGCATATTAGAAAAGATTAGTTAAGTACATGTTAAACCTGCTTGGAAGATGGGGACAAATGCTCTATATTGGTTCACCAGTTGGATTCACATAAGACAAACTGATAGTGAACAACTGACAGTGTTAGTTAAGACATACCATGCAATATAACTTGTTAGCCACACAGAATAGTCTCAACACATGCATATATTGAGAGAATTTTTAATGGAAGTAACATGATTATGAATGCCCATGGTTTTCTTCTTTCAAGAGAGAAAACCAGAATAAAACTGAAAATTATCTTTTATAATCATTTGGATCAAATTACATTATTATAAGCCACTAGCACAATCCTGTGTTTTGAATAATATTAGTAAATCATATTTGTGGTGTATTGCGAAGTAGTTCTTTACATTCAATATACCTATTACTGCAGTGACAATCTGTATTGCAGGACCTAACTAGCACCAAGAACTTCAGCAATGAGATCTTGGAGTGGAACATCTGAAATTTTCTATAACAAGATCCACCCATCAAAGCCTTTCACTTTGTGAATACCATCAATCAGCTCCAATTTTCCCTGCCCATATCCTAGTTATTCTTGTTAGGCTGCTTCTATGCAAAGTGAGATCCAGTAATCACCTTCCTCAAGTAGATGAAAACGTCTGTCAAGCCAGTCATTCCGAGCAATGTAGACAACTTGCAGATTAGATTAATATTTCACTCTTCAAAACACTGTGCTGTGTCATAAAGAAAAAGGCTTTATATCTTGGTTTCAATACCTCTTGATGTGAGACTCCTTGTAGTCAGAGCGGTGTTCAAACAATTTGTCTTCACCTGGTGTCACTTCACATTTTATGTCCTGCTGACCTGCTGTAGGGTCATTTAGAGTTCCTATTTTTTCTTTAAAATCTTATTACAGAATTTTTATAAACATAATGATCAAGATGTACACTAGTATATACATAAGTGAAAGTCATCAGTATGACTTCCACATGATATATTTCAATAAGTACCTTAATTTGTATGATGTTACATGTTAGATACCAGAGTGGAAAATATACTATAAAGGACTGAAGTGCCTCTCAGCTAGCCCTGAGGTCACTTCATGCAGTCAGCAACAGATCTCACATACCTTTGAAACCTTCCATGCCAGTAGGTTTATGTAACATTGTTTGTCATTCTGAGTGTTTCCTCATTTGAGCCTCTGCAGAGTCCTAAACTTAGAAGTATAAGTAGGTCTGCAGAGAAGGAAAACAAGGAAATGCTTGGAAAATTTATGTGATTGTCAATATCTGCCCATCTAGTTACTGAGCAGGAATGACACTCAAACATTGTGTCCTCTAGCATAGATATATTTCAACAATTTTAAACTTGCTACATCACTTTTGGGATGAATTGAGTGATAAAATTACTCATATAACTACATTTTTATGTATGGTGTTCATACATCTTGGTTTGCTGGGGAGAGTTCAATTTATGTCATTGTACAGTTACTATTTCTACCTTTCATTCTCAAAAGTATCAATATTTGGCTGTTAAAGTACACAATTTCCCAAACCTCAAAATTTTAAGAGTTTTTCCTTTAGAAAAAAAGGCCTCAATTTCTTTAAAAGGATACAGACTGACTACAATATTTTTGTTACCAGAGCCAGATTCTTTGGTTCAGAAATGATAAAAACCAGACATTACCAAGAAGACTAAGAGTGCAGGGAAAATTTTTATTGGGACTTCTCAAACAAGAAGGGAATTACTGCCGTGACAAAGAATAAGTCAGAACGGTGGTTTCCCAAACAAAAGAAAATGGATAGCGAATAGTATTTGCCAAAAGATTTGTCAAGGTCCTCCCTGTAAAATAGGCTTCAAGCTTGCAGAAAGAGCCCAGTTGTGATTGGCCAATGTCTGTGCTCAGGTCTAGGCTGTTGGTTGGTGATCCTTGAATTCTCAGGTAAGGCATATTTTCAGGAAGAGATCACTAGCTTCCAGTTATGCTTGTAGCTATTGAATTTTTAATATTGTGGAAGTATGTGCCTGGTCCCTGTTAATGTCCTTTCTCGTTCTGCTCTGAGATCACAAAATGGGTCTGATTCTGGTAGAAGCCCTTCGTATTGCTGGATGATTCTAGCCATTTCCAGCTTTATGTTTATTTATTCTGGTCCTTAACACATTAAGGTTACATATACAAAATTATTGCACATTACACACATCCTGTGTTACATTTCCTTTCTTTTACTTGGTGTGTACAGCTGTGACAAATATCTACACCTGGCTGTGACACTACATTTGCTTTGGTGTTCTGGAATCTTCTGCTTGTACTTTCAGGGTTTAAAACTGTACCCTACCTCAGGGCTAGATTTTTCTCCTCCTCTCCTCAGCACAAGTAGCAGTGTTAGAACCCCTCCCCCGTGTTGTAAAGTGTGTTAGAAGGCTGTCCTGTTCTCCCTTATGACCAGTATGAATGCTCTATTCCCTTATATACTCCACCACTTTTAATAGGGATGTTCTCAGTTCTGAAGTTTGACTCAGGTTGGTGAGAACAGTAGTCTATCATATCATATCATAGATCTATTCAGTGAGTTCCTACATTCATCAGAAACAGTGTAGGAACTCAACAGCTGAGGGGTTTGTATGCTTAAATATTTGCTTAAATTTTGGTTAGAGCCTTAGTTGGACTGCAATTGTCAAGTAGACAAGGGCCAAGTAAAAAGGAAATAAGTATCACTTAACCAAACCTCTCTCCCGATTTGTGACCTCTTCATTATCCACATTGTGCCTTCTCTCCCTTTTTAATTGGACCTGAAAGAACTACAGGCAAATAAAGAAATTAAATAAAAGTGTGTCACATGAAGATTTACTTTGAGCCCAAAGTGTGTCTTTGCTATTAACTATGTAAACAATGTATTAAATGTTTTCCTCAATCCCGCTGTGACTCAGTTTTGTTATCCACATTATGGATATGATAGCTATCTAAGTTAACAAAATTATTTTGAGAACTGGGTAACTTCAGTACTGTATCTGATGTGCATAATATATGTTACATATTAATACTAGCATTTCACTCTAGAATTACTTTGGTTGGAAATAGAAGTTGAAATTGATCTTTAAAATGAAGATATTTAAAGCTGGGCTATTTCTCTGTGTTTCTCATGCTGAAAGCAACACCTGGCCCATTAACCCTGGTGCTCAGGAGGCTTCCACAAAAACAGAATTTCAACATTTTTTCTGGATCCACCATTGGGTCAAAGGTTGGCTGAATCTACTTGTGTATGTTTCCTGGCTTTTGTACTTCCTCTCCTATAATTTAAAAGTGAACCATTTATAAAGAATATCTTTTCATTAGCTGGGTGGGGTTGGTTACATGACTAGGAGATTGAATGTGAAGCAAGTGATGACATGAATTTGTGTACTGATATGAGAACTCTTTTTTTTTTTTTGATATGAGAACTCTTAAGAGAAGTTTTTAACTAATCTCTCTAGTTTAGCTTGAAGACTCATCCATCTTCATTGGTACTTGGACTGCCTGTGCTCTGAATTTGGCAAAATTGAATACTAATTTTTATATTTTTATAGAATTTTTTGTGTTCTTGGTGTGGGTAGGCTAATAAATCCAAATACAAACATTCTTCATTTAAAGACTGTTTGGACTTATAACCCAGGCATGCTACTCAGACTTACAACCTGTGGCTCTGTCTTAGAACTTGTCTTTTTTTTGTTGTTTTGTACACTTCTATCCAGCTTGTTTTTAGAGCCTTGATGTCTTTTTTTGTACAGCATACCTTTTTTATAAAATACTATAATTTTGCTGATTTTTATTGAACTGTTTTATGTTCTGTTATACATTGCAGTAATGCATGCAAAATTATGAAAATAAAAGCAAAGTCATCAAGTTGAAGTTTCCATCTACCATTTCTTTGTTATGAATATTGTAATGTGTGTACTCTATACAATTCCACATTTAGAGACCAGTTCATTTAACAACCTAGTCACAGGAACAATACTGAGTCATTAAATGTAAAATATCTGTAGTCAGAGTCCAGATTCAGGACTTGACCTGGTCCCCAGTAGCATGAAAATTGGTCAGGTGGTACTTCGGAGTCCAGTGATGTTTAATACGTGAATAGGCTCTGCTTCATGAAACTGCTTTTCTCTGAGATCGACAGTCATATTCTTCCTCTCTGCAAAAAAACGGGTACAGGAGAAGAGGAGAAGGCTAAATTTATATTGTAGAGAAGATGACACTATTGGCACAGGCTCTTACTGATCCAACTAGGAACACTGGACAGGTTTCCATGCGAGTACATCTTAAAACAGGTGGCGAGATTGTCTAGCACCCAATACCAATGCAGCACAGTCATAAGAATATTAGAAATTAAGGAAAGAATAAGGGAGGGCTTGGAAAGCTCCAAGACACAGCCAAGGAGTAAGTGTCAGGAATAACTGCAAAGGTTATAAGTCTGAAAGTAAGAAAAATGCCAAGAGAACTCCCGAGCAGAAACTGTGAGACTGCAACAATTACATTCTGCAGATTTCAGTCAGAAGATTTGATGTACTTGTTGCTTGTAGGTGAATCCTCCTGTGTCTGAAAAGCTAAGTACAAAGAAGTCTCTTTAGTGCAAGCAATTATATTTAGGGGAATACTCTTACTTTGTACTAAGAAGGTGACTACAATGGCCATTCTCAGGTGCATATCCTCATCATTCACATCTAGTACTTTGAAAAACAATGAAGGAAAGGTTTCTTTTAACTATCTGTGTTGTTCTTACAGACCTAGAGTGGTCAGTATTGCATTTTCTCAATTGCAGCCTTAGATGGCTCATTAAAGCAATATACAAGATCCGGTACTGTACCTTGCCCTTTCTTCTGAGTGTATATGTTAACAAGTTAATTTATACAGTTTCTATTATAAATACACTCTATTTGTGCTTTTCTTTTGTGGGCCTGTATGTCCGCAAAAAATCCTGCCAAGGGAAAAATAAAGATGAAAAAGTCAGGAAGTAGAACCCTCACTGTGATGGAAATGAATATTGAATTGCACTGCAGTACGTGAGAGGGATGAAGATCCTCAGAAAGGAATCTCTTCAGGAGAAGGGGAAGGCTACCCTATTTGAGTCATGAAGTGATAAGAGAACTTCTTAAGTGAAGGAAGACTGGAGAGAGAGACACATAAAAATTCTTGACTAGTATCTGTAAGGAGGGCAATAACCATCCTGCTCTTTTATTTCAGCTTTTATAAGCATGGAGAAATTATGGTTAAAAGGAAATAATGACATAGATTCAAAATAATATATTTAAATCAATTTCCCTCCTATCCCTTCTCCCAAGCTCTTTTCCTCAATCACTTTCCCATGTGTCATTTACCCAAAGACTCCCATCTACCCACACAGCACCCAAACAGTTCTTTCCTCTTGTTAGGAATGGAAGGGTATCTCACTAACCTTAACATATGATGTGTACATATAAGAGAAAGGAAAGAAGTAACAAATGTAGTTGAGTAAGCACAAACTCCATAGCATTGTTATTTTTAAGTTGTTTGCCTGTCTGTTGGATATTAGCAGCCTTGTGGGATAAAGAGGGTCTGAGTAGCATGCTTTGCCAGTGATAGTTAAGGGAAGAAACTCAGACCTCTGTGTATAATATAATCCGTTATTAGGTCTCAGAACCAAAGCAATCCTACAGAGCACAGTGACATTTTAAGGTTAACACATTGTGTACATTCAGTGTGACATAGAGTTATTTCCAGAAAATGGCGAAAATGCAAAGGTGGTTGCCCTAGCCTACAGTTCTCATAATATCAGAAGGGAAGCAATCTTTGAGGACCCCCCCTTGCTGCCGTGGACTGAGACTTGATTTAGAATAGAGCCTTTATCCCCTTAATTTCTTTCATAATTTTAAGGCCCCTGTGTGAACACTGACCATAAGAAAAGAACAGGAGAGGCACTGTCCACTTCTAAACTAACCGTCAAAGGAAAATGTCACTACCCATATACATCATGTAGATAAAGCTGTGATGATCACCATACTTCCCTTAACATCAGGCATAACTCTAGTGTGCATGAAAAGATTCTAAACTCTCGTCCAATGCAGATGCCTAAGCAGTAGCGCCTGTATTCTCACTTGAAGTCAAAAATCACTATCAGCTTTGCAATATCTGCCTAGTCTTCCACACAGCATATTATGAATCTTAATTTATTCTTTGAAGACATAAAGGACAAAATATTAGGTGCTCACAGCATCAGGACCCAGCTTCCTGGTGACAGGGTCCCACTGTCTTTCTCCCACCTCCTAGAACATTCACAGGTATAGTATCACACCCCATCTCCTATTATGTATGTGAAGTTATTACATTTCTTTACCTACTTGGGACTCAGAGATGAACTTGGAAGGAAAAAATTTAAATGAGAAACTTTAATGGTTTCTAATGAGAGATTGGAAATATTTGTTTCATTATACATTTAAAGACTCTTACCCGTGTTCATTCTTTTTCACAAAGTATGCCCTGGAGTGTATATTTAACTGAAGCAAGGATCTTCTCATTGTCTGAAGGTGCTCAGTAGAGAAACTGTTAAAGATAAACATCTCCAATCTATGCTTATTTTCTGTCTTTCTCCTATGTTACACAGTCTGGATCAACCTCAAAAGCTTTTATCTTTTCTTCTTACCCTTCTTTCAGTCATCATCTGCAGTTGCCAAGACCCACTTCAGTTCTGCCAAAAATACTCAAATCATCCACTTTTAAAAGTCATCCTGTAAAAGTCCAGTCACCTTTCATCCAAAAAAACATGTTTGTTTCAAAGCATTCTTTCTTGTCCCACTCCCTCACTCAATCTTCATTTCCTTTATTGAAATCCAAATGACTACTAGTCATATTTCAAAGCGTTTATACACTAAATATAAATGCTTCATATTAAAAATGTGCAATTACTTTGTAAAAGCATTAGAATATTTGCAGTAAATATGGATTTCTAGTCTCAGTGTTTTTCAGTGGAGCAGAACCACTAAGATGCACATACAGCTCCAATCCTTATTCTTTTGCTTCTTTGTCACGCTTTCATTTGCTGGTATACCCCACCCCCATTTCTCTACCTGAGCTCAATATTGGAAAATAAGAAAAGATGTTTCTAAACCTACTTTTTTCTGTAAATCTTTATGTTTTCCAATATTATGAATGAAACCCGGGGCCCTGCACATGCTAGGCAGATGTGCCATCCCAGAGCTAAAACCCCTGCACTTTTCCTTAAATCTAAGTTATTATCACATTTATAACTCCACACTTTTATTCAGTTGTACATGTCTGTGACATTATAAATGTAATTTTGCATTTTTCTACACTTGCATATGCATTTTAATTTTTAAATTTGGTATGCTTTGTAATCCCATCATAAATAGAGCAGTGAAGGGATTTTATAACCCCAGTAACCAACCTACCTCCTAGTAAGCCCAAAATATAACAGACACAGTATCAAAGCCACTTAGTAACTTTGTTTCTGCTTTATTTGGAAAATCTATAAAGTCTGAGCTTCTGGACCCTCTGGGAACAAACAGTTCATGCAACAGAACATCGTGATATTGTGTTACCCCAGCATTTCCTGTTCCGTTAAATCTATAATACTTAAATGATGACTCCGGCCCTTTCAAGACAGAAGGTTTAGTGTCATTTGATTTTCAAAGGAAATTTTAATAGGGTAATATGCTTAGAAAGAAACATGTTGTATGTTCTGTCATGTTTTCATATGACAGAGTACAAGGACTTGACTGTCTTTTTTATTGTAAGCATTCACCACTTCGTATTTCCTAGGTCTTAAAATGGGAGGAGCAAAAAGCTGAGCAATCAGATAGAGAGAGGGAACCTGCTTGGATTTTTGGGGTGTGTATTCTCCAGTCAAGTCTACCTATAGCATCATTGATGGGATTACAGACATTATCTAATTTTAATAATTTTAGAATTGAATCAAAACCCTTGGAGAAGTTTCTGTTTCTTGAACACATATTTTTCAGCTCTACATAGGATTCTTTAGTAGGAGTCCAAGGTTCTATAATCTAACACACACTTATAATCTGTTACATTGTCATAGATTAAGAACTAGTGATCTAGTCAAAGTTTTACTTCTCAAGTGAGGCTGTCTCTGAGTTTCTCAGTCAGTGTCCTAGCTACATTTGAACTCCATTCTTCTGATTGCTGGTCGCGAATTTGCTAGTTAATACCGCCACTTCTAATAATAGCTGGTGTCTGACTATTAAAGAGGCAAATTTATTGTACTTCAATTTGGCAAAAACCATAGGTTTGAAGATCCAAAAAATTCTCAGGAACCACCTGTGTCCATTTTGCCGGGCAAACCATTAGCTTGATGAAAATGCCTTTTCTCTAGAAGAGACAGGATGATCAATTTAAAATAAAGCCAGAAGAATTAGCCTCAGATCCACGGTGTTACAATCAACTTAATTAGGTGATAAGCCAGGATACATGGCATCTCTTTTCGGCACAAATCCTCAAGGCAACAGAGGGAAAGAAATGCTGTCACAGTCTGGAAGGACCATTGAACGAATAAAAATTCAACTGACACCAAGGCTACACATCAGGTGTAATTTGCTAATGGCCTGGCGCATTGAGCATCTTGCAAATAAAATTAGGAACCAAATCCCCTTGCATTCAAAAGGTGCAAAGAATTAGTGCAGCTAATAGGTTTTATGGAAGCATTTGCTGGTGGTTTGGTCTGACTGAATGTAAAGATTAACCCTGTAATTGCAGAATAATGAAGCCCAATCCAAGGCAGGGGTGATAATGTCCATGAATGGTACTAACTTCGTCACCTAAGAAGGGATTTTCTTAAGCTGTTTGATCGCAACCAGATGATTCAGCTACCGGTGCAATTCTTTTCCTATTATTGATATCAGTGGACAGAGTCAGACAGGCAAAAAGGAGGAAAATGTGCTGATGCACAGTAAGATTCCAAGTAAGTTGTGCAGTTTACAATATTTTCAGAAATAACGGCCACATGAATTCAGTATGCTTATTCAATCAATCAGAAAATTATTTTTCTTTGTATACTATTATTTCAGGGTTCCAGATGGTGTGGAAGCATTCAACACATTGAGGTTTTCCATATTTTTGAAGAAATTATTTGTCTTTCCAGACAGTAACAGATACAGATTAGAAAGAGAAGCTGTCCTGGCCCTCCTCTCCCTGCTTCAGCATTTCTCACCATAGGATAATTACTGAACATGACAGCGGACACAGGCCAGAGGCCTCTGAAGAGCTGCTTCCCCCTGTGCTATGAAGAACAAGGCCAAACTGAAGCTGCAGTGTCACCCAGAGAACTGAGACACACAGAAACCTTGGTCCTACCAATATAACTCTTCATCCGGTAGGACTGAAGTAGGTCTAGGAATCTGAAAAATCTCTTTATGTAGTTCAGTTGTACAGCCTTTCAAAGAAAATTCTGTCGGAAATTAGGAAGACTCTGGCATGTGTTGCAAAAATATTTTTTGGCTTTTGTTAAAAATTTCCTTTGAAAAGGGATTAATTGTCACATAGGTCATGCATTAGTAGCAAAACTCTTAGACTGAGTCACTAACTTGTTCTATAATAAAAGTAGACTGACATTATTCTGACCTTTGGAATCACTCTATCTGCACATGTTTTTTCCAACTACACTGATGTGTATGTGTCACTAAATTCAGAAATACAAACACAAATGCAATCTATGCTCTTTGCTTCTTAACTTCTCATTTTCACCTTTGCATTCTTATTGACTGTACTAGGAAGTATATGATTAACTGCCAAAGAAGCTATCTGTGTGCACCCAAGTGTCAGGATACAGCCAATTTGGGCATGTATGTACTACTATGTCATAAAACTACCAAGATGCACCAAGGTATTTGTAGTTTTTTTCCTGAAAAAAGTAGTAAATTTTTATGTCTGGAAATATCCCCAATACTTAAACTAGGAAAAATATCACTAATCCCTCTTTTCTTCTACAAATTAATGGAAACCGTTGGGAAATGCTATCTCAAATAATCACATTTAACTTTAAAAAGTTTAACTGTATGAATTTAAATTTGTATTCCTGATATATATAAATGTATATCCAAGGTATATGGGATAGAGAAGAAGGTTGCCATGAATTAGGATATTTTCATGGATCTTTTAGCTAAGTGAAATTCTGGGATCAACACAGGTGAAAACCCAGTGCTATGACATTCAGTCTAGCAAACCCTAACATAATGTTCTGTATTGTTTAGGGTTCTCTAGAGGAATAAGTGTTAGGGTTAGGGTTAGAGTAATGTGCTATGGAGTGAAAGAGTCCACCACGATTGTATGAAACAGATCTGGAGTATCCAGTATCTGCTCAATTAAAGAAGCTAAATTCACAGAATAAGAGAGATCAAGGATATAGCACCAGTCTGAGACAAAATGCCTGGTGGATCTCTTGAAAATCATTCAAGGGAATGATCTGAATCTACATTGGAAGGCTGAAGAAATTGGAGACCGATGTTCACAGGTGACAGCAGAATCAATAGCTACACCATCTTAAACACTGTGAAGTTTCCAAAACACACAGCAAACTTCCACTGTCTTTGCCTTTCATTGCAAGTCTATTGGATAGTGCCAGCTATAATTAGGGAAAGTTCTCCCTGACCTCAACTTGCTGGGCTGCAGGTCAATTATCTTTGGAAATATTCCACAGACAGATCCAGACGTGTGTTTTACTAATTTCCATGGAATCTCTTTTATCTAGCCGAGTTAATGTATCATGACACGGTCTGATGTTCACTTGCTATTTCAAAATAGAAGAGAAATCTTAAAAAGTCTCAAGTTCATTTGGGTTGGATGATGTATACATCTATAATTTAAAATTACCCAGACTATCTCCTTGGGAACAGTACCTGTTATATGTTCATTTAATTCATATAAGATTCTATAAAACTGCAATTTCTTTACCAAACATGGGGGTAAATTTGTTGACCAGGGTAAGTTACTAATGTCGTCTGCCCATTCAGATGTTCTTAAATATTTTTGTGTTTCATGGCATTAAAAAATTAAATGCTTTTTAAGGTAGAATGAGTAACAGAAGTGAGTGAAGTATTGGTGAACAGGTTGAGGCCTCAAGTTCTCTTAGTATGGGATCACTCACTTCATCTCCCACAAATACTGCTCTAAGAAAAAAACCATAAATCTGTTTTAACATTAAATCCAATTTCTGTGTGATTATCTCATTTAATGTCAAGGGTGGGAGAGAGAGTGTGGTGGTATACAAGTCACATCTTTGAAACAGATTTATGATCAGTTCTCAATGTCTGAGTTTCAGTTTCTCTCCATCCTAGATACAAAATATGTATAATTGTGCAGCTGTTTGACATTTTACATTGAACCACTGCAATTAAAAAAGAGAGATAAGGTATTTGGCTGATTAATTCTTCATGAATAGGTGTAGTGCAATAGAGGAAAAAGGGGTTTCTAATATTAAACCAGAGGTACACAGAAACCAATTTATTAACATACATCAAAAGCAACCACAATAGTACAATTACACGTTCTTGCGATGACTAACAAAACTAGACTCTTTAAACTGCCTTCTATAGTAGTGAAAAATTCAGTTAGTAAAATGCACAGCTATAATTTTATGCTTGCTAGAAGACAAAATGGGATGTTAAAACCACATTTTTTGACAATAAAAGTAAGTTAAGTGCATGTAAGATTTCTCTCAATGACCAATGCTGATAAACGACTATCTCAGGAGAATCATTTGGAATAGTTTTGTAGTTTCCAAACCAATGTCAGCTTTTCATCATGACAAGATATTTGAGATCATGAATTTGAAAGCAGGAAAGATTTCTTTTGCTTCATACTCTTGGAGGTTTCGTTCTGTGGTCAGAAAGGCAGACACAACAGGAGCATGTGGTGAGAAGGTCACTCACTCAGTGGCTAGGAATGAAACACAATAGGATAATTTGAGGTTCCATAGTGTCCATGACCAAATGACCCAAATCCTCCCTGCAGGCCCCGCCCATTAAAGCTTCAAACTCCCTGTGGTGTCATGGGTTGAGGAGCAGTCTTTAACACTTGGGCCTCTGTGGCACATTCCAGATACTCATGTAAATTTTGAGAGGCACTTTACTGCTTCCTTTAGTTCCATTCTATGAAGAAAAGCACATTAACCCATGCTGATTGTTAAGTTTGAAACTCTGCATTATCCCAAGGATCAAAAGTTAACTATGAGTGTGACTAGAATATTAGAAACAGCAGTCAAGTTGCCTGCCTAAGCAAATTAGATAGAGAGTAGTTCATATTCTTTAGGTTAAGGCAAACTCTTAGCAATATTGTGTCATGCTGGAGTTTGTTTCTAACCAAGTATGTTATGAGTATTTAAACATAGCAATGTAATTAATACACACAATCGTTTACGCACTTTCACTGATGGCTTGAAGCAAACCTAGACTATACTGTGATTCATACTAGAGAACAGATATGTCTGCCAGGGATCTATCCATGTATTATTTGCTGGTGTTATACCCAAATATATCTTCAGTGTTAATTTGTATTTTGATTTTCATTTACATCTGTTGCAATTATATTTTAGCACATTTGCAATAACAAATGTTACTACTGTGAAATGCCTTAGTCCTAGGACCACAAGTCTATCTTGATCTTCATGATTCTATAGACTTCTGTTAACTTGTGACCTTGAAAGCCATTTTCACATTTCTTAATAATTTGCTTCTACTTGATATACTTTATTAATACAATTAGACCATATTCATTGACTTTTATGGTTGTTGAAAACAGCTTCTCCATACAAATTCCAATCTCTCACCCCTAAGATCACTACATTCTAATTTTCACTTACATAGTTTATACTTACAGAACTATTATTTCATAAATATGCTTTACTGATGAACACAGCAGTGTCTTTTGCTAAGGCATTCTTTCTCTCAAAGATTATTGATAGTTTTAACCCCACAAAAGTTTATCATTGTATTAAGATCAAGCATGGGTCCAAATAGCCTATCATTTATTTCTATTGTTTCTGGAAATTTTCTCCCCTCTTCAGGTGTCATCCCACTCTGTTGATGCCTGGAGAATTGCGGCTGTGTTAGAGTAATTTAGGAACCATCCTCTGAAGAACAACACATTTTTTTTCATTATCTCTGTTGAGTGTTGTGGGCAGAATATTGAGTTCTTGGTTAAAATAAACTTTCTCCAGATTTTGAAGTCACTGTTCCATTTTATTAGAAAATCTTGGGCTATTATTTTTAAGAAATTTAGTTATTAAATTTAACTTTCTTTTTTGTATGATATTCCTCTGTCTCCTCTAAATACATTAAGATTTTGTACTTTTTTCTTGATATTCATCATTTTCATAAAGCTTTGACCTACATGAAATTTTTACCATTAAATAACTGACAACTAATTTGTTTATTTGAAAATTCACAAAATTTAATCTGAGGAAAATTTCATTTTATATTATGTAATATCATATTTATTTGTAATTTTCTATCTCCATTTTCCCTCTTTCTCTGAGATATCCATTATCTCTGGAATTGGACCTCATTGGCTGTGTCTTCTTATTGTTTATTTGACCTTTTTGTACTGCTTCTAGAACATCTCATTTAGTTTATATAAGAAAACTTTACCTGTTTTTTCTATCTTCAGTTACCTTTTTACATTTTTAAATTTCCAAAGACTTTTTTCTGAGTGTTTTTTAATGTTCTTTGCATAATTAATGTGTCTTTATATAGCTTTATTGATTAATTATGTGTATATATATGTTTCCTATAGTATTTATAGTATTAAATTTCACTTTTATATAACCACCCAATTCATATAAGTTGTCTCAAATATCTAGTTACCACTGACTCTTTATTTATAATTTAGAATAAGGCCCTCGAGAGATGC
This sequence comes from Chinchilla lanigera, assembly GCF_000276665.1. Lineage (NCBI taxonomy): Eukaryota > Metazoa > Chordata > Mammalia > Rodentia > Chinchillidae > Chinchilla > Chinchilla lanigera. The sequence goes on along the minus strand of NW_004955424.1, from coordinate 5,164,884 downwards.
CTCTGATCTCAAGTTAACAGATGAGAATTGCTGACTAGAGGAATGAGAATACGGTGAGATTGGGTAAAAAAAGGATGTTTTGATGGAAGACATAACATTTTAACACTTCAGATCTTTTAAGGTGTTTCTGCCATCACAACGAGTTTTTATGAAGATTGCCTTCCAACATTCAGCTTAGGGAGGATACAGATGAGATCAAGGCAAGAGAACATGTCAGAAACCCCTCATCATTCAATTTTTCAGCTTCAAATTTATTGTGTTTTCCTTTGTCACTCATGCTTCTATACATTCTTTCCCCTGTCACTGTGGTCAGAAAGGAGACACTCAAGTGAAATATTTATAAAGAATATCTTTTCATTAGCTGAGTGGGGTTGGTTACATGTCTAGGAGATTGAATGTGAACAAGAGATGACACGAATTTGCACACTAATATGAGCACTCATAAGTGTGTAAGTAGTCTCTCTAGTCTGGCTTGAAGGCTCACCCCATCTTCATTGGTGCATGGTTTTACCAGCTGCAGGATTTTGAAAGTGACATCTGGGAGCTTTGCTTTTTTGCTATCATCTTCTGCATACACTATTCTGGACTTTTAACTCAGACAAGGGGCCTTGCCTACTCACTCAGTAAGTAATCATCCGCTGTCTGCATCTGCCTTTCAGGATTCTGTTAGCGTATTGACCCTACTACCGCCTGGTGTGTCATTTCATCAATCTTCAGGGAAATACATTTCTGTCCTCATTAGGTTTCATTCCTGATCAAAATTAAGTATTTTTCTCTCTGCATTTTTTAGAAGGTTTAAAGCACACCACTGAACTAACTAGTCGTTAAGATGGCCTCTGCAATTAAAAAAAAAAAAACAAAAAAGACAAAAAACCTGTTTTCCTTTTTAGGTGAGTGACAGAAATCCATTTCTATGACTTTTAGTACAATCTCAGCTCACTCAGCTTTGTAGCAGTCCCTGGGTTATTAGAAAGATAAGTGTTAAAAGAATGTATCCGAATGGGAAAAAAAAGAAAAGAAAATATTACAGAAGAAAGGACCCTAGTTTTTCTGCCCAGCATAAGTCATGTCTTATTTTCCCTCCCACTTGCCAAAAGGATAGAGGTAGTCATTTCAAGAAGTGTCAAAACTATATAAGGCTTTCATTAAAAACACATTCATGTCAAAATTAAGGTCTCATCAGTTGTAATGAGACATTTATATGTGTGCAAAATAAGAAAATAAAAGCAGAATGATATAGGGAGCACTGCAATTCATTTTTGACAAGTTCAACATTTCCTTAACCAAATAGGCATTTCAGATGGATGCTTTCTTTATTCCCAGGTTTTGGGGGGCAGATCTTGCCATTTGCATTTTAAAAAGTTCTCTTCAGTGCTTTGTGCATAGAATGTTTTCTTGTTAATTTGCTTAGAAGTAGAGCTCTCAGACCTTAGAAAACAACATAAGCAAGGATGGACTTTACCCTTACCAAATGGTGGTTTGTGAAAATGTGCAGAAATAAGAGTCATTAACCTGTCAATAAGAACTCATTCCTTTTTCCACTATGTAACTCAAGAGATTCATCTTCAAGTGAAATAATGTAAATTATAACCTAAAGTTTATATTATGCCAGATATCAATATGTAAAAATAAAAGCATTCTTTCTAAGCTTATTTCTTAACTTTATCAGAACTCAGGCCTCTGAGTCAGTCCTCTACCCTCATAAAGGATCACGGCTTCTCATTTAATCCCTGAAAAAGTGGACATGTTTTTGTTCTAGTCCAACTGAGTGATTCCTTTTTGCTCTTTGGAATACTACTTTGCCTCTTTCCTAAAAATTAACTACAGGGCAAGCTGAACTAGTCACTGATGGAGGACTCAGTAAACCTTGGTTACTAGGCTTTTATTTCATTTCTTCCTTCTAAATCCTGTGCATAGGAAGTGGACAAAGCCTGGACAATATGATGAAGGGTAGAAATAAAGTAATTGACATATATGGATACAATATTTTGACGTTTGTTATTTTATAGCCATTATCTTGTTTGTACCTCTTTCCAGACACATGAAGGTAGGGAGGAGAGGAATGGGCTTTTTTCTACTATGTAATTTTAAAGATTTTTAAGTCAGTTAGCTTCATACTGAGAATAGACAATTAATTTCTAAGCACAGGCACCAGTAATTTGCTTTTGTAGCAGTGTGAAGGTAAAAAATAGAATATGAAGAAAACGTGAAATACAGCTTTGACACACAAACACACAATGGAGTATTATTCAGCTATAAAAGATAATGAAATTGGATCATATGCAGAAACTACTGCAAGTGGGGATTGTTATGTTAAGTGAAACGAGGTAGGCTAAAAAACACATTTTATGGTTTTTCCCAATACTTTTTGTGGAGTATACAACATCCTCCCCACACACACACCACAGATAACATGAAAGTAGAGAGGACATTATTAGACAGAAAGGGAATAAGGAAAAGTGAAAAATGATCAGAACAAAATATGTCATATGCATGTACAAAAATCTTCCCAAACTTCTTATGAAGCAGGTGCTTCTTGATTCTCACAACGTTGAGTTGGTGCCTTCATTTCAAGGTAAATGAGATGAGGCTTATGAACTTGCTTGTGGTCAGGTGAGAAGACTTAGTGGTAGGTTCAGACTTGGGTAGGTCTAACATCAAATGTCAAATTCATATCCACTGTATCATCCATTCTCTCACTGAGAAATGGCTTATAGTTATGGGCACAGAAAATGTTTCTTTCATAAAAGAATGCAGAGCCATGTGGCACAGACATGTACCAGCATCAGAGGTTTAGAGCCCTACAGTAGAAAATGCGACCTAATCCCTTGTCATGAAGGATCAAAAGAAAGGCTAAAGGGGCAATTACTTCAGTTAATCTTAAAAGCAATAGCAACAAGTAGGGACTAGATTTTAGAGTTAAATCCAGCTACCTATAGCAACTTTGTGGCAAAAGACAGATAATATCTAGGCTTTTCCAACTACTGTCTGGAAAACTATGGTAAATTACTTTACTTTTCTCTTCTGAAACCTAGAAACTTTCTCCTATTTGGTTCATTCACTGTTGAAATTACAGATCTCTTTCCTATGTCTTTTCTATGGGAAAAAACTTCGTATCATTCACACATGACAGAACTCATATTAAAAATGACAAAAGCAATAAAAATCATTTCATTTAACTATAGCTCTGCCTCTCTATACCTCTTCAGAATAAACATATCTTAAGTGTTCTTTAGAATATTTGTATCCATTTCTTATGTTCTAGTCTCTGCCTTTTACAAATGGCTGAAGTGAAATACACCATACGCTTAAAATATTGTGAAGTATGTTTATTTTGTTCTTTTTCAATGCATTATGGTCTCAGTTTATAGCTCAATAAATGGAAAATCACTAGTAGTTTAGGGGTAGTTTGGGTATTCCCGATCCACAAAATACTCTTCTTGGAAGCAAATACTGTTATAATTAATTTGTAACCTGTTTCTTATTTTTCTTTATAAAATCGATATATGAATATATGTCTAAAAATCTAGTGTAATTTTGATGACTTATGTAATTTATATTATTATTATTATTCTGCATGCTGTTTTCGCGATTAGAGGCTTTTTATAATCAGTAGAACTTTTTAAGATTTGGTCATACTGATGAATTCAATTCAGTTTATTATTTGTTCTCCTGCACATTTTTTAATTAAATTAATGGATGCAAATTTACTTAACCACTTAACTATTAATGAACATGTGGAATTTTTCCATCTGCTGTTATAAACAATGCTATTACATTCTCACAAATATCCTAAGTAAACAGTTGAACAAATTTCTCTGAAGCATATACTTACAGTGGACTGCAACATGTTTAAATTCCCTAGTAATGGGGCTGGGAATGTAGCTCAGTGGCATAGGTGCTTGTCTGACAAGGCTGAGGTCATGAGTTTGATTCCCAGTACCAAAAAGTAAATAAATAAATAAAATAAAATAAAATCACTTTGCCAGGTATGGTGGCACAAGCCTGTAATCCCAGCACTCAGGAGACTGAGGCACGAGGATTGTTGTGAATTTGAGACCAGTTTAAGCTACAAAGTCAGTTAAAGGCCAGCCTGAACTGCATAACGAGACCTTGTTTCAAAAAAGAAATCACTAGTAATGGATGAGTACTTTATTCCTGATTTGTAAGAATTAATTTTATATTGTGCAAAACAATTTTGGAAGGATTAAGTAGATTTTAATGTCTCCTTTTACTGTATGAATTTTAATTTTGTTGTTGATAAACAAGTATATAAATTACTTCATTTTTAAATTGAAACATAATATCTGTCCATATTCATGAGCTTCATGGGATATTTTAATACATGCATATATTGTTCAATGCTTCTTTTAGAATAAAAAGAGCAGTTATTTCTTTGTCAAAAAACATTCAAAATCTTCTCATCTATATTTTTTGAAAGGCAAATTACATTATTGTTACTCTGTTCATCTCACTGTGTGATAGAACACCAGAGCATTTTATTGCGTCCAACCTTAACTTAGCGCCATTGAGCAAACTTTCCCAATCTCTCTCCCTTTTCTTCTCAATCCCAAGTAATCATATTCTAATGTCAAGTTCCAGCAAATCAACTTGTTTAGATTCCACATTTTTGTGAAGTCACTCAGTATTGGTCATTTTGTGCCTGGCTTATTCCATTCATTGCAATGTCTTCTAATTCTGCATATAATTTTACAGATGGCAGTATTTCCTTTTTATGAAGGTCAAGGCAGGCCTTGAATAGAATCAAGGTATTTTATTCAATAATATTATATTACATTCAAGGTGTAATATAATATACTATTCCATAGATGCAGCACACACTTTTTATTCATTAACCAAGTGATGGACTTTTATATTGACTCCATTTCTTAGCTATTATGAATGGTGTGGCAATAACTATGGGAATGCAAATCATTCCTCAAAATACTAATTTCATTTCCTTTAGATTATATCTAGTAGTCATGTCAGTGAATCATATTTTTGGTGTTTTGAAGAATTTCATACTGCCTTCCATCGAGGTTATACTAATTTACATTCTTTTCAAAAGTTTGTAAACATTCACTGCCCTTCACATCTTTGTCAACACAATATCTTTCATTTTTATTTATTTATTGCTTTAATAACAGTCATTTTAATTGTAGTGAGCTTACATACTACCTGACAAGGTTATGCTATATGATGGTCTCCATTTACATTTCCCTGATGATTAATATTGATGTTGAGCATTTTTTTCCAAGCATATGTTGGCCATTCATATGTCTTTTGAGAAATTCCTATTTAGATATAAAGTCCATTTTTAAATCAGATTATTTGTTCTTATGCTGTTGAGTTCCATATATCCTGAATACTCATCCATTATTATATTTTTATGTTACATTTACACCTAATCTATCTTAAATTCAATTTAGTTTATGGAGTGCAGTCAAATAGCCAATTATTATAGCAAGACCTACTACATAATTCCTCTTAAGCTTACTGATCTAAAATATCTGATGTGACCCTCATTAACTTTTATACATGGGAAAGCCATTTTTTTTTTCCATTTGTGATGGTTTGACATCCTTCTGTCTTTAACTCATACTTCAAATGCATATACATACAAGGGTACAAAATAGAAACTGTGCCGTTCAGTGAATGTTTGCAAAGCAGACACGCATGTGAGCAGCACCGTGAATTACGTAGAATTTTGCTCATCCTCTCAAAGCTTTCCTCCTGCCTTTCCCTAATTCTATTCTATGTCCTCTTCCAAGTTCACTTATTTTTCCTACAACTGTGGTTTCTCACATTCTTTACAATGCTAATATAGAAGAAAGATATTTCTCCTTTATGTTCAGTTTCTATCATTCAGCTTATTTGTGTCACCACGAAGTTTAATGTGGCATTTGGTTGAATTGACCAAAGGAATGTTTATTTGACACCCAAATATATGTGTATGTGTGTATTTAGTGAGGGTGAAAATTTGATCATGTTCATATATATATATATGGTTGGATGTCAGAAAATTATCATGGCATTGTGACTATTTAAGATTTTTTTCTTTGTATTTTTGAGACAGAGTCTCTGTATGCAGTTCAGGTTGGCCTTGAGCACACTTTGTAGCCTAGGCTGGTCTCCAACTCACAGCGATCCTCCTGCTTCAGCCTCCCGAATGCTGAGATTATAGGAGAGTGCTGCTACTCCTGGTTATTCAAGTTTCAAGAGTATATGAATTTCCAGAACTGATGAGACATTAAGTCACAGAATCAAGAGTCACTAAAATCTTCAAGTAATATAAAAAGAAAAAGCACAGGGACTATTGAAATCTGTGTATCGTTACTGTCTGAGATGGAGGATCTAGGAAGATTATTGAGGACAGCCCTTGGGGTAACACTTTGGAGCAGGGAAATAAATAGCAGGGGCCACATGGAGAAGTTGAACAGCAATAGAGTTATATAAGCCTCAACTAATAACATGGATATCTTCATTGGGATTTGGGGCCAAGGCCTTCATATGTCTGTATCAATCATATAAGTGTGAATTCCCCCCAGAAGGGGAATGTGACCATGAAGAGGATCACTATCTCCTACATAGAGTACTACAAGAGACATGAATTGCATGTCACAGAGAGAATAACTGCAGCAGTTTAAATAAAACACACATTAGTTCTAATCATCTGTAGTCCAAAGAGGAATGTATTGCCAGCCATGCTAACAACAAAAAAGACAATAAATAAGGATTTCTTAAGAACAAAAAGAAAAATCCCAGAGACAGAATTTCCAGAACTCTATAAAGGAATAAAAAGCAAGTAAATTGCAAATATCTCATGATACTAGTACTGATAGAAATCTATGAATATTAAAATTTTATATAAACCTTATTGTCAAAAGAGACACATTTCCAAGAATGGTTTAATAAATGTGTTGAAATGAAGAATATTGGGATTTTGTGGGGGTAAGAGGCCATGAATTTTTATTATAGAAATTTTTATTTATATATTTAATGTATTATTTAATTACCTTTTATTCTGCAACCAGTCACAGCAATTTACTTCAAGTAAAAATATTTCTGTGTGTCCTCTTCCATCTTATTCACTGAACCTGGATCATATGACTAGTGGCTTTTCCTCAAAATCAAAAAGGCCAAGAAAGGTAAATGTTTTGAATTAATTTAGAACATCAAGACAGCTACAACAATGCAACTAAAGACACTCATGGAAGAAGACTTCCAGAACTGTTTCAGAAACCAGCAACAAAATGGGATAAATATGTTATAAGGAAAGGGAGTCTTCTGAGGGGGATTAATGGAAATGCGTTTTTTAATATAATAATTTTTTTTAAATATTCAAACATTCATGGTGTTTTGTGACCATATTGCATATGTGAACATCAATTAGACTGCTGGTAATGTCATCTTTCTGCAGGAGTGTTTTTATTTTTTACAATTTTTTCATATTTTCATGATACTTTACATTATATAACTTTTTTAGTTTTTTATGTGTGCTGCTGCCATAAAATATACGAAGTATACTTTACATGTTAAATCCTTTTATGAATATTTAAAGTATAGATTCTAAAACTGCAAAATTATAATTTTTCTCCTTTCCAACTTACTGATCTTTGAACAATTAGCAATGATTTATGCAAGTGCACAGAAAGAATTTAACTTGATTCTTTTTTTGTTACAAGTATGACTCTTCCATTCATATACTAAGGGATGACTGAAGAGTTTATTTTTTTTATTTGTGGTATCCAGGGGAGAAGACTGATTATATATTCCTTTGTTATATTTAACTATATCGCCAAATTTAAATGGGCTCCATCTCTCACACGAGGAAAATTGCATTTTTAGAAATTGTAGTACCAAAAATAGACCAAAAGGCGGTGATATGATGGGGCAAAGAGAAGTAGTGGTGTTGGTCTGGTTGAAAGAGGAAGATTTCTAAATTTTGAAAGCCCAGGGGCTGGGGATTTAGCTCAGCGGCAAAAGCGCCTGCCTGGCAAGCGCAAGGTCGTGAGTTCGGTTCCCGGTACGGGAGAAAAGCCAAAAAAAAAAAAAAAAAAAAGAAAGCCCAGTTTTTGCCATTGGAGACACAAAGAGGTATCAGGTGGACAGAATGTTCTTTACACATTTCTTTAGGGTCTTATTCTAGTGTCAAAGATCCTTTGATGACTATGAAATGCTCAACACTAATCTTTTCTATTACCTCCAATGACACTCTCCCTTTTTCTGTTACTCACTTTGGATGATAGGGAGGATAGATCATGTGTCTTTCTACTCTCACATTGGAGTTTCTGTAACTATTTTGATATTTCTAGAATTGCTTTTGCTAGTACTTAGTTGTAAATCATTTCATAGTAAGGCAGTATAAAAACAACATTTAAAAATACATGCTTGTTTCATTGCATTGAGAAGGGTACACACACTGGAATTCACTTAACTTTTAAACCTTTCATGTAATAGTACTGTCAATAATAAATTGCTTAATAAAAGATTTGGTTTTCCACATAGGTGCACCTGTACAGACTTTGGTCTTTAAAAACTTCATTTCAAATATAAAACAACATTATTTCCATTTTCCCAGTGATTTTCATACCACTTAATGCTGAGTGCCTCAATGTAGTGGGCTCACTGCACTGGGAAATATTTTGTGGGGTGTCTGCCTTCAAGGTGGTTTGGCTTGTGAGAAAACGGTTGTCAACAGAAAATTCTTTTCCCCTCTCTAAGCTTTAATTTCATCTTTTCTCCTTTGATAAAATGAGGGAATACTAGGGTGAATGGTCTCAATATCCTTTCAATGCAGATACTCAAGCACTTGTATAAAGTGCTAAAGTTTGTCCCAATTTATAAGATAAGTTGCCAATAGAATTGGAAATAAAGCCTCCAGGATACATCTTCAGGTACAGTAAGATGATCCAGCAGAAAGAGAAATTTCACAAAAAAGAGAGTAACAGAATATATGAATCAAGGTGATATGAAAAGTAACATTAAGGATGAAAAAGAAAAGAGAAAATTGAAAATAAAGGACAAAATAAAGGGATATGTGATATAATTACATGGCTGAAAGAATTATTACACGTTTGTAATTCATAATAAATGTATTCATTTGAAGTACTGGTTTTCTAAAGATGTCTGATCACAAACCCAGATGATTCAGTTTTATCATTCCCCTACCTCTCCAATTATGTGTCATGCAAGTGCCTGTGAAGTCATAAATCTCTGTCTTTTTTAGCAGTGCTGCTTTTCCTTTCTTTCTGTACTCATTCCTCAGTACCCTCCTGACTCAGATTTATCTTCTGTCGGCGACCTCCTACATCACTCCAAGTGAACCTGCTCCTGTGCCACTGTCCGCTTCTGTCACATGATTCCTAAATCCAGGTTGGTGCCCCTGTGCTGGGAAGACGGATTTCTAACGTAACCACACAAGGAATGATTTTATTTTAACATCAAACGCTTTTTATTTCTGACTGTGGTGATACGGGCTTTTATGAAGAACACGGTGCAGTAGGATCTTTCAAGAGCACTATCTGGGCACACCCAAATGAAGGATGAGGATAAGCTGATGATACAGGAAATAGAAAGGATGTGGTTACCATAGAGAAATAAATGTCCTAGAATTTACTTTCAGAACTGATATGATACAATTTCAAGTCAGGGTTTATGATGCCCACTGCCTGACCTTTCTTGCTTAGAATTGTTTTTGCTATTGTAGGTCTCTGTGGGTCTCAAATAAATTTCAGGAATGTTTTCTCTACTTCTGTTACATATGCTAATTAGATTTTAATGAGGATTGTATCTGTTTTTTGTTTTGTTTTTGTTTGTTTTTCCAGTACCGGGAATCAACGTCACGTCCTTGCTCTTGCCAGGCAGGCGCTGTGACGCTGAGTGAGGATCGTATCTGGAGAGCAATTTTGAGAGTATGGTCATTTTTACTGTTCATTCTTCCTAACCAAGAGCAAGGGGTATCTTTTCATTTTCTGGTATTCTCTTTGTTCTCCTTTTTCATAGTATTGTAGTTTTCAGTGCAGAGATCTTTTACTTCCTTTGTTAGACAGATTCTGAACTATTATATTTTTCGATGCTATTGTAAAAGGAGTTGTTTACCTAATTTCTCTTTCAGTGAGTTTGTTACTGGTGTACAGGAAGGCTATTCATTTTGAGTGTTGAATTTGTATCCAGCTAGACTACTAATTTGGTTATTAAATCTAGAAGTCTTTTGGTAGAGTTTATGTGTTAATTTCCAGAGTTATCTCTCCGGTATGAGAAACTGAAAGTGTAAATAAGAACCAAAATGTATAACAGATATCTGGAAATAGGAAGAAATTTTCCAAAAGGAAAGAGGAACTAGAGAGGGGTAAGGGGGAAAGGAAGGGGAAAGAAAAATTATGAGAAAGGAAGGATAAAAAGGAAACAAAGCTTTGTAAATAAGGTAGGGATGAGGGATTAAAGGGAGGAAAGGGGAATGGGAAAAAAAGAGAAATCAAGATAGGTCATGTACAGATACAAATTCCCTAGGGTGAAAGTGATCATTATATATCTCAATTGTACCAATAAACTTAATAACAATAAAAAAGAAACACTATAATAGTAATCAAAACTGATACGATACAATAAAAAAACTTGAAACTTAAAAAAACTGCACCCTAGGATTTTGTAGTATTTTATTTGATTTAAATTGCTCAATTAATTTATGATCCTTATTAACATATTCAAGTACATACGTGTGTGTGTGTGTAAGAACACATACAGATGGTATATTTAGACTTTTGAAGGGTAGAGTAAACCAGGATAAGTAAAGCAAATATCTCCTGGTATAATCTGAGTGTAATCTTGCAAAGCTGTCTCCTTATAGTTGAGAAGATCAGTCCATGGTTCCAACTTCTTCTGACCTGGGGCCAAATAATAAATAAATTCCACTTATTAATAACCTAAAATATATCTAAAACTTTTAAGGGAATTTGTGTATAATTTTAAAGGTGAAAGATTTATTTGATATGAAGAGAAACCAGAGTTATGTATAGTTTTAAAAGACTACTTCATGCATGTTTTCTCAGATTTATAGAATAAGTAATATCCTTTACAGTCCACAACCGTTGTTAGTGAGCTAAATTGTACTTACTTTAAAACCTAAATCTTAAACCCTAACTCCCTCTTATACTACTCCAATTCCTAGGATTTCTCCATCTCAAATCAGAATTCCTGGTTTTCTGAAACTCATGGGACTTGGATATACATTTTATAGGTTCAGACTTGGATTTCCATCCCAGCTCTGCTACCCATAAAATGGGAAGTGATATTATCTCTTTTAAGAAATATTGCAAATAAGAAGACGTATGTATAAGACTTTTACTCAGTGTCTCACATGCTGTAGCTATTTAGTTAGAAGTCATGGTTGGAATTTTTGTTTGACATCAAGTCATTTGGTATCAATGAATTTTTGGATTGTGTATGAAACTTGTGTAATCTCACTTTATTATCTACTAGGAAGTTCAGCCCCTTTTTTCAGACCCTAGTGTGGGATCTGTGTCTTCTTCTCCCTCATCCTCACCACCACTCCACAGCTTAAATGGAACATTGAGAAGTCTGTCTTCTAAGGACCACCTATTAGGCTGTGGTGCCTAAGCTAAAAGCTCAGATTTTTAGGATACGTGAAATGTAAAATTTCTACTTCCATAGAAAGATGGTGGGCTGTATAACAATTTAGTTAAATGTGTGTAGTTCTGTATAAATATGATTTATAGCAATTCACTATTTGCTAATAGAACATAGAAGCATTTTACCCCATTCCTTTGCAGAATCAATAATCAGTCACTCATGCTATTATTTAGGATAGAAAAACAAATATCTGCAGGCTAAATATGAAATTGTTTGACTATTTCTCCAGTACATTAAATCTTGAACTTTTCATTTCACATCTTTCTAATTGTTCAGTTGAAGTAGTGCTAATAGTTCTGGCACTTTCATGCAGCCTCTTAAAAACAAAACCCTGGAAAAGTGTCCGTAATCATTAGAGCAGGATTTCTCCCTTTCATAAAACTAATATTTAAATATTTAAGAATACTACTGTTTTGTTTTTTGTTTTTCTTAAATATTAAAATTTTTACAGAAATGGTGCTTATGTTTAGTAATATGTATACATTATATACATATACATATATGTATACAAAATTTTATAAAAACCTATCTAGAAATATTCCTACCAAGGCATATACCTCATAAGAACAAGAGTCAAATTTGATAAATCACTATGTTTTAATGTCCTACAAGTTAAGCCTGATGTGTACAAGTGTCAATGGCTGAATAAAATAAAAAAATACTTTCACACATAAAATGATAGAAAATTGAAATTTTAGTACCATTAAGTAAAATATTACAACACTGCCCTGCTCAATTACTTGTGAATTGTTGTTTTTCTATATTTATTTGAATTTTATTATAATAAGGTAAATTAATTTTAATATAACTATGAGTTGTGCTTTCTGTCTCATACACTTTTCTATTTTAAAGATAAAAGAATGAAGATCTATTAACAAACACACATGCATTTACAAATTAACACGTAAACACATTCAAGGCTGTTTTCAAGCTATAACAAACTTAAGTATGTTTCACACACTCTAAAAGATTTGTTTCCTGAACTTTTGTGAGAAGTTCTGCTAATCTTTGATATGAAATAAATGTAACTGTAAGTAGTCACTACTTCCTTTGCTGTACTTTGGCTCTTACAGTGTACTGCTGTGTTTCAGCCGCCTACAGCCTGTTACTCTCATGGGCTCGCTACTGTGGGAGTCAAGTTCTTTTGCTGTCATCTCAAAGAAATGCATTTGAGTCCAGCTCCCCTACACTCTTCACACCTGCCCCTTCTTCCAGGATACTACTCTGATGTGTATTCCTTCTCTCATGTAAGCGCTATTTTCAACTTCTACTTTTCCTCTCTTTCACCCTGCTAGATAAATTATCCCTTCTCAAAAAAAGACATCCATTCTTATCTTTCTGTCTCATAGAATATTTTCTACACACCGAGTTTTAATGCTATTATAACTTCCCTATAAATAATGTGTGTTCTTGTGGAATTCATATCTTTGAACTAATTCTGTTTTCATCCTTCTATCTGTGTATTCTGTATTTGCACAAATGCATATTAGTTAAGCTACTAAACACAAAGGATGATATACATCTTCTGTCCTTCTAGACAGAAGTTCACCTTCTGGCATGGAAAAAGACATAAAAATTGGAGCTTGTATTAGAAGACATTATTGAGGGCTATGAAGAGCAAAGAGGATAAACTTTTGTTGTATTATCACACGTGCTAATCCTTTTGACTTAACAGTTGATTTATGTTTCCCTGATATGCAATTTCTGAGCATCTTTATGATCATGAAGTTTATTAAACTCCTCTGTTCTAGTAACTCTGGCATCTACTTCATGGTTACCTGCAGCATGGCAGCAATTAGGATCATTCCAGGTGTTGTAAGACACTTCTGACAACAGCATCATTAATTTTGGATTTTTTGCACTGACTAAAACAACTGTTGACCCGTATTCTGACCTCCAGTTCTTTTCCATGTGCCAAAGGCTCACACTGACTTTACTTTTTGCTTCTATTAAACAGAGACATCCTTCAGGTTGTCATTGAGGTCTTTATCAGAGTTTTTTTTTTTTGTTTTTTTTTTTTTTTGGTTTTGGTTTTGGTTTTTCTCCGGTACCGGGAACCGAACTCACGACCTTGCGCTTGCCAGGCAGGCGCTTTGCCGCTGAGCTAAATCCCCAGCCCCTTTATCAGAGTTTTTGAACACTTGTATCCACTACCAACTCTGATCCTGTAATAATTTGCCAATGTTTGTTTCCTCCTCTGTCATTTGTTATGTTGGAATGAGTGCCACTGACAATCATGAATGGGTTCTTAAATGTTCTGTTAAACATGTTCTCTAAAATTATCTCAAGCTGTAATGCTTTATAATATTCCTTAAAGTGTGTATTCAAAACTACATAAGACTTGTAGAAGTTCTCAAATCATTTTCCATTTTCATCACTAACTGCCATTAAGATAAAGTCTGTGGATTTTCCTTTCATTAGATTATGCAGCTTGTGCCTCAGTTTTGTCCCCCACCCTTGTGAGGCCAAATCTACTAGAATGCACACTTAATCATACTTTCCTCAGTCCCCAGTCAAATTACGAGTATAATTATTTCTACCAAAAGTATTAGGAAAAACATCTTCACTCCTTCCAGATGGGTGGAGATCATGTGATCCTCAAAGAGGCTGCCACAGAAAATATCTCCTGTGACAGCGCAACCTGCACTCTGTGTGGGGGAGAAGGAAGCAACCACCGCCCATAACATGGGTGCTTAGTGACTGATGAGTCAGCCTTCTTCTTCAGTGTCTTTCAAATTCAGTGACAAATAGGAACACTGAGGGAGTTATACCCATGCGTGTTTCTGCATCTTAATGACATCAAAGGAAGCCTATAAGAATCAGTTAAGAAGAAGCCATGCCCTCTGTGGTTATGCACATACTCACGAAAGCCATAGAGCATGCAATCAGCTTTTACTCTGGCTTTGAGCATGTGTTAGAAATTGAGTTCATAAAATAATTACAACCAGTTTCAGAATCCCACTACTGTGTGTGTAAGGAATATAACCAGCCCTCCCTGAGACTGCGCTCATTTTTACAATGGAACCCTGTAAATAAGACATGAAGTAAACTTTTGGAACACAATAAGTTCCAATATATTATTAGGTTAGGATTATAGGGAAAAAGCATCATGTCTAATGATAATAATATTCTGTACTAGTGTGTAATGTAGTGATGACCACATTCAGATGCAAGCTTTGCTCAATGTGACATAAGTACTCACCATTATGGGGCAAAAAGGAAGTTGCCTTTAGAAGATTAAGAAAAATAAAAGGAAGTTTTATGTTCATATGCAAATATTAACAAAAATTATATATAAAACATGTAAATGAAAATGAAGTTTGCTTCTGTATATATGCAACCTAGTGGTTATATGTTGTAGCCCCTGTTATGCACCAGCACTGGGACTGTGGCAATGGATTTACCTGACACTTTGTTCACTCTTCCATGGGTAAACCTCAAACTATTGCTGTGTCTACTCTGATTCCCCTTAGTACATGAAAGCTGACACATTTAAAAACATATAGTTTCAAAAAAATTCACCAACCACTCAGTTGCAATCTTTCCATTAAGTTTCCCCTTGATTTTACTATCCCAGGAGCAATGAAATCTTTTTAACACAAATTAAACTAAAAATCATCTATCATCTACTCCCCCACCTTCCAAATTACATTCATTTTTCCCACATTCTCATATGGGTCCCTCCAATGTCTTTTATTATAGTACCTCTTTGCTGAAAACATATTGTCATTTTCTCCTCCTAAGTGTCCCTGCCCACTGTCTAGATAGACTATCCTTTCTTTATTTTTTGTCTTTTTGAGAGAGGGTCTTGCTATGCAGTTCAGGCCAGCTGTGAGCTCACTTTGTACCCCAGGCTAGTCTTGAACTTCCAGTGATCCTCTTGCCTCAGCCTCTAGAGTGCTGGGATTACAGGCGTGCACCACCATGCCCAGTTTAGATAGAGTATCATTCTGAGGAGTGACAGATTGATATTCCAAAAAAAAAAAAATTTAAAAATAGCCCATGGAGAAAGGATGCCTTAACATCTCTTTGTTCAGAAGAATGTATATGACTTTCATGTTCATGTTTCTCACATTCTTTAATCACAAAATATTTTAATTTCATTTAAAGTGAGACTCCAGGGTTGGAGATGTATCTCAGCAGCTCAAACACCTGCATAAAGTGAGACTCATCTCTAATTTATCTCTGAAAATCCTGTGATTCCAACATGTGACCTGGTTCAAGTTCAAAACCCTGATTGGTCTAATTAGCATTGAACTTGACTCTTGGTCAGTGTTCTTCCTTAAAACTCTGTTCCTTCTTCCTTATTTATCTTAGCAACTAGCATTTAACAAAGTGTGTGGCTAGAGGGAAATGAAAGAGAGGAAGGAGAAAATGAGCCTCTGATTTTGGTGAAATTAGGACAATTCAGCATTTTCTTCTTTCTTATTTGTGAGAAAGGAAGACATTGACATTAATTTGGTTTGCTATTATTCTCTGTGGTATCAGAACTTTGAGACTGCATTTATGAAAAATATTAAAAATTATCAGAGTAATATAAAAACGGATAGGGTTCTGGCAGAATTCATCAGGTAAAATCAAAATAAGAAAACTAAGAAAGAAACCATGGACTTTGTCAGTCATTGACTGACACAAACCTAGGGAGTGAGTCTTATTTTCTTTTCCTCTTTCCTGGCACATAAATATTATCCCATGTGTAGGCAGAGAGTAAGAAGGATAGTTAGGAGAGTGTTGTCAAAGTGCATTTGACATGTTTTGTGTTTGTGTCAGAATATATGTATTCAGCTTCTTAAATGCTTTTTTGTTATTCTCTCCTTCCCAACAATATCAATTTAGGCTGCTCTTATCCTAAAGTATTATATCACAGCAAGCAGCCTCAATGCCTTCTTACTAATGCCATCTAGTATATACCTTTTTATCAGCGTTTAAGACTTTTCTATATTAGAAAAAATGTAAATAACTTTTAATGAGTATGCAGTCTTTCAAAAATGGCCCAGAGTACTTAATTGTTGAATGCTGAAAAGATAATTTTTTTCTGACAAAAAGAAGCAAAGAAGGTATCATATGGGCAAAAACGTAAGAAGATTGTGTGATAGAAAAAGATATAGCAGAATGTTGAAAGAAAGAAAGGAGGACTCCACTATATTCTTTTATTTACTTCTTATCTAAGACCTCTGTGTTGGGAGTCCTTAAGAACATACTTCCTTCCCCCTGCCAGAACTGGGGATTAAACTCACAGTGAGTTTTCACACTAAGGCCCACCCTACAGTCTTTATTTTCATTATTTTATTTTGAGACAGGGGCTTACTAAGTCACCAAGTTTCTTAGGCAGGGCTTGAACTTGTTCTGTTGGCTCAGGCTCCCAGTGTCTTGGATTATAGCGATATGCCACCATGTCAAGAACAGATCCACATTTGACTATTTAGTAGAACTCTGCATATAGGTATCTGTAGTTAAAACATTTATTACATTTCTGTTGTAAGGTTTTAAGGCCAGAATATAATGAAAAATGCATTCATAACCCCCATCCATGACTAAATATGAGGATTTTCATGAAACATACTCTTTCCAACAAAAAAAATGCGGTGACATGAGTATAAAATCATTACACACAGACACCAATTAGAAGCTCACTGTCCAACGAACTTTTTCTGGATGGGTCATGTATGCACTTTCTCACATGTACCAAAATTTCAGGTTCATAGAAAGAAAGTACTTGTTTAGCAAAATGGGTCATTTAAAATGAGGTTCAAATAACTGCATTTCTTTAGTTGGTGCGTAAGAAATGTAACCAAAAGTTAAATATTAGTGCTATTATTTTTATGAAAAGAAAGTGATTTGCAAAGCAATGCTTTAATTCGGTTCTCTTATTTCTTGTCAGGATTTTTATTACTATCAAAGTGCTTTTAAGCTTTTAGACAAAGAGTGGAGCAGATCATCTAATATTCTTCATGCTTCCTGAGGTAGTCAAGCTAGTGATGGCTTACACAGTTAAAATAACCTTAGGAAGCCTAAGCAGAAGTGCATACACTCAAGCAAATAAAACAACTGTCACAACCAGAATGAACGTGCATAAATTCTAATTTCTGACTCACCGACCACTTTAGAATGGTTGTGATAACAAAAGTGAAATGAACAGATCTTCAGAGGAAATGCACTCTCCCTTTCACTGAGTACATCATCTCAATTAAAATACACTATTTCATGGACTTTGGTATACTACAGGGTAAAAATGACTTTATCATATTAAATCATGACACATGTTTTTCTTTCATTTTGAAAAATGTAGATTCATTTTTTCTGAATCTGTTTTGACTTATTTTGCATATGACCCAGTTGTTTTAAATAAGATGATTGAAATTAATCTAGTGGGATTCTTTGATTTCACTTTTATCAAGAAATAGATATGTTTTATTTTTCTTACAGGTATATAAGTTCAACCTCTTAAACAATTCTGTTCTACTTTTTCTTATTCCAAATACCTTAGTGCAGGTCATTTTTATTCTAAACTCTTGAATTAGATCAACACAGTAAAGGCTTCCCTACCTGTAGCATCAACACCATGTTCTTCCCTCAGGTTTGGAAGCATGAATATTCGCTTTGCATCTGGACGTAAGCTCCATATCAAACATTCCCAGAAACTTTCCCATTCACTTGATAGTCCCTGTGTGAATGAGATTCTTTTCAAATAAATTGTTTTCAGAGGAACTTCTCCACCTGCCCCTGCTTCTAATTACAAATCATCCCAATCCATCTTCATGCTTCAGGGTTTTTTTCTTGGCATCCTTTCTCCCCAAACTTCAAATTTTGGCATCAAGGGGCTGGCAGCAAACTGAGAACTGGTGCTAGAAACACAAGAACCAGAGGTCACGAGAGTGAGGAGGACAGTAGGACTGCTTGATCCGATCTGTCTCCCAGCACCAATGGTCTAACATTCATTAATGCAGGTATTGTTAATTAGATTTCTGTCTTAGATATTATTACTGAGCTCGAATCAATGGAGTAGCTTCTATGGGTCAATTTAAACAAGGCTCAGTCATTAAACAGTATGGAGAGACCTCTTATACTAAGAAGGCAATATGTGATATGTGTAAGATATTCATGCATCATTTTTGACCCAGAATGCTTGAAAATATAACCAGATAAAAAAGTTATTGATGTGCATGCAGATTATACAAAAGCATTTTGGTCACAGGGAGAAAAGCTGAAATACTCAATAGCAAAGAAATATTTATACAATACTAAAACATTCATACATTAAAATATTAGACATTTTAAAAGTTGTGGGAGGAGGAAGAAGGGGATGATAAAAGAAAGAAGGTGTGCTATGTACATGTACCGACTTCCACAAAGAATGTAATTATTATGTACTGCAAGCATGTGCTGATACACTGAAAAACTTATGTTCATACAAATAAAAATACTAATAACTTGAAGAAAAGATGATCACATCATGTTAAGAAAAAATATAATGCTTATAAACAGTATGTTCTCAGACATGTATAGACAGGGATCAATAATAAAATAATGCATAAAAAGATATTCATTACCAACTGCTACTATATCGTGTTCTTAGTTCTTTATTATTTAGGGAAAAAGTAGTCATTTTTAAAGATATTTTAACATGCCCATGGGCAGGTCCTAGTGACATGAGATATGTTTTCCTTATGAACAACTTGATAAGACAAATTCTTTTTAATTAAAAAGAAAATAGTACACAAAAAGAACAATAGCAAAACACAAACAAAAATAGCAAGGACATTAAAAATGATACAGTGTTTCAAACCAAATGATAGGTATTAACAGTGGTTGCTACATTACATATAGTTATGTTCAATGAAGTTGCTCCAATTACCAGATGTAAGAATAGAAGATTGATCAAACCATTACAGGGAATAAAAAAATAATAATTTAGGCAAATTTTAAAGCAGAATATATATAGAATACTCAATTTTTAAAAAAAAAATATGTAAAAGTCAGATTGAAGCACATATTTGTTCTGAATCTGAGATTTTTCCAGACTAGTGCAGCTTCTTGTCTCAACCTGAGCTATCGTTGTCCACTACAGTGTGCTCCCTGACCAGTGATTCCCCCCCACCGCTCACACAGATTTTCCTTATAATCGGGACTTTTCTTGGACACATCATATTTCAGTGTCTTCTCTAATCTGCCTGGAAAGATCTTGCATGATTTTTCAGTAAATTATACTTCTGCTTGCCTCCACTTTAATTCCTTTCTGTGTCCTTTTATTGTACTCCAGTTGAGATAACAAACTAGGACAGCTCCCAAATAGCTACTCCATTCATTGGAGCATTGTTTACTTCATTTCCTTCATCAATGATTTATATTTTCTTGAGCAGATAGAACTGCTTAGGCGGCAAGAGGCCCGACTGATACTTCCTTTGGAGATAGACTCATGTAAAATAGTTATTTCTCTGAAATGTTTTCTTTTTCTTCAAGTTAAATCACACTGGATGCTCTTATCTTGAAATTAAATTCCCTTATTTTGCTGAATTGGACTCAGAAGAAAATACAGCTGGTAAAAACAATTTGAGTGTAAGATGTAACATAGCAAGATTTCTTTTACAACTCCCTCCTTCTTACATGAAGAGGAAATTCCTTTACTTTCTTATTATTACAGAATCAAAATTCATGATCTATTGGAAAAAAATAAACTCCAGAAACTGCTTTAAAAATAAATGTGCATTATAATGAAAATGTTTGAATTCCAGTTGTAAGACTCACGGGATGCAAGACCTTAAACAAGGTGCTTATACTAGATACCCTTCAAGTTCCTCCTGTGGTCTCAGAGATGCCTACTTAACATTGTTCTTATGAAAGTAAATAAATTCAAGCAATGATTTAAAATTAATAGGCCTTAAGCACATGCTTGCTACCTTTCTGTGGTGGAAGCTATTGCTCTTCAGCAAAGACTCACTGTGTAAATACATAGATGCCAATAATATGGACCAGAGTTTTGCAAAAAGAAAAAGTGTCCTTGGGCAGCTGCCTAACAAACAAGGCTGGAAGTTTAAAAGGAGCTCAATTTTTCCTCCTTGATCAGCTGGTAGCAAAGGAATTTGTAGAACGTTAAAGAGGAGAAGTGTATTCTTTGGATGGTAAGAAGAGATTTGTAGGGTTCTTCGAGTAGGCCTTGAAGGGTTCTCATGCCTCTCCCAGGCTGTGTGGTCCTTTCCAGGGGAGATAAATGTCATGTTCCTCATTGGGCATTTTGAACCTATGATGCTATTGACAGGAAGGGCTCCCTTCTATTTTTAAAGTCTATTCTTGACAAGCAGGTCCCCAAATACCCTTGAGTGGAGCCTGAAGGATTTTCCAAAGTTTAAGAACTCTATTATTTGAGGAGTTTATGTCCAAGTGTGTCTATCCCCTACCGAACTTCACTGTAACAATCTGATCCTTGAAAAAATAGTGTGTGGCATAGAAATTCTTTTGTTGTAGGCATATGTTCAGACATGTGATAAAACAGGAAAATTTTAAAAAAGAATAATAGTGTGAAGAACAGTGGATTTCATCAGGCATGGAGGAAAACTTCTAACCAATGATGATAATAGTGCCTTGTGTGGTTTTGCCTTTTCAAATGTAATAAAATAAAGATGTTTTCATCATATAATGTGAACATGCTTTGAGCTATGTGGAGAGATTGAGGAGAGAAGTTTAACCCTATAATTGTATTCTTAGAAAGTAGAATTTTTCTCCTACTCTTCTTCTCTCCTTTTTAAAGTTCAGTTAGTGGGGTTATGCAATGTAAACTGACTAAAAAGCAAATTAGCCCATAGAAGGAAATATATATATGAATACCATCATTAAATATGTAAGATCTCATATATATATGAGAGATCACTAAATATGTGACTTGTCATTGGAATTTAAAGCATTCTGGGAAAATAAATAACTTCTAAATAAATAAATAAATAAATTCTGCACTTATGGAAAAACAAATGATTTGGGTTTACTAGGAAAGATAGATAAGTTGTTAGAATAGACAGGACATTTGATAGTTGCTTGACACTTTCTGACAGTGGTGGCAGATGATTGTCTCTGAGAATAGAATATCAGCTTTTGTTTCTCCCAGGAAGGGGCTTCAGTGTAAGGAATCATGGTTATTTTACCATTGTTTCTTTAAAGACCACTTTACAGTTGAGGGATGACACTCTGAGAGAGAACTTAACTTTCCACCTTGCAAGCTATGCACAAAAATGATGCATATATCACTAGATGATTAAAAACACTTGTTGGGTTTTAGAGAATATCATTTCTTAGACAGTACCAAAAGTAAATACAAACACATACTTTATTCTGATCTTCTTGAGAACTGACATTAGTTAATCTTTATATATTTGTAAATTAATTTTATGTGGAAGGATGTTTCTAGCAATGCCAAGGGCACTGGACTCTGTCAAACAAAAACCTTATGTCAATCTTCAAAGAACACTTGGATATAGTGTATTCAAAATTGAGACAGAGGGACTATGGAAAAACCATGACCTGACAGAAGTATCCCCGAGATGACATTTCTAGCCCCCATCCCACACTGATATAAAATAAATCTTGGTCTTTCACTTTGATGGCTCAGTCTGTTTCTGAACTTGGCTGCTGCTCCCTTGCATTGTATCAATAAACTCTTAACTTTTCTATATTCCTTTCCTACAGGTAAATTCTTACCACCCATAGCACCAGCCTTTTACCTAACCACCTCCCCTGGCATTAAGACAGTTGAGTTCTCTTGGAGACTCTACTTTTACATAGAGGACTTTCAGGAACTCAAATGTCTTTACCTCTAACTTCTAAGCCAAGAGGCTGGTTCAGGATCCTTTCATTATGTTCAAGAATAGAGATTCACACATTATAAATCAGAGGAAGAACTGAAGATTATGAACAGGAGATGCAAATGAAGTCAGCTCAATTTTACTGAGCAATGCAAAAAAGAAAGGGAGGGTGTAATAGACCTTTAAGGAAAACCAAAACTGGACAGTAAAATGCTAAATATATTTTATCCAGAACGTATTACAATATGTGGAACAGCACCTCCATATAGAATGACTCAATTCTGAATACAGGAAAAACAAGCAGAGATGGATGGTCAAGCCTGGGATTCAGTGGGTATAGAATTAGTAAGAAGAAGCAACATGGGTAAGGAGAGGATTCTGGTGAAACCCACTCACAAGATTCTTACTAATGATACGCACAGATGATCAGACACTTCAAGAGAGGGATAAGGAATTTGGTTAGATATCAAAAGTGATCATATATTACAGATGGGACATTCTCTTCTCTTTAACTTAACAAGTTTTTAATTATAAGAAAAAAAGAAGTCCAGGAGGAAGGTTTGGTAGAGAGGAGGGTGTGGAGGAGGATGTGTCTAAGATTTAGTTAGAGAGGAAATAGGAAGAAACGCTAGCACATCAGAAACAAGAGGCAAAAGGAATGAACTTCTGGTATTCTTTACTTACTGAGAACTTATTATCTCTGGTTTCTTTCATCTCAAAAATTTGTAAGCTTGAAACTTATCCCTTGGTGTACACATGAATTAATATTTCCTGGCAGACATGCTATACTTTTAGATAGCAGGCAATTTAAAACTCAAGCACTTGTATGGGGAAAGAGTTACTAAACCAGCAGGATGAAAGACTGGTAAGGTCAGAGACTTAGTGGAGAACAGTATTCATCATGAAGGGAAAACTTCTAAGTGGTTACTCTTGAATGAACTGAATTGCTCACTGTGAAGATTATCTACTGCAAAGAAGTTGTCAGAGTTTTTTAACTTCTTTCCTAATGAAGCCTTTGAATTTGAATTATACTGTCAGACAAAAATGGGGGTAATGAAATTCTGGTGAGTAGAATAAAGGATAATTGTAAACTTTAATGAAAACAGAAAATAACAGCAATTTAGGAAACTCTTTGACATCATCCTACTGTTTCTAATTGGTAGGCAATTAGTGTACCATTGTCTCATCTTCCTTTCTTTTCCAAAAAGTATTTTTTTCTTCATTTTTAGCCACACACAGACAAATTCATCACACATTTTATTCCCCTACCATCCTCTGTTGGCCTTTCCTCTTAGGTCTTGTTCCTCTCTTCCCCTCAGTCATATATCGCTTAATAAGTGCATTTTTTCAGAAGGGATGCTAAACACAATTCCATATCTTTAGCCATGCAACTTCTTTCTGACTACTTGTTGGGAAACACAACTTGACTTTTATTTGTCAAAGGAGTAACAGTTGCCAAAACTATTTAAGGATGATGAAAAAATTTATCTGTACCAAGATGCCTTGCAGTTGATGTCTAAAATCTCATTATTAAAGATTAATTAACTGACATTTAGTGAAACCCTTTCCAGGAATATAAATATCTCCTTGTGGGTATTCAACAAATTGTAGTTAAATGGATCTTTCTATGTGCTTCCACATAAATATGTTTTAAATTTTTTTTTCAGTCCTTAATGCATTTCTCTCAACAGAGCTAAACTATGCATGTACCAAAGATAAGAAAGGTAAAAACATGGAGTCATTTCCAGTTTCCATATTCAGTAGTGAGTCCTCGATTTGTCATCCATGTGCATTTTGTGTAAGTCTG
This sequence comes from Chinchilla lanigera, assembly GCF_000276665.1. Classification (NCBI taxonomy): domain Eukaryota; kingdom Metazoa; phylum Chordata; class Mammalia; order Rodentia; family Chinchillidae; genus Chinchilla; species Chinchilla lanigera. The sequence continues at coordinate 5,140,635 of NW_004955424.1, read as the reverse complement.
ATGTCAATGGGTCAGTAATTGCAATTATTACTTAATTCTCAGTAATAGGATAGGATAATGTGAATAATGCTTCTCTATAACCATTTTCATACAATATGGCAGAGACAGCTTCCCTTTCTCTAAGTAGTAGTGTTCCCATCAGCAAGCTTGGGTTTTCTTTGTCAGACAAACACTGAAAACACATTCTGCTGTCGTATGTGTCAAGTGTCAGCATGCTACTCGATTGGTTCATCATAGTCCTTCAAATTAATAACATGAATGTCTAAATAAAACAATTATAGTAAAAGACACATTGGCATTAATGGCCCTTAAAATACTCTCCCTCACCTCAAACATACTTATCATTCTTGGCAGATTCTTTTACTGTATTAAGTTTAAAAACTATTCTTAGAACCCAGACAAATGTCTCTGTACTTATTCCTTATTCAGACAAACCACAAACCTGGCAAGAATAGGAAGGCTTTGGTAAACTGTATCTCTGCCATTTGGCTTCTCACAATAGAAGGCACATTGCCATGGAATTACTACCTTTTGGATCCATTTGTTCCTTCATCACATATATTTGGGAGGAACCAGGGAAATTAGGTTTCCATTTTTTTCTGGCTTCTGAAACACTCATCTGTTGTCAAAAATCTGTTTCTCTCTTTTGCATGTGATTGTGTTAAAACAGGGGAACATTTTCCTGTTATGTATGATTTCAAGAAAGAATGTTATAAGTACCCTATACACTCATAAGGTTTTTGCTAATTTTCTATCATTTTTGAAAAATTGAGGCATTTCTTGAATGTCATTGAAGTTTCGCAGGACAATAGTTCAAACACGGTTCAATAGCAAGTGTTGTCATAAAAATTCCTTTTTTAGGAATAAAGAAACATTCATTAATTACTCTTTTACCTCAACTCAACCAATACTGTGTGTTAGTATTTGTCTCTTGGACTCCCAGTGTTAGTCAGGATTCAAGTTACATAAGATAGATTCAATTCAAGAAAACATTAAAAAATGGAAATGCATTAGCTCACTTGCCTGAGGAGATCAGAAATTGAGTTGGCCTCTGAAACTTGCTAAATGCAAAATATGACTTTATATCACCTATCTTTCATTCATTCTTTAAGATTCCTGGTTCTAGAAAGAAAATCTTGCTTCAGAGAAATAAATGAGTATATTATTTGAATCATTTTTTCTTTTTTCTTCTGGTACCAGGAATTGAACTCACGACCTTGCCCTTGCCAGGCAGGCACTTTTGTTGCTGAGCTGAATCCCCAGCCCCTAGTATTTGAATCTTATGAACTAAGAGGTGAGAGGTTCTCAGAGGTCCAAAGATAATAGGTTCACTCTTGTTCAGTCCAGCAAGAAGGCTGGATCAAGATTAAGATGAATTATGACTTGGAATTACTGGATGCTAACCCAAAATCTATAGCTAGGGTATTCATATTACAGGTCTAGAAGACCTTCATCAAAATGAGAAAGTAAATTCCCCAATGGAACAAGAGTTTTATTTTGAGAAGATTCAGGGAATGATGAGAAGAAAAATAGCATAGACTAGAGTAGATGTCCTTACTGTATGGCTTTTCTGCATTTCCCTTGAGCTACAAGCATTTAGATTCAGATTCTTAAAGCAAAACCATCATTTTCAGAAACAGTTGCCTTTCCTTTTGTTCACTGTAAAATAAACATATCTTCAGGGCCACAGAAATTATGTTTATAGTTTTTCAAAGGAAAACAATTTTAAAAGGAGCAGTTGGTTGGAGCCATTCATACTCCAAAATATTTTTCCTATCATCTTGAGATAATACTACCATCTGTAACTACACTGCATTGGTAGCTCTTTTTAAAGTCTTATAGAAATGTGACTGTGTGATGAAAAACACCTGTATCCCAAGCTATTCAAGACATAACTGATTTTTTAATGGTCACTCACTGCTTATATTTGATCTTCAGTGAAGGAGGGGTGTGTTAATGCAGCCAAGTCTGATATTGCTCATTTTCAATCTGTGGCAAGGAAGCTGATACGAGGCAAAGAATAAATTCTTTTGATATGCAATAAATAATTTTCCATAATTTTGGGATGCATACTATTTTCCTGCAATCCCTTCTCATTTTTCCTGGTCTGGAATAAAATAACTATGCTTGCCCTTTCCTGAGACAGCTCCTCAGATATATCCAGATAGAGCTGCTGTTCCTCAGATAGACACCCTTTCTCCAGCAAGGTGAAGACAGTTAACAGTTTCCTTCATTTGAGGAATTCTAGCTCATTCCTCTGTAAAGGACTTATAATTTCTCACAACTGACTGAAAGTTAGGGGAAAAATAATAGTTTTCCAGGGGCACAGTTTTGAATTTTTTGTTTTGCAGGAAAATAAAAGACTGATGTAACTAGAAAAGACATATAAGTTTAAAAAAAGAAAAACAAAAGCAAAAACCTAAGATAAGTTGACTTTTGTGCGGTACTGGGATCAAGCCCAGAGGTACTCTCCCACTGAGAGACATAATTTTTTTTAATTTTCTGAAAAAGTCTTGCTAATTTGCCCAGGTGGAATTCGAGCTTGCAGTCCTCCTGCCTCAGAAAACCCCCAGGAGGTGTTATTTATTATTACTATTTTATTACTATTATTATTACTAATTATTGCCAGTTGTAGTAGTAATAGTAGTAGTAGTGATAGTAGTAGAAGTAGTAGTATGTTTTTTTTTTTTGGTATTGGAGATTGAAATCAGGGTCTTCACACTGAGGTAAACTATATCTCTTTTCTTTATTTATTATCTTTGTAAAATTTTGAAATATAGTCTCCATAAGGTGTTACACCGCCCAAGCTGTATTGAAACTTGTGATCTGCCTGCCTCACTCTCCCACATTGCTGTGATTATAAGCCTGGGCTATCATGCCTGGTTTAGGAAGTGCTGTTCCGCTGATCAATTTTTCTTTTGGATCTCATGGTTAGTAATTCTCATTCAAAAAAAGAAATACTTCTCCTCATCCCCATCCCTGAGGACAGTAATAAATACAGCTAGAAATTTCATTGCTTATTGTCAGGCTGAACTTTATTTTGTTTAATTGTCACAACAGTCCTGACAGTCATGTTTAATTATCCCTCCTTTTCTGTTAAAGAAATTGAAGCTTTACAACTGTAAGAACAGTTTCAGGGGCTAGAATTCAAACTCACTCTCATCTAACTTTGAAGCCTCCACTTCTTTCTGGTTACAGGGCTGTTGAGCAGCGCAGCCTGTCCTGGGACCAGTTCAGGGCTGGTCATATGAGTAAAGGAGATGCTTCTTTGTTTACTTCACTGCTGCTTATACTATGCACTGCGTAGGAACCTCAACACTGCACCCAGTGAAAGAGTTCAGTGGTGGGAGACCATATGTTGTATGGTTTTACTTACATGAAATAAATAGAAGAGGTAAATCAGTAAGAGTAGTTGCCTCAGGTTGGTTATGTGATGGGAATTTCACATAATTTCTACGGGAAATGGGCAAAAATGGGGAAAAATTTTTCTTGTGTTATGGGGAAGACTTTAAATGTATTATGCTGACATTTGGAGAAAAAAGTTAAGTTCCCACAGATTAAAAATTGTATATTTAAAAATGAGAAATCTTATGGCGGATATGACTCGGGGAGGCAGTTAACAAAAAAAAAATTTTCTTATAAAATTATTTCAAATGAATGAGGGTAGCAAGTTGTAGAGTTCATACTATGTTGGTACTGTTTGTTGTATATTCTGAGAAGTTATATGTTTGTTATGTTACAACACATATATACATGTTGAATATAATGTATATACATGTATATAGTTGCGTACATATATGTACCCATATTCTACACATCTATACACATATGTGTATGCATAGGTAACATATATGTACACATATAGAGAACATATATATGTACATAGAGAATATATATAAAGAGAATATATACACATTTATATAGAAAAACTGTCAACTTATGATAATGCTATCTTACCACTTAATTTCTTTAAAAAGAACTTTTAATTTATTTAAGCCTATCATCTTCATTATATCATAGATGTAGACATAAATTAATGCACAGTTATGATGAAGTTTGTATTTGTTCTTATAATCACATTCACCATTGCTTTTTATCCTATTTTAAGATGACAGTTTGAAAGTTGTTTGTTTTTTTCTGAAAGATTAAGACATGTCAAACAGATACATGTTCTAATCTATGATTAACAACAGAATGGAAAGAAAGCAAAAGACCAAACTAATTCCCAAGGCACAGAGTCACATAGCTTAGTAGAGTGAAGGTTCACGCTTTATGTGGGAGAGACTTAGAGATAACTGGGAAAAAATTAGAAAAGGGCAAGAGGGCCTTCCATCAGTGTCACCACAGAAAATGGTAGAGGCTAAGCCAACACCTAAGATCCCTTATGCATCATTATTTATGCATTTGTTCCATTCCATGTCCACAAGGGAGCCACTGCTGAAGGGTGGCATCTGTATCAACAGCTGTTTGTGTACCCCCATAAATTAGCCTACAAATGTGTGGCTACTTATTTCTTAAGGTTGTTGAGCCCAATTCAAACTCATGTGACCCCTTCCCTGGAGAGCAGTTCAGAATACTCATACAACAACACTCTTCTGACATTTTACCTAGACTCTGTCAGGCAGATAGTTATTTCATACCAAGAACCCCACTATTTCTACCCCAGTAAGAGTGAATAGCAACAACTACTAGCCTCTCTTCTACTAATCACTCTTTTAGAGGGAAAAATAAGATAAGTACATTTTATTGTGACTGCTGCCAGCCTCAGACAGTGGATGAAGTGTATCATAAGGAGAAGAGTACAGCGTAAAGATCAAAATGCATATGTTACATTCAGAACTCGTTAGTTACTTAACTTTGCCAATGTTATTTCACAGCTTCTGGAGTTTTTCTTTCCTGTAATATCAGTGGTAATGACTATCATTCTAGTGTTTTTCTAAAAACTAGATAAAGCTGAGTAAGAATACTGCATAATATAGTACCTCAAATATAGCAAATGTCAATACATCTGTCATTATGATCATTACCACCATTATAATTATATAATTGTCATAATTAGTTCTATTAGTTTGGAAAGGACACTCTTGTCACTGCATCCAGGATTATGGAAGGAGCAAGGTTATTTTGACTTGTAGACTATTTTTGGACAAGTGACTGTTGTTATTATACAAAAGCCCATTCATTGCTAAAGTGCCTTTATTTCATGTACAACAGTGGGGTACTTCAGAGACTTTGAATCATTTACCATGTTTCATCCAGTTTCGTTTTGTAGGGATGTTTCTTTGTGACCTTAATGTAAAGCTATTGTATATTTTCATTCTAAACCACAGACAACAAGCATGTCACATCTGAAAATTTTATTATTCATTGTATCTTAAGAACTCTTATCCTGCTGTAGGTTTGAGTGCTTATGTTACCATGCTGACATTTCATATGAGCCATCACTATATCTGGATTTATTGCCTGGGTGTAGAAGTTCTTTGTTTTCAGTACTGTAGCACCATCTGTTAGTCCTTGACTTTTTCTTATGCTTCTGCCTTTCAAAGATGGGTATTCTTTTGCAAGGCTTGTTCCATATACATAATCCTAGGAAATATAGTGCAATGAGGCTAACATGTTTTTAAAATTTACATCACAATGGGTGAAAGATATTATTTTATACATACTTGTTAATGGATATACGTCTCTCTCTGTATATCTATATATCCACATATATATCTGTACATATATATTGTTATATATCTATATTCATTATCTATATATAGATGTTTGTATATATCTATCTATATCTATATGTATGCCTATATCTATATATATCTATATCATCTATCTATATTTATATCTACATCTATGTATTTGTATATATGGATATATAGATATGTGTATATATCTACCTACATATATCTATCTATATCATCTATATCTATACATATACCTATCCTTATATCTATATCTATACCTATATCTATATTATCTATCTATATTTATATCTATATCTATGTATTTGCATATATATAGAGATATAGATATTTGTATATATCTATTATCTATATCTATATATCTATACTTCCTATACCTATACCTATATCTATATTATCTATCTATATTTATATCTATATCTATGTATTTGCATATATATAGAGATATAAATATCTCTATATATCTATACATCCCAGCAACACGGAGAGTAGATTGAAGCAGGGAGTTGCATTTGAGTTTTCTCTCAGTCCATGAGAGATCGCACTGAGTTAGAAATATCTAGGTAAATAATATTCAACGTGGAATAAAAAGACTGCAACAGTTTGAAACAGGGATAATACAGATTGAGTAAAGCAGTTCTCAAAGGGAATAGATTTCCAAAACAACTCCTTCATTGTTTACATCATGGAATATAAAATTATTCTTCTGTCATGTTATTTAAGAAATCATATGAATTATATGTGCAAGAATTATTTCATGTTAATTATTATGGCCACACAAAGTTGTTTTATCATAATCACATTTTTAATTAATGGAATAAGTTATTTTTTTCATTTTTAACAAATGAGGTGGGAAGACAAATAGCGTGTAAATCAAGTGCATCAACAAGACCTAATTTGAGTTAGATGGTGTTTAAATCTCCCATTAATACAAATGTCTGTGGCAATTTATTAAAAATGACAAAACATAAAAATATCGTAATTTTAAGAATATTTTATTTTACTGTTAAAAAAATCTCCTTTCCAAAGTTTTTCTTCTAACAAATAAGTAGAAGAGCAAGATTCAAAAGAAAAGGATGAGGGGAAAATTGAAGCCACAAAGACAGGATTATCATAAAGGTTCCTCAAACTTCCGTAAACAGTTATGATAAAGTTAAACTTTGTCATTTCTGGGAGTATGCGCTTAGCCTTCTGTAACTGGGAAGACAATTCTGTAGAAGAAAGCGCTGCACAATGCTGGCCAACAAGACTTTTCCTTTCACTTGTTTGGGAGCATACTGTGCTGTGCGAAGGAGAAATGTGTTAGCACTCACTGGATTGTTAGAGCCTTTTTACTCACTCATTTAAAAATATTTTAATTGAGGGCTCGAGGTTTAGCTCAGAGGCACAGGGCCTGCTTGGCAAGCACAAGGTCGTGAGTTTGATTCCCGGTACCCGTAAAAAAAGCAAACAAAAATATTTTAATTGGCACATAAAAGGTATATTTACTGGGCAGTGATTAGCATTTCCGTCTACTTAGTTTACTATGGTATCTCGTTGATAGTGGTTCCTCAGTTCACGAACTTAATTCTTTCCATGATTTCGGTTACAGAATTATTCCATCATTCCGGCTGTACCAGCAGAACAAATTCTTCAACCAGAATCACGGAAAGATTTAAGATGGTGGATCAAGGCACTACTGTATTTGTGCTCAGAACTCTTAAACTGGTGGATTCTAGTTCTTTCCAAATACCTAACACATTGTATTTTATTTTTTTATTTTTTAATTTTTTTTTGGTTTTGGTTTTTCTCCGGTACCGGGAACCGAACTCACGACCTTGTGCTTGCCAGGCAGGCGCTTTTGCCGCTGAGCTAAATCCCCAGCCCCCCAATCCCCAGCCCCCCAAATACCTAACACATTGTAAACGATAGCTACACTGCTGTTTGGTTGAATGCTAGAACTTAGTGCTTTCATTTCAGTTTTGTTACCCATTGATCAAAAACTCTCTCTCCACCCTCTTTTCTTTTCCCTCCTTGCTCTGGTGGATTGACAACTGGTGGTCAATTTGTAACACCTAGCTGAAATTAAACAGTGTGGCACTGAGTGTGGGAGGGCCACCTGAGGATTGTTGCCAGAAGTACAAGAGGCAGAACTGGAGAAGAAGAGGAGCAGCTATTGGGAAGCTACTGGAAGCTGTTTGAAAGCTGTAAAGAAGCTAAGCGGGGGTTAGGGAGCTTCTAGTTCTCTTTGGCTATTTTACTGGAGGACCTTGTCATGCTTGCTTTCCTGATGAACTTAGCTGTTTTCTTCAGAGGAGGAGTTCAGGGATCTTGTTGTCACTGAGAATGACTACAGTTCACTTTGGGGAAGGTCTGGTCCTCACTTTGAGGATCGCTTCCTGGCTCTGGAAGGGAAGATGATGCACCACTCAGCCTCCTGGAGAAGTTTGTCCTGTTGGGTTTCCTGGTGGGAACTCGGCTGTCCTCATCAGCAGAGGAGCTCAGGACCTCTGTTTTCCTGAAGATGGCTGTGGTACTTTTCAGGGAGGTCTGGTTCTTACTTTGAGCATTGATTCCTAGCTCAGTTCAGATCCCTCAGGCTGCTGGCATAGGACATTCATCCCATTTGCACAGACTTTCTAGCTTCCATCACTGAGCTTTGGACCTTCACAGTGCAGATCCATAAGACAGGCCTGCATGAGACATTGTCAAGGGCTCTAGGCTTCCAAATGGATTTGTGGGAGGCATTGTTGTGGGTTCTAGGTCTTCAGCCGGACTCACGCAGGACATTACTGTAGGATCAAGGCCCTCAGCTGGATTCTTTGGGCTTTAGTATGTGGACAGATTTCCTGCACTTTATTTTTGTATATGATCCATTGGGTGACTATTATAAATAATCTTATAAAATATGTGTCTATATTATATTGTTCCCCTTGCAAAACCCTAAGCAAAAACATGTCTCTAGTAAAAATTATTCTATTTCTGCTAAATCAACTTTTAAAGTTTATTACATATAAATGATACTTACAGCATTTGTGTTTGTGTGACCAGCATAATACAGTAACCACCATTTCCATCTATGTTACTCAAAATGAGAGGATTTCATTACTTTAGTGGCTGAATAATATTCCATTGTGTATTTGACTTGATTTTCTTTATCTGTGCATGTGTGTATAGACATATTGTTTCTTCCTCCTATCAACTATTGGGAATACTGCTGCAATATATATAGAAGTTCAAGTACCACTGAACTTGACATATTGACTTAATTTCTTTTGGATAAATACTGATATTTATCTAACTATATATATCAATATAGATATATCGATATAGATATAGATATACTTTTACTATGTTAAGGAATTTCCATGCACTTTTCTATAAAGGTTATACTAGTTTACATTCCCACCAATAGCATATAAGGGTTCCCATTTTTCTTCCACATCCTTACTAGCATTTGTTATTCTCGTTTGGATTAAAGACATTCTAACTTGTATAAGATGTTGTCTTACATTTCTACTTCCCTGCTGATTAATTATATTGAAAAGTTCATTTCATACACCTGTTGATCACTTGTGTATCTTTTTTGATAAATGCCTACTTAAATTGTTTGTTCAGTTATTTACTGGATTATTTGACTTGTTGTTGATTCTTTTTATTTTCTGCATATTAATCCCTTAATAAGTGAGTCATTTATAAATGTTGTCCTCATAAAGACAATATAGATATTGTCTTTCATGTTTTCTTTTTGCTCTGTTGACTATTTCCTGTTCAGCACAGAACTCCTTATTTTGACATAATATATTTAGCTATTTTTACTTGTGTTGTCTCTACTTTTCATGGTTTTTTTTTCCCCTACATCAATGCCTTGTAATTTCTTTATGATTTATCACAGTACTTTAGTTTCAAATTTTCAAAACTACATTTAATACTTGCATTCATTTTGTGTTGATTTTTGTACATGATGTGAAATGAGATTCAATTTTATTATTCCCCATATGTGTTTTGCAACTGTTACATGAAAATTCTGTTAATGTCTCTTAGGTCCATTTGGTCTACAGTGCAAATCAACTCTAATGCCTCTGAGCATTGCATTTCACATTCCATAAAGGAAAATGAAGACATGGAATCCAAAAATACAATAATATTGGAGTTTATCTTTCCCTTTGGATAGAGAATAAGCCTTGCTCTATGTAAAGGTCCAAACTGTTAACATCTATATATCTGTAATTAACATTTCTTCTTTAACTGATCCTTTTATCATTATTCAATAGCCATCATTAACTTTTCATTTTTAATTTAATGGTGTATTTTCTTGGCTATAAGTATTCAATTTTCATTTTTTTTGGTATAGAATGTAGTTTTCCATCCTTTTCTTTTAGTCAATGCATTTTTCCTTCCTTTGTTTTTTTGACTTTTCTGGTGAAGTGGGATTAGTACTTCCTTTTTCTTTTAAACTACATTCAGCTTATTAGGTTATAGGTAGATACAGAATAATTCCTTTTATTTTCCAAATTATTTTCTGGTTGCTTTAATTTTTAAAATTTCTTCCTCTGTATTCATCTTTGTGACATCATATTTTCCTTTGTTTATACATTTTCATACATTTTCCCCTTTATCTAGTATTTGTTCTCCTAGTGAATTTTATATTATGAATATTTTCATGATGGTATTTATTGTTCTTTCATTTCCAGATATAGGGCTTCCTCAGGCATTTTTTTAAGGTTAGCCTGATGGTTTTGAATTCTGTTTGTCTTGGAAAGGCCTAAGTTTCCCTTCATTACTGAAGAATGAGTTTCCTAGGTGTAGTGTTCTTGACTAACAGTATATTTTTTAATCTTATTTTTATTATTTTAGTGCTTTAGTACATATACATGGTAAATACTGTTTACAATCATTGTGGGGAGTTGGTACACGTAAATCACACCTCTTAATTCCCATTTTCATTCCTTTTCCCTTCCCTTCCTCCCTCCCACCTCAACCCTTGATAACCTTACTTATTTCTTTTATTTCATATTTTCAGTGAACTTTCCATTCTTTCTGGTCCTGTAGGGCTTCTCTTGAGAACTCCAATGTTTTCTAATGAAGATTTCTTTATATGTGACTGAATTGTGTTTTGTTTTTCTCTTGAGATTTTTAGAATTACTTTTGCATTAGATTTTGGACAGATTATATATATTGCAAAGAGGATAATTTGGATAAAACATAGTTGGAATACTTCATGCTTTGTAGATCTGAATGTATTATTATTTTTAAGAATGATTTTCCATTTTTAAAAATTTTCTTCTCTATTATGAATAAAGGTGAATATTTATTCACTTAATGATACCCTGTAAGACTTGCAGGCTTGTTTCTTTTTCTGTAAGCCTCCTCCTTTTCTGTCTTCCTGACTGGATTTTTACCAAAGACCTGCCTTTAGTCTCATAAACATCTCAATCCAGTCTGTTGTTGTGGCTCTCAATGGTGCTTTCACTTTACTTCATGAATTTTTCAGCTCCAAAATTTTTTCTTTCTCATGAAGTTTACTTCCTAAATTTTTAACTCATATTATGAATGGTTTTTCTAATTTCACTGAGTTGCCTGTCTCTATTCTCTTGAATCTTGATTTCCCACCAAATCATTATTTTGACTTTTTAAACCATTTCAAAAGAAGAATTTTTTTAATATTCATTTTTATTACTACATGTTTTCAGAATATGATTACATTCTTTTTGGGAAGTTGGAACATGTACATAGCACATCTTAATTTATTTTCATTTTCTTTCTCTTACCTCCTTCCTTCTATCTTTTGGCTCTTATCTCATTTACAAAAGATTTATCTATTTATTTCTTATTATCTTTATTTTGCTCTTTATTTATATTTTGAGTTTCCCATATAAGAGAAACCATATGATAGTTTTTCTTTCATGTGATTCCATTTTCTTAACATAATAGTTTCAAAGTGGATACATTTGCCTACAAATGATACAAGTTTATCCTTCTCAATGGGTGAGTAGTACTTCATTGTGTATAACAATACATGTTAAAATTTTTTTTTCACTTGTTGATGGACATATAAGCTACTTCTGAGATTCATCTATTGTAAATTTTGCTGCTATAAACATAACAATGCATGTGGCACTGTAATATGATATCTTCATTGCTCAATTTGCTGACTATTCCTTTTCTTTGAGGTCTCTTTCTACATTTTCCTTGAGGCCATTTTGTTCCTTGAAAGTATTTTATGTTCATCCTTTGTTGGGAAGGTAGCACGTGAGGCTCTGTACTCAGTTTTCTGATATCATGATCTGATTTAGGGTTTTATATCTGCCTTCTACTTGAATTTTCTGATGCTTTATATCCAATAAATATGGTTGAGTTGTCTGAAGTAAATAAGAATAAATGTATGCACTAAAAATAAAACAGCTCAGGTGCAACTCAATTCAAGTGCTTCATTCGCTGCATCTCTGTTTCACTGAGAACCAACTGCACTTGGGTATTAGCTAAGGGGAGCAACATGGACACAGTAGTGGAGAAATATTATCCTCATGTCTTCATCTTTGCTTCATCAGACTTCTTCCAATAATATTTTATGAGATGTAATGAGTTGGAAAATTTTTTCAAAAGTTTAGACTTATGACCACTTTCAGAAATTTAAGATTTTTACAATAATTCTGTCCTTATTAAGTTCTCTTTCTCTTAGTAAAACATGGCTGTTCCACCCATGGGATAATTGTTTATCCTCACAAGACTTCAGTATTTGAATTTAGAAAATGTAATAATATCTATAATTTAGGTGTGTAAGGCTTAAATAAGACAATGTCTATAAATGTAGTTTTATGCCTCACCCAAGATAGCTACAATTAGAGTACAGCAATAGGTAACTAGCCAACTGATATGTTTCAGTCAATATGTAAATAAAGACAAATGACTTTTATTCATATTTCCCCCATACTTTTATTTTTATAAAATTCAAAATTATGGTGAGATTGAAAATGTAGTGCAATGAACAATGACATCCTCTTAATCTGTATCTTCTCATCAATGTTTTGACTCCATTTCTCAGTAGGTAATGGATAGGTAGAGAGATACATATGTATGTTGGTAGATAGATTGCTTTTGCTGAACTATTTGAGAAGAAGTTATAAACTTGACACTGAAAACCTATATACTTCATCTTGTATCTCTTATGTACTATTATTTAAGTTGTTAGGGTGAGAGTGTAATTACTTTTATGAAATCTGTAGCTTGTGAGATTAAGTTTCAGCCAAAGCTCAGTGAAAAATAAAAGCTTATAAATCACTTTCCAGATGGATAGAACACTGTGATTTTTAAAAGTCATATACATCCACTTTCTCATTGATTCAACCTTAATACTGTGATATATTGGGGAAGAACATGCACTATTGTATTGTCAGTGTTTAGAATAATAGCAGAGAAAATTAAACCCTGAAGGATTGAGTTGTTTGAAATCAACCAGTATGATTTAAAATGCTGGCTCCATTACTTCAATTTGGTAAGTCTCATAGTGAATAGAAAGAAAGATCTAAAGGTTAGACAACCTGCTAAATACTTGGAATCAGTGTGAAATTTATTAATTCAGTCTTTCTGTACAGTACTGAAGAGGTGGTACGTTTCATCACCCATCATGTTTGTAGGAAGTTAAGAAGAGTAAATGTAACAAACTTAATCAAATTTATTTAATAAAAGTTTTATGTGACATAAGAACTTTCAGGAATGATGACCCAAAGACCCAGAACAAACTGCTTTTATGTTTAGGTTCCGTGAAGAGTGGACAGTTGTGGAGAAATGTGATTGGATAAGAAATATGATTTCATGGTAATACACATATGGGGAAATCATCAAGGCCTGTCCTTTCTCGTTCATCTGGGTTCTTTGTGCAGCATTTCCTATGCTATTTTTCAAGGAGGAAGGAAAATATGTGGTTGTCTGAAAAAATCTGGTTATCTGGTTTTGGGACAAAGAGATTCTTGATTCTATGATCCAAATTCGGTCAGAGAAATTCTGACAACTGTGGTTTGCTTCAAAGGAAAAGGAGGGACAGGAGACAGAAAGGCAGAATGTTAGAGAGAAATTGCTTTGGAGGCATACCAATCTCCTTTGATTCTGTAGATCAAAGTACTTAGCATTTCAGCACACCATCCACCGGTATATTCATGTTTGAGCCCCAACATTTGGAGTCATTTTACTCAACTTAAAAATGATGGCCAGAAACTCAAAAGAAACAATTTTCTCCCAATGTGTAAAGGGGTAGAACTGAGAATTACAACTTATTCTTGGACTCTAAAACTGCGGTAGCTCCGACACTAAATTGAGACCACCAAAGTAATTTTACTTCTCAGTGTTTTATTTTCTGTAAAAGAAAGCAGTCAGTAAAATTAAATTAAAAACCAAAGCTTAATGGATATCTTTTCCTGTCTGTCTTTCATAAAATATGAATGGAAAATAATAAACTTCCTGAATAATAAATTTAAATAATGCAAGAAAGCACTTCTTGTATGTAAATTAGTTGAAATGTACTAAGCTAATATCTTTAAAATCAATCATTTGAAGGGTTCAATTAGGAAGTTTTCCCATCATCATAGAGTTTGTAAAAAAAAAAAAAAAAAAGAAAGTAGAGTGAACTTTGGAATCTGAATGTGATGGTTCAGTTTCAAATGTTGTTTTGATATAATTTTGGATAAGACAAATTCAGAAGAGAGTGGTCACTTTTAGAAGTTCCTTTCTATCTTTCTGTTTTTTTACCTCCCTAAAACTGTGTAACTACCTGTTCTTTGTTTAGCATTAAATTCACTAACTAATGGCTTCAGAATGGTACTGCCATGTCTATTTTTTCCATGAACACATTTGTGTTTGTATGAACAGATTTGTGTTGTTTCTGCAATTTTTCAAAATATCTATTGCATTAGAAACATTAACTTGGGCCCGAGATATAGCTTAGTGGCAAAAGCATTTGCCTGGCAAGCACAAGATCCTGAGTTCAATTCCCAGTACCAAAAAAAAAAAAAAAAGACTTCTAGAAACATTAACTTGTGGGGCTGAAACATGTACTTAAGTGGCAAGAAATAGATGACAGGAAATTATTTGACACTGTATCAAATCATAGTATTCTAAATAATTATAAAGTACTAAACTGAACTAATTTGTAAGGTTTTGCAGGAAAAATAGCCCCAAGCTACATTATTTTCTATTTACTTCAAGAGAAGCTTGCTCCAAGGTCAGATTAATAAAAACCTAGTTCTTTGGCAATGTTCCCCATCTGTGCACGATTCTTCCTGTAGTTGGATCCTCTCTGTCCCCTCTTTGGAGTTCTAATGAGTTCCTACACTCGCTTTCCATACCCTGTGCAAAATCTAATTTAACAGTTGTTTAACTCTTCATGGGAATGTAACTATAGCAACATTAGCATTATTCCATTATGTTTACCTTCACCTGAGATGAGGCATTATGTTCTAATTCTTACACTTTAAAAAATAATTAACCCAAAATCTGTTACAAAATAGAGTAATCCCAATTATATAAATTTCTAACATCACCCAATAAATCTGTGTATATAAGTGTTTACTAAAGATTCTAAAATTATATCTTACAAAGTGACCAGTTTCTGTATTTCAGGTGACTCCACTCTGATGATTCATGCATATTTTGACTGGAAAATGACTGAATTATGCATAAATGAATTAACTTTGATTTTGTTATATTCATTCTCTTAGAAGAAAATATAATGAAATATTATAGATTTATATGCTAAAGAGATTTCCGTTAATTTTAAAGAGAGTAGTAAATGAGAAACAAACAAAAAATAGAACAGTAGCAGCATAAGAGTATCACAAACATAAACAAATCAAAGAAAGAACATTCAAAGTGATACAGGGTCTCAAGACAAATTAATACCAATCAACAGTGGTTGTTACATTATATATCACTATCCTCAACTGCATTGCTCAGATTACCAGATGTAAGAATGAAAGAGTGCTCAAACCGTTAAAGAGAATAAGGAAATAATTCTTCGACAAAACATTAGAGATAATACAGAGTTTCACTAGACAAGATGGTACGAGTTCACCATTGTAATTCCATTGCATATTTTTACCTTCAAGTACGTTGCTCAGACCACCAGACACAAGCATGCAAAAGCGATCAGAACATAAAAGATTGTAAGCATTAACTGTTCATTTCAATACGCCATCAGATATCAGCAATATAGTTATCATAGCTATTCATATATATATTTATATTTTGCGTTTTCTTTCCTTTTTTTTCTTTCCCTCATCCCATTTGTACCTTCTTTGGGACCATTTCTTTCCCTTTTCTACCATCTATTGTATGTTTTGAATTTTACCTAGTCTTTCAGGTTCCTACACCAAGGAGACAATATGATGTTTACACATCTGGGTCCAACTTATCTCACTTGTGAGTATGGTTTCTAGTTGCATCCATTTACCTACAAAAGCTTTGTTTATCTTTCTTAATAGCTGAGTAAAACTCCATTTTATAAAAATACCACAACTTTTTTATCCATTCCTCAGTGGATGGGCATCTGGGTTGTTTCCAAGATTTAGCTATAACAAATTGTTCTGATATAAACATAGGTGCACATATATCGCTGTGGTATGATGTCTTGAATTCTTCTGGGAAAATACCCAGAAAGGGAATAATTAGCTTAAATGGGACTTCCAAACCTAGTTTTGTGAGCAATCTCCAAATTGATTTACACAGTGGTTTCACCAATCTACACTCCCACCAGCAGTGGAGTAGGGTACCTTTCTCTCCACAGCCTCTCCAGCATTTGTTGTTGGTTGACTTGTTGATGATAACCATTCTCTGGGGTGAGATAGAATCTCAGTGTTGTTTTAATTTGCATTTCTCAAATGACTAATGACGCTGAACATTTTTTCATGTATTTATTTGCCATTAGTATCCCTTCATTAGAAAAGTGTGTATTCATTTCAGATGCCCATTTTTGGATTGGGTCTTTGAATTTGGGTGATCTGATTTTTTTTAAATTTTTTATATGTCCCAGATAGAAGTCTCTCATCTGAGGGGCAGTTGGCTAAAATTTTTTTTCCCAATTTGTTGGTTTTCTTTTTGCTTAATTAGTGATTTCTTTAGATGTGCAAAAACTTTTCAATAAGATGAGATCCCAGTTGTTAATTCTTTGAAGTATTTCCCATGCAGTTTGGTTTTTGTTTATGAACTCTCTGTCTACCCCAATGTCGTCAAGATTTTTACCCATGTTCTCTTCCAATAAATTTAATGTTTCTGTCTCAATATTTAGATCTTTGATCCATTTGGAATTTAATTTAGTGCATGGTGAGACATGGGTCTAGACATGGGTCTTTTATTCTTCAACATGTGGAAAGCCGGTTTTTCCAGTACCATTTATTAAAGAGGCTATCTTCCTTCCATTGAACGTGTTTGGCCCCTTTGTCGAAGATAAGATGACTGCGTGTGTTTATAGTTGTATCCGTATCTTCTAATCTGCTCCATTGATCTTCAGGTCTGTTTTTGTGCCAGTACCATGCTGATTTTATCACAGCAGCTTTATAATATAATTTTAAGTCAGGAATTGTGATTCCTCCTGCCTTTCCTTTGTTTCCCAATATTGCTTTTGCTATTCTAGGCCTCTTCTGGTTCCAGATGAACTTTAGGAATGTTTTCTCCAGGTCTGTGAGGTATACTAATGATATTTTAATTGGGATTGCATTGAATCTATACAACAAGTTTGAGAGTATGGCCATTTTCACAGTGTTGGGTCTTCCTGTCCATAAGCAAGTAGTATCTTTCCATTTTCTGATACCCTCTTTGATCTCTTTTTTCAGAGTACTACCATTTTCATTGTATAGATCCTTTACTTCTTTTGTTAGATTGATTCCTAAGTATTTCATCTTTTTAGAGGCTATTGTGAAAGGTGTGATTTCCCTAATTCCTCTCTCAGTCTGTTTGTTACTTGTGTACAGGAATGCTATTGATTTTTGCATGCCAACTTTGTATCCAGTTATGTTACTGAATTTGGTTATTAAATCCGTGAGCCATTTGGTGGAGTTTTTGGGGTCTTCTATGTAGAATATAATGTCATCTGTGAATAATGATAATTTCACTTCTTCCTTTCCTATGCAAATTCCTTTTATTTCTCTCTCTTGTTTAATTGATCTACCTAATATTTCTAGAACTGCATTGAATAGGAGTGCTGACAGTGGACATCCTTGTCCTGTTCCTGATTTTAAAGTGAAAACTTTCAATTTTTGATTATTTATTATGACGTTAGCTGTTGGTTTATCATAGATGGCTTTGATCAGCTTGAGGTAACAGCCATCTATTCCTATTTTCTGTAGGGTTTTCATCATGAGTGAGTGTTGAACTTTATCAAAGGCTTTTTCTGCATTGATGGAGATGATCATATGATTTTTGTCCTTGGCTTTACTGACATGGTGTATTACATTAATTGATTTGTATGTATTGAACCATCCCTGCATTCCTGGGATGAATCCCACTTGGTCGTGGTGTGTAATCTTCTTGATGATTTGTTATACTGTTTGCTAGTATTTTATTGAGAATTTTTGCATCTCCATTCATTAGAGAGATTGGCCTGTAGTTCTCTTTCTTGATTGGGTCTTTCTCTAGTTTTGGTATCTGGATACTTGCATCCAGGAATGAGTTGGGGAGAATTCTTTCCCTTTCAAATTCATTAAAGATTTTGAGAAGAATTCATGTTAAATCTTCCCTAAATTGCTTGTAGAATTCAGCTGTGAATGCATCAGGAACTGGGCTTTTCTTCATTGGCAAGTTTTTGATTACATTCTCAATTTCCCTGGCTGATATTGAGTTATTCAGGATTTTTATTTTCTTCATTCAGCTTTGGTAATTCATATGCGTGCAGAAATCTGTCCATTTCCTCTTTGTTTTCCATCCTATGAGAGTAAAGGTTTTCAAAGTATGTATTGATGATCTTTTGAATTTCTTTAGGATCTATAGTGATTTCATCCCTTTCACTCCTTATTGCATGTATTTCAATTTTTTCTTTCCTTTTCCTGATAAGGTTGGCTAGGGGCTTATCTATTTTATTTATTCTTTCAAAGAATCAACTCTTCAGTTCATTCATCCTTTGTATTGTTTTTTGAGTCTCCATTGTGTTAATTTCTGCTGTGAGCTTTATAATTTCCTGTCTTCTTTGGGATCTGTGTTGACTTGCTCTTCTTATTCTAACAACTTGAGGTGCATCATAAGATTGTTTGTACTTGTTCTGTTTTACTGAGGTGGGAGTTCACCGCTATAAATTTCCCTCTGAGGACTGCTTTCATTGCATTCCTTAGGTTCCTGTAGGTTGTATGTAAATTTTTGTTTGATTGTAAATAGTGTTTAATCTCTACTTTGATTTCATCTGTGATCCATTGGTTGTTCAGGAGGTTGTTATTTAATTTCCAACTGTTTATGGAGTTTTTGTGTTTTCTTTTGTCATTAACTTCTAATTTCATTGCACTATGATCTGATAGTATACATGGGATAATTTCAATTCCTTTACATTTACTTAAACATGTTCTATGTACTAGTATACGGTCTATTTTAGAGAATGTCCCATGTGCAGTTGAGAAGAATGTGTATTCTGATGCTGCTGGGTGGAACACTCTGTAAAGGGCTACTAAGTCCCTATGTTCACACATTTGGTTAAGTGCTGTTATTTCTTTCCCAATCTTTTGCCTAGTTGATCTCTCTCTTTGTGACAATGGTGTGTTAAAGTCCCCTGTTATGATTGTGTTGCTATTTATTTCATTTTTCTCATCTGTTAGAATTTGTCTTACATAGGTGGGTGCTCCTATATTTGGTGCATAGATGTTTAGGATTGTTATCTCTTCCTCTTGAAGCTTCCCCCTCACAAGTATGTAATGACCATCTTTATCTCTTTTGATTGTTCTTGGTTTGAAGCTCACATTGTCTGCAAACAGAATAGCACAGTTTTTTTTTTTTCCTAATCCACTCTGCTAGTCTGCTTCTTTTGGTTGGTGCATTGAGACCATTTACACTGATGGTTATAACTCATATGTGCTGGCTTATCTTTGTCATGGTATTTTCCTGGTGTTGGATCCTCCTTTTTCCCTCTGTTTAATTGCTTGCTCTGCTTGGTGGTTCCTTTCTGTTGTTCTTGAGGTTGCGGTCTGTTTTATCTCTTTTTAGAATATCTTTTAGTACTCTTTGTAGGGTTGGTTTGACATGCATGAATTTCTTCAGTTGTTCTTTGTCATGAAAATATTTTATTTCTCCACTAAATTTGAAAGATAGCTTTGCAGGGTACATCAATCTGTGTTGGCAGTTGTTTTCTTTGAGTACCTGAACTACTTCACTCCAAGATCTTCTTGCCTTCAAGGTTTGTGTTGAGAAGTCTGCCTTGATTCTGATAGGCTTTCATTTATAAATGATCTGTTTCTTTTCTCTAACAGTGTTTAATATACTGAGCTTTCACTGAGTTTCTGGGATGTTGATCACTATATGTCTGGGTGAAGATTTATTTTGGTTAGCATTAACTGGAGTTCTATATGCTTTGCTTATCTGGATGTCCGATTATTTTCCTATGCCTGGGAAATTTTCTGCTATTATTTCTGCAAATAGTCTTTTTATGTCATTTGTGTTGACACCTGCTGTTTCATTAATATCTATTAATCTGATTGTTTTTCTTTGCTTCATCTTGCAGTTGTTGAATTTTTATTTCCTGGTTTCTTGCTGTTTTTAAGAGATCCCTCCTTTCACGTTCATTAGTGGCAATGCTGTCTTCAAGGTCTGAAAGTCTACTTTCAGCTTTGTTCAGATGGTTTTGCAAGCTTTCAATGGAATTTTTAATTTCCTGGATATCTGTTTGCATTTTTTTCGTACTTTGTAGTTCATTTTATATTGTTCACTGAAGGTTTCCATGAGTTGTCTATGCTCTTCTATTTTCTTGTCAATGCCATCTTTGGATATGCTGAACATTCCTTTCATTGTTGTTGTCATTTCTTTTTTTTACCTGGGATGTTATTTGTAATCTGATGTCTTCCATGGCCTGATGGAGTCGTTTCTTTACTTCAGTTGCTATCATTTCAGAAATTTCAGGTGTGTGACTTCCAGGTTCTTCTGTGTTGATGTCTTCTGGACTTGTTTTGGGCAATGTGGAGGTCTAAGATTGCATTTTTCTCCTTCATTTTGTAATTTTTGAAGCTCTAGAGGCTTCCTGGAGTGCAGCCTCACTCTCCTGATTGTGTGAGAGTGGCGGGATGATAGTCTGAAGATCCTCAGGGCTCAGTATAGCTCCTGTGCAAGGTGGGGTCCCAGATGCTTCCAACTTCTCTTGTATTCATTTGGCTCACAGGAGTATGTGGAAAGGTTGGAGGAGCCCTGCCGGCATTCCTTAGACTGTCTGGGGTTTGGCCCAGGTTCCATAAGAGTAGGGTGACATGCTGGTCGTGTTCACCGAGGCTTCAGATATTGCCCAGGACAGAGCTTGCTTCCCACACTGGAAGGGGAGGGGTAAGAGTGAATTCCCTGAGGCCACTGACTATGTCCAGGTGTCGGCTAGGCTCCCAGGGGGGTATGAGTTGTTCTGGTAGTGACCGACAAGGCCCCAGGGATCCACATGCCTCATACTAGTTGGGGAGGCACCAGAATGGCTCACTAGGATTTGCAAAGGTGCCTGGTGTTCAGCCCAGCCCCAGAAGACTCACTAAGTATGTGGCTGGGTAGCCACTGAGACCCCAGAGGGTGCCCAAAGTTTCACCTGCATTGCACACAGGTAAGAGAGGCCAAGCTGTGACTCACCGCACTCCCTGAAGATGTCTGGGGCTCAGCCCGGTTGGGGCCGACCTATATGCTAATGAGATTGAGAAGGAAAATATCTACATTCCTACTCCTTGATGACTCCCTCTGTCAAGTCAACACCATGGACTATATGGATATCCTTGAATAGAATAAAGCCCTTCTTCTTTTATTCTACATTCTCTTTCACAATATGGCTCTGCTGTTGAGTAAATTTTCAGAATGTTTGTAACTATAAATATATACAAAAACAAGAAATAAACACTTACAAAAATAAATGGCTGAACACAGACATAATTGCATTGCAATCTCAATGATGGGCTTTCTGGTTGTGCATGCTTCATATTCTAGATTTATTCAAAAAAATGATACAATTTTATGTCACCCATCTGTTATAGTCACAGTCTAGATTTCTGACTCACTTTGAGCAGTAAGGGTTGTCAAGAGCTTACATTAAATAGCTGAAGACCTAATCCAAGCAAAAAATGAACATTTAGTATTTAAATAGGTGCTTTATTAGTACCATTATATGTTTTTAAATAAACTTTGCTCAGCTCTTCAATACATTTCTTTTCAAATGGAGGAGAAAAATGTCATTCATTTGCAATAAGCTGACATACAGGTAACAGATAGCTGTGGGGTATTTTAGAGTAAAAATGCATTAAGAATGAGCCATATCATTTATTATTTTTTCTTGCTCTCTTTATCACACTCAGTCTAAACAAAAATGTGATGTATTACAGGAAAATGACCCCCTTTGTGACATTTCTGATGCGACTTTCCAATTTCAACCCCAGGGTTGTTCATTTTCTGAAAAGAATGAGACATACTTTAACATTTCACAGCTCCATGTTTTGGAAATGAATCTTGCAAAAATTCATTAAGCTGTTGCATAAATTCTAAAGATCAGAAATTATCCTACTGCAGTGATCAAAATACCAGGAGAAGCAATTTAAATTATGAACATGTGGCTAATGGTTGTCAGTGTGAACTCATTAAACAATTAATAATTCTATCTTTTACTAATTGTTTAGAAAATCACCAGGTGTCTCTTATGTGTACATAACTGACATCTGTCTTTGCAGTGTAATTTTAAATTGGCTATGAAAATATCTTTCCAACATTTTCCTACCTGGCTGGCCTCAATGAAGTCTTGGTTTCCTTTATCAAGCTATGTGTTCCTATGTGAATTCCTATGGAATCACTGTGATTTATTCTCTGATTGTTAAATACTTAATACAGAGCTAAGAGCCTTTTTGAATTTGGTTCATCAGTTCTCCCCATTATATGGCTGAGCAAATGAGACATGAGGGATTAAGAAATATGTTCCAAGTAACACATTTCAATAATCATACAGCTAAGTTTTGAAAGCAGCTCAATAGAAGGCAAGCATTCTAGGCTTTTATCCAGTTTGGATATTTGAGGATTTAAAATAAAAATGTCACCTCTATAATAATAGTCAGAATATTTTATAGCTTATGACTACACAGCAATAATGGTTACCAGGGAAATAACAATGTTGATCAACTTTTAAAATAAAATTTCCTATTTTGTAAATGCTTTTTTATCCTTTTTATTAGAAAAAGGATTATGATGATCTAATAGATAATCATCAGAATTTTCAAAGAAAATGGCTTTTTATAGACTTAATGAAGTACATAAACCATAGAGTGATAAAACATTTTTGATCATTGAATAAAACTGGAAATATTTTAGACCTCCCCAGATTGTTCCAGGAAGAGTAAGTTAACATTAACTAGTTTTTAATTTCCCATTTAAGAATGCCCCCATTATTGGTAAAGACCCATAGAATCCTTATGCGTCCTTCAGGATGGCTCTTTCTACTGTCTTCACTTGGCTCCACCACTGAACTCAGACAGTGCCTCTCTACTCTGAACACACTGCGGACTATGCAGCTAGAGAACTTCTCCCACCTTGTCAGTGTTGAAATTCAGGGAATATTCATAACTTTGATCCCACTACATTTCTTACAACCTTGAGACCTGTTATAGTCTAAAATTGGTGTACTATGTTTCTATTGACCCACGTTGTCACATCTCATAACAAGGATCTATATATGTCTTGAAATAATCACATATTTTGATTATATATTTATATATATGTATATATATTTCTCCTTCACTTCAAAAATGTAAGTACCACCAGAGTCACTGAATCATGAATTTTCAGTAAAAATGGATAAGCTTTATTTGCCTCACATCCTATATCTGATATTCAATGATTAAACCCTCTTTGGTGCACAATCTTGATAAAAATAAATCCACCGTGGTTAAAGTGAGATTAGAGAAATCCTACTTAAACAACCAACCAATCTCCATTTCTGTAGTAGCAAACAAGACAACACACATAATACATGCTATAAATTACTAGTTTTGAACACATTAATGGTGTAATTAGATTGTATACATATATGCAACTAAATTATTTTCCTATAGAGATGAGGATTATGCATGATAAACTCATTGTTTGAAGCTCTGGTTATATAAACACAAAGTAGGGGAATGATTATTTGATTTAAAGGTATTCTTAGTGTTGGTTCTGATCCCAAACTTATAAAAAGAAAAAACTTCTTAAATTTTTGGGTTAAAAAATATGTACATTTTTATGAATAAAAACATTTTATGAAGCAGAAGCATTTAGTTAAACTGTGTAGTATTTTCTTAAATTTCTTTAATTAATTCTACTGTCACATTTTTATCAAGGCCATTATAAAATTATGTGCTGCTATTTCAAAAGTAGCATGTTGTAACCAATTCTCATTTCACAGTTGAACTAAACACTAGAATTGAATAACATATGGCCCATGGCCAGGCACCCACAAGAGAGATGAAGAGTTCCACCATCTGGCATCACAATAGGGCCTTCATAATTAGCACTGGACTGTCAGATTGAAACAGCTTAAAGAGGGGTAATGTGGCAAAAAATTAAAAATTAAAAAGAGAACACACTCACAGTATGAGCATAGGAGAGAAAAAGGCAGACAAAATCACTTCCTTTAAGTTCTACAGTAGGAAGTAACATATGTACCATCTAGGTTCTAGAAACAATGTTTAGTCTATGTCAGGAGGAAAGGAAGACATGATTGAAAATTTTTGAACATGGCTTTGCTACTAATCATGCATACAAAATGGACCACACATAAGTTTCCTAGGCAACCATTTGTTTCTTTTTAAGTATATATATATAAATATTTCTGTGTATTTATTTGTAAATGAATGATATTGTCGGGACTCTTAAAGATATATTACTCTCTGATGATAAACAAAAATCCTTTCTCTTGACAAGTATTCAAGGAAAATTTCTGCCTGCCCAAATTGTATTTTCTTTCTCATGCTAGCTAATGTATCATTTTGCCTACCTCGTTGTGCTTCTATCTCATTAAAAGGTGGTGCTGTTTAATGGGAAAGAAAAACTGCATTTATAAATTATTCTAATCTAGAGAAGATGGGCATTCAGCATCTCTCTTGTATAATTATTCAACTGAATGTGTTATTGCAAAATCATTAGCTGCATAAAATAATCAGGTGAACAAGCAATTTCACTGCGAGTCTCAGGAGATTTAAATTTGATTCAGCGCTAGCAAGCAGTATTGCTCCCTGGAAGGACTTTCTGGGGACACTGCATGTTCTGTGAATGATAAGTCCTGAGGTAAAAAGCACAATGCAAAGTTTGGGATCTAACCTGTATCATAGAGCCATTAATTATATGAGTGTTCCTGGAAATGAAGAGGAAACAATGTATTCATGAGGAAAAGGAATATTCAGGTATAGCTTGTCATTTGCAATTTGGCAAGTCATCTTAAATATGGTTATCAGCTTTCCACATGTTCAGAAGGACAGAATCAATATTCTCTGCCAAGGAGGTTCAAAAATCTCATGAAAATGTGAGGTTTAGATGAATTATTATCTTTCCAGAGTTCAGGTTGGTTTATTATTCCTTAACAGTCCATAAGTTGATGAGATATTTCTGCATGTATTCAAGAAGAAACTAAATGTATATATGATCTAAGAAAATGTAATTTTAATAAATGTTGATCTTCAACAAACCTCGTAAATTGAAAGGTTCTGTAGTTTTACAATGCTTTCACTCTATGGAGAAGATACTTTTAGTATGCTCATTGTTTTGTTGTTTTTTCCCTTAACTTTCACTGTAGAATCTCTGTTGCACAGACAAACAAATGTGTAGACAAGAATACTAATATTAGCCTGGAAAAGGAGAGAATGTACATAGATTTTTAAAGCTTTCATTTAACTCTTAGGAAAATTTAAGTAGAAGAATATTTGTATAAAATATAATTGTTATAATATCAAATGTAAAAGATTTTGTATGCTTATTTATCATAGAATTTACATGTAAAAGTACCTTGGAAGACCTTTGGGTATTTTTCTGTAGGAAGAGTCTTTTAGTAATTGCATATTATTTTTGCTACAAAATTTCTTTTCATCTTTCATCTTACTGTTAATGCTATATTTAATTTTCAAAAATATATGCATAAGTAAACTACAATCTTATTTTTATTGTATATTTTACTAAATAAAAAAGAAAGTGCTAAGATTGAGTACTAGTAATGGTACATGAATTTTCGTATTATGGGTCAAGAAATCATTTATTAAAAGTAACGCCTTGTCCACTTTAATAGAAAAAGGAACATTACTATAATTAGAAAATACACATCTGGATTCTCACCATTTCCTCCACTCAGTAAAATTCTTTGTAAAATAAAAAGAGAAAATTTAATAAATTTCTAAAATTTCCTTTAGGCAAGGATGAAAAATTAGTCATTTGCAATGTATTTTTTACACTATTATTGAAAAAACTAAGTTGTTTTGTTTACTGTAGTTTAATTCTTCACAGAATAATTATTCCTACCTACTTTTACACATGGATCATTTTATCACCAAAATTATAAACCTTGGATGTGATTATCTCCAAAAATATATTACAATTATCTCTATAAAATATCAAAATATTTTATGTTAAACTCTGTAAGTTACCATTTAACAAGGAAATTTTGGTGATTTTCTTAAACTAATACAACCTTGTGTTGATAACTAGGGTAAGATTTTACTACAACCCAGAATTCCTCAAAGCATTTGCTTTAATCAGTTTTTTTTATTCTTGTTAGAAAATTCTCTAGTTATTCTAAATGAAAAGAGTTGTATGTTTTCTTTCTTTAGTGTTTGCATAATTTTCTTTTTTCTTTTTTGTCTTTAAAAGTAAATTTTATTGCATATATGCAGAAATCTAGAGATATATTTACTACAGTGGAAAAAATAACACATATATCATCTCCCTTACCAATATTTCCCCCTGTGGCAACAGCAGCTATTATCTATTTTTTTTTAAAAAAATTCTTTAATAAAATTAACTACAGTCCCCAGGTTGTAGATTTTAACTTTTAACTTTTCCATCCTATATATTTACTACTTTTTATCCTCTGATCTACACCTCCAGATTATCTTCTTCTAATAACTGATTCTGATAGTTACTGTATTATATATGTTTTTTTTAGATTTCACACCTAAGTAAGCTTATGAAATATTTTTATCTGTGTCTTACTTATTTCAGTAGCGTCATATCTTCCTGGTTTTTCAGTGTTGTGACCAGTAGCCAGACCTCCTTTTCTTTTTCCATTTCATTTTGTTTCATTTCATTTTTTGCAGTACTGGGAATTGAACCTAGGACTTTCACACCAAGTCCTTCACAATGAGCTCCATCCTGAACCTATTTTATTTTATTTTACTTTAACTTTCAAATACAGTATTGCTAATTCACTAAGTTAATCATGCTGGGCTGAAATTTCCAATCATCTTGCATTAATTTCCCAGAGGGCTGGTACTACAGTTGTGTATCACCACACTTGGCTCAACACATTGTTTGTTTGCTTGTTTCTTTGTTCTGTTTTTCAATTCACTGCTCTACTGATGGTGTTTCCAGATTTTGTCTATGGTGAAAAATGCTACCATAATCATGGGAGGGCAGATGTCCTTATGAGGGGATAGTTTAATTTGCTTTGGGTATGTAGGCAGAGAAGAGATTGCTAGGTCATATGATTGTTCTATTTTCAGGTTTTAAGAGTCACTTATATTATTTTCTATAATGTCCGCACAAATCTTCCTGACAGCTGTAGTGGACAATGGTCCTCTTTTCATTTTGATAACAGTTGTCATAACAGGCATGGTGGTTTTGATTTGCATATCATAGATGATTAGAAATATTGAGCACCTTTCGATCTTCCTGTTGGCCTTTTTTTTTTATTTGTGAAGAATATCTACCTATTCAAGTCATTGCCCAGCATTTGATCAACTGATGTGTTTTACTACTGTTGAAGTGTATAAGTTCTTTATAAATCTTGAATATCGACCCCTTCTGTGACACACAATTTGCAAATATGTTTCCCCACTTTGTAACTTGTTTTTCATTTTGTTGTTTTATGCCCCGAGAAGAAGCTTTATAATGTGGTAGAGTCCCATTTACTTATTTTTATTTATGTTGTATGCAACCTGAGCTTTTGAAGTCACTGAAGAAATTATTGCCGAGGCTAACAACAAGGAGTTTTTCATCTACGATTTCTACTGGGAGTTTTATGGTTTTGGGTCTTACATTAAGATCTTTCACACACTTTCAGGAGTTTTTTATGAGTGGTGTAGAACAAGGACCTAACTTCATCCTTCTGTGTGTAGAAAACCAGATTCCCCATCACCATTTCTTAAAGAGAAAATTCTTCCACAATTATGTCTTGTTGGTGTCTTTGTTGAAAATTATTTGTATTTATTTTTGAGTTTTGTATTTTGTTCCATTTGCCTATATGATTTTTATAATATTACTCTGTTTTAACTGTTATATCTGTGTATTGTAATTTTAATTCAGAAGAATGTATTTCAGTTCTTTTACCTATGAGTTTAGTAATTGCAATGTTTTGTAAGTTTTATAATTTTTTCTATTACTTTCTAGCTGAATTGTGTCCACTTTTGTTAAAGATACTTCTCATAAAAAAGTCATGGTATTTCCATGTTAGCATGATCCGCTTTGAATGCTTCTCTTTTTGCAGGCTTATTCTCAACACTGCCAGTACTGGATTTTTCTTTTTTCTCTTCTGGAAACTTCTCTCCTGTCCTTGCAGGGGGCATTGAGGCTTAGGCTCTGATTGAGAGGAAAACATTTAGCAGACTTTCTTGCGGATCTTCACTGTGTTGTTAACTTTATTCTTGTCCCCTTCAGCCTTTACCTTGGGCTTGGTGACAACAGTGCCAAAAGTAGATGCTAGCTGCAGAAATTCAGATGTGTGCATGGTGCAGTAGGCTTGAGGTGCTTCTCCGTGTTCATACCACTTCTGCTTGGTTTCTCTTCGTTCTTTCCTTCCTTTCCTTTCCCTTCCTCTTCTTTCCTTCCTTAGCTGTGTTTTTAGAATGTTTAAAATTAGTGTATGTTCTAAAGATATAACAGTATATAATGTTTACATTTCTTGTGTGGAGCTGGTACAACTGCATAAAACACCTTAATTCTTTCTCTTCTCCTCTCCCCTCTTCTCTGTCTCTTGATCCTGCTCCCACTTGAGAAAGATTTATCTTTCTATTTCATATTACCTATCTTTTATTATTTTTTAATCTATAATTTGGATTTCTCATGTAAGAGATACTTGCCATATTTAACTTCAGACCAGATCAGGCACGTTCAGGGTAGTATGGATGTAGACTTAACTTCAGTCTTATCTGTTTCACTTAAATTTATGGTCTCATTTCGATACAGATGGCACTGAATCTACATTTTGCTTTATGGCAGGATAGAAAACTAAAAAAAATTCTTCTGATACATGAGCAAGGCATATTTTTTCCCATTTTCTCATGTGTTCTTTAATCGCTTTTACCAATGTTTTATAATTTTTGGTGTACCAAACTTTCAGCACCTTCAATTTATTCCTGTCTATTTTGATTATATCAATAATAGAATTACTTTCTCAATTTCCTTTTGTTCTAACTCATTATTTATATGGAGAAATACCACAGATTATTTACATGGATTCTATGGCCTACATCCTCACTAATCTAACAATTTTGAGGTGTTTTAAATATATATGATTATGTTACCTGCAAGAAGGAATAATTTTACTTCTTTTTCATTGTGGACCTCTTTTATTGGTTGCTTAACTGTTCTTGCTAAGGGCTGTCAGTGCTACGTTAAAAAGAAGTGGAGAAGAGTGGGCATCCCTGCCTTTCTTCTGATTTTGGAGGAAAAGCTCAGTTTTCCCCATGAATGATACTATTAACAATGGATTTCCAAAATATAACCTTTCTAATGATGAGAGAATTTCCTTTGATGTCTAAACTATTAAGAAATATTTATTGTCAGGCATGGAGGTACCCCATGGTAATCCCAGCACTCAGAAAACTGAGGCAGGCAGATCATGGCAAGTTTGAGTCACACAGTGAGTTCTAGATGATCCAGCACCGCAAACCGAAACCTTTCAGCCTCCTCCTCCTTGTTCCCCTTCTCATTTGAACGTTTTCTTCCCATTACCTAATATCAATTTTATGACATACTCCTATAAGCCAGACCCTACTATGGCGGGTCAACATTTTTTATTCTAATTAAATTTACTGGCACAATCTTAGGTATGCATAATGATCACATTCAACATTGGGAATATGTACCTGTACATCACACATCCTAGTTCTTTTCTATACATTGCCCCATCTCCTTCCAACCCCTCTCTCCCTCCTCATTTATAAAGTTTGTTCCTGTTTTATCCTTTTCTTTCTCATTATTTTCTTTTCTGTATCATCCCCTTAAATCCTCTTTCAACCTGAATAAATACTTCCTATTTCACAATACCTATTAGACATTCTGATTCTTATTTTATTAGACCTTCTTTTCTTAGTACACTTTCAGTTTCTCACACCAGAGAGATAATGCAATGTTTACTCAGGTGTGTCCATTTTATTTCACATAAAAGTATCATCTAAAGGTCCACACATTTTGCTATAAATGTCTCCAATGTATCCTTCTTTGTGGCACAGTAGAACTGTGTTGATAAAAAAGCACATCTTTTTTATCCGTTGATGTTCTCATGGGCACTTGTGCTATTTCCAAGATTTAGCTATTACTGTGCTGCTATAAACATGGGTGCACATGTATCACTGTGGTATGATGCTTCTAATTCTTCTGGGAAGATACCAAGAAGGGGAATACCTGGATCAAATGCAATCTCTACTCCTAGTTTTTTGAGGAATCTCCACACTGATTGCCACAGTGATTTCACCAGACTACACTCCCACCAGGAGTGAAGAAGTGTTACTTTCCTCCCTATAGCCCTGCCAGCATTTGTAATTGGTTAATTTGCCGATAATAGCCATTCTTTCTGGAGTGACATGGAATCTCAGCATTGTTTTCGTCTGTATCTCTTCAATGGTCAGTGAGGTTGAACATTGTTCATGCATTTATTTTCAATTTGTACTTCATCTGAGATGTATATATTTATGTCAGACGCCGATTTTGGATTGGGTCTTTTAATCTGAGGGGTCTAATTTTTGAATTCTTTATATGTTGTAGCTATTAGTACGTTATATGAAGAATAATTGGCTAGGATATTTTTCCCACTCTGTGTGTTGCCTTTTCATTCTGTTGGTGATTTATTTTGCTGTGCAAAAGCTTTAAAATAAGATAAGATCACAGTTGTTAACTCTTTGTAGTATTTCCTGTGTGATCTGAGTTTTGTTCATTAAACCTTGGCCTATACCTGTATCTTCAATAGTTCTACCTGTTTTATTTTCCAGCAGATTTAGTATTTCTAGTTTAACACTGAGATCTTTCAACTATTTTGATTTTAGGTTAGTGCATGGTGACGTTTATAGGTATAGTTTTAGTTTTTGACATGTGGAAAGCCAGTTTTTCCAGCACCATTTACTAAAGAGCCTTTCTTTCTTCCAATAAAAGTGTTTGGTCCTTTCACGAAAGACAAGATGACTAAGTGTTGGAAGTTGTTTCTGCCTCTGCTATCTGTTCCACTGATGTTTTTATCACAGTAGATCTGTAGTATAATTTCAAGTCCGGGATTGTAATGATCCCTGCTTTACCTTTCTTGCCCAGAACTGTTTATGTTATTCTAGGTCTCTTCAGAATCGAAATGAATTGTTTTTTTTTTTTTTTTGGTTTTTTTTTTGGTTTTTCTCAGGTACCGGGAACCAAACTCACGACCTTGCGCTTGCCAGGCAGGCGCTTTGCCGCTGAGCTAAATCCCCAGCCCTCGAAATGAATTTTAGGAATGTTTTCTCCAGTTCTGTGAGGTACATAGTTTATTTTGATTGGGATTACATTAAATCTGTATATCAATTTTGAGAGTATGGCCATTTTTACTGTTTGTCTTCTAATTCATGAGCAAAAGGTGTCTTTCCATTTTCTTTCTTCTTTCATTTCTTTATGGTCAAAAACCGAAAGCTTTCTTTCTAATATCAAGAACATAACAAGGATATCCACTATCACCACTCCTATTCAATATAGTACTGGAAACATTAGTTAGAGCAATTAGACAAGAGTAAGAAATCAAAGGATAAAAATGGGGAAAAAGAATTTAAACTATCGTTATTTGCAGATGATATAATTCTCCACATAAAGTAGAGTATCATATACCAGATTCAGTTGCATAGCTGTATATAAAGTCAACACTCTAAAATCAATAGCATTCCTGTACACAAATAAAAACTCACTGAGGGGCAAATTAGGGAAATCACATCTTTCACAATAACCCTGAGAAAAATGAAGTACTTAGGAATCCATCTAACAAAGTAAGTAAAATATCTCTATATTGAAAAATTTCTATTTTATATTTTGTTATTTATACTTTTGCTTTCTTACACCAGAGACACAGTGTAGTACTTTAACATGGACTTCTCATGTATTTCACTTAAGAATATGGCCTCAAGATGTATCCAGGTAGCTAAAGATGTCTCCAGCATATCCTTCCTTTTGACAGAGTAGTACCCCATCATATATATATATATATTTTTTTTTTTTCTTTCGCCATTCATCAGTTGATGGGCATTTGGTTTTTTCCAAGATTTAGCTATTACAAACTGTGCTGGTATAAACATGGGTGCACATATATCACTTATATCACTGTGGCTTGATGCTTTTCTTTTGGGAATATATATATATGTGTGTGTATATATATATATATATATATATATACACTATTCATTATTGCAATACATGCATAAAATGTACAGTCATCAAATCAGTATAATTAATGCATCAGTAATCTCAAACATATATCACTTGTTTGTGTTCTAATGTGTACTTTTTCTGATGCTAATATAGTCACACCTGCTTTATTTTAAAAATTACTGCAATATCTTTTTTTCACTTTGTATATCAATGTACTGCAGTAGTTTTCTCATAGATGGCATAGTTTCCCATAGCTGCTGTAATAAATTACCACAAACTCAGTAGCATAATTAATATAATTTTTTATCTTACACTTCAGGGGATCAGAAACCTAAAATGATTCAGTAGTGTTGCATTCCTTCTGCGAACTCTAGGGAAGATCGTTTCTTATTCTTTTCCAGCTCTTAGAAGTTGCCTACATCATTTGGCTTGCGGGCTTTTCTTCGAGTTTCAAAGTAATCATACGATCAATCAGTCCATCAGTCTGCCTCCCTCTTCTCTCCCTCTCATCACTGTTCCCATAATCAGACTCTAACTCTGCTTGCATTGCTTACATAAGGAAAACAGATTTATTATTTAGCTAATGTCTGATAAAATGTAATGTTTTACTTCCTTTTAATATTCAGGTTGCAAAGTGAAAAGACCTATAATTTATAAATAATTGCTGGCTTCTACTTATTTTCACTCTTTTTTATTTGAATAAAGATTCTTTTGGGGAAAAAATCCAAAATCAGTCATCTCATATAATAATGATGAAAATATGATTTGAATATTTTTGAAACTATTGATCATGATCTTTAAAAATGTTAGACTTTGAAAATATGATTTCTTTCACACACACATATATAATAAACTATCAGAAATATGCACAAACAAAAAATTTAAAAATTTCAAAAAAGCAATAGCACACATATTTACATGTCACAAAGTTCAGCATCTTCATATTCAATAAGCAATGAAAATGTCTAATTGAATGATGTGCTGGAGATTATTATACTCCTGTATGCTCAAATCTTTATATAATCATGTTATACAGATATAACGTCAAATATGGTGGGTATATTTGCAGTACAAAATTTATAAACTTATCGAATTACCTTTCATATCCACAGTGGGGGCTGTTAAATGCTCAACACCATACAACTGGAAAATTAAGCAAGTTACATTGTATCTGTAGAATCACAATCCTGAGAAGCACAATGGTGTTTTAATGTTTAATTAAAGAAAATTTCTAATAAGTTACTGTAGTAGAAGACAAAATGTTGCTTATTTTTAACAACATAATTAACACTTTACAGGTAAATAAAATGTATTAAAATGTTTATGGTACACAATAAAATTTGTATTTATAAGATATTAAAATGTTAATTATTAATATATATGGCAAATATTATATAATAGAATAAAATAACATCACTATCTGATTTTATATATTTGCAGAAGTTTGATAGAATTATTAATAATGTGGATTTTATAGTTGAGCAATATCTAATGATCAAAATCAATGGTTTTAATTGTGATAAAGTATATCATTTTAAAGTGATTACCCCACCCAGATAATCTATGTTATAGCAGAGATTTATAAAACCAAAAATCTAATAAAATAAACATAAACTTGGAAATGATTACAAAAATTCTGAGCATTGATCCAAAGGTTACCAGTATAACCTCAAACACAAAGCCAAGTAAGACCTTCTTTACCCTCAGTGTTGAAAAGTCCAAAATGCATTTTAAGAAATGAACAAAAATAAAACAAAACAAAAACCAAAAAACAAGGAAAAAGAAAGAAACAAAAAAAGAAGACAATGCAAAAGAATAGCATTGTGTTTTTCTGGGTTAAAAATGAAAATGTCAAACAGCAAGAACATTCAAGATTTCTAATATCCAAAGATTTTATTGTTGTTAAACAGGTCATAAAACATCTAAAATATTATCTTATTTTACTGATATGATATATCCTGTCCAAAATATTCCACATTAAATTTTAAATTTGCTTGCCTTCTTCTATGTCTCTTTATTGGAATATTTGCTACTTTTTCCTCTTAGTATGACGAGGTGGCCTCTTGTTTTTTCCTTTCTCATAACTTCAATAATTTTTGGTTTTAATCTTCACTTCTAGCTTGCTGTGTATTTTACACAGAATATACATCTGAGTTTGGTGCAGGATATCCATTACCTGTGCCTGATTTGCATTTTAAAATTATCACTCAGTTATGTCCTCATTTTTCAGGTTGTCATAAAGTCTATCTGCTAATCACCAAAACTTGCACTCTCTACATATATTGTTGGTTTTATTTTCTATCTTTCCACATTTTTACCTCTTTTGCTACTAATGTTCTTTAGTAAATAAGGTTTTTACCTCTTTTGTTACTAATGTTCTTTAGAAAACAAGATTTCACATTGTTCTGACTGCAGTGAATTTATCCATTACAAATGTATATGGATACACATAATATAACATGATCAAATATAATAAGAAAAAACATCATTTTATCATTTACAGTTGATTAGTGCTTAATCTGATGTACAAATATAAGTATTTACATGTTTATGTATGTTTTTACCCTATTTTTTGGGTTTGATGAAGCAAAATCTGCTAATTTTTTCCACTAAGTAATACATATTTTTTAAATCTCATCTTGAAGTAAACCAGCTATCAATAATATTTGCTTTTAGATTTGTCCTAAGCAAAGATCATTACTGAAGCCTTCCTTTATATGTAAAAGGCATGAGAACATATCAAAAGAGGAGTTACAGAAATAAGGTAACACACTAATAAGGACAAAAGGGAAAATATTCTGTGAAGATGGAAACTAACATTATACTATAAACAAATTCTTTGTTTTCTAGTCTTTGCTAAAATAAAATACAATACCCTTTGGGAAAATAAGAATCAAAGAAAAAATTTAAAAAATAGGTGACCTGGCAGTCTGAGCAAAGGACTGATGATGGGCCCAGTGAAATTACATAAACTTTGCATTTTAATCTCTGCATTTTTTCAAACATCTTAAGAAAAGTTTTATTTAATCATCTGTTCAAAACTGACATAGATAGTGAACAGACAGACATTTCATTATCAGTTAATATTTTATTCACAGTCTTTCGGTTTGTTCCTATGGCACATACATATTTCTCAGATCTATTCAAATAGGGATATACAATTATTTAGCTGACAGTTTTATATTTAATACTATCATGATATATACTAGAAATAGTGCATAGACCCTGATGCTTTTTCCTCAAGGAATGTATAATATGGGTTTGTAGATGGCATACTCATTTCAAGAGTTGTATAAAAAATGTTACATTTCATTATGAAAATCTATACCAAGACAGGCATGGTAGCACATGCTTGTAATCCTAGCAATCTGAAGGCTGAAGCAGGAGGATCCCTGTGAGTTTGAGGCCAGCCTGGGCTACAAAAGCAAGTTCATGGCCAGTCTTCATCATACAGTGATAACAGGTCTCAGATAAACCCCCTCAAAAGAAGAAAATCTATACCAAAAATCCACACAGTGTCTTACATAATGAAGGCAGAACAAAGACCCAACAAATATTAAATATGACTTTGTCTGTAACTCTGTATTGCTTGTATTGTTCTTATGCTATTTTGTAAATGTATATCTGTTTGTTAATATGCTCTCCTTCTTTTATTTCTAAAATAAAAAAGAAAACATACAATATTATAAATGTCTCAAGAATGGAGAGATCATCACTGGCTAGGGTACTTCGGGACAGTTGGGGAAATTACCCATGGATATATTGGGTATGTTTTCAGCCTATAAGATAAAAATGTGGGTAGCTCAGAAGTATAGTTAGGAAAAGTGTATATATTGACATATGTGAACATAATTGAGCAGAAGACAGTTATACCAACATGGCTTGGTTATAAGAAGTATGTGGGGGAGAGCATTCAAATGAAAGAACAGAAGAAAGGCAGTTGTCTCAAGGTGAGAACAATTTGGATACCTCCTGGAAAATAAAAAGCTATTTAGGATATTTAATTTACTGGCCCTCAGTTTTGTCATATGTGAAACGGGATTTGGAACAAGATGTATTTCATATTTTGTTGTCATTGTTGTAAAGTTGTGATTAAATTCTGGAGGAATTTTAAATTCAGAGTGGGAGAGTAACTTTCAGGAGCATCTAGCAGCTCCCAGTGATAGGGTGAGAAAGAACTAAGTTCAAGCCAGCAGGAGGTGAAGGAGTCAAGTTCAAGCTGGCAGGAGGCACATGAGGTAGTTCCAGCTAGATAAATCAGATTTCAGCCTCGCAGTCAAAACCAATCTGAGCATTAGTAGAACTAAAGGTGAAGGTTTTCTGAGATTATCCACTACCCAAGTGAAAATATATGGCTACCTCACTGGGATGAACTGAGTTCTGTCTGCTCATTTTGTCTACCAGTAACAGCAGATGTATACCTAGAAGGAGACATTTTTATTTTTATTTTCTTCTTTTTTCTTTTCTAGTTTGTGGTTTTCTGTTTCCTTTTTAGCATTTTTTTTTCTTAGTGTTTCTCATTTTTTTATGAGAATGAACTTTGTCTTATGAACTTTGTTTCTAGATTTTTCGTTGTTCTTCTGTTCTTGTTTACATTTTGCCTTTCTTTCTTTCCTTCTATCTTTACCCATTTCCCAGTTTGTGTAATCTTCTTTTCTCCTCCAGCTTTGCCTATAATCTATTCCTGTGTCTTCTAGTTCTCTATTTTCCCTCTAACCCATTTTAAATTTTACCCCTTGAGGTAAAATCTCCATATTGAAAGTATATTTACTGTATACAATTTTCTGGATTGTTTTACATTATGATGTATAGCCAGAAATGTAGTAAATATGGTTAAATTTAGCAAATCCAGAGTTACCATAGTTTGTCATTTTCTAGGCTGTGTTTGATGTTATTGTTTTGCTAATTATACTACTTTAGCCAACATGACATAACTGCTCCAATCAAGTCTTCTGAGATTGCCTAACAGTCATAAATGGTATAGGTCAGTGCCAAAGAATCAGGAGCTGGGCCAAATAGGCAACAAATTCTCATCCCCAATACATCAAGTGGGTAGGATGTAGCAACAGACTCAAAGCTCAGAAGCCAGCTACACTCGGAAGACATCTCTGAGAAGTAATAATTTCCTAAGGATTCTCAACATTAACAATAAAGCTATTCGCAATAAGCAACTTCATGCATCAATGCAAAAACTAAACTAAAAACTAAAAAGGGAGAAAACATGAAAGAAAGATGAAATCTCAGACTTCCAGCTTACCAAAGACAAAATGATCCAATGCAAAGACAGAATATCATATATAGAAGACAGGGTTGCAGTTAGAAACTATGAAAACAAAACAAAACAAAAGAAACCACAAAAACAAAGATTTCTTTAAAATAACAAGGGACCACAGACAGTTATTCAAGTACATTCCACATGATGCAAAGAAGAATAACATATGATTGATCAGAGTCAATGAAAAAGAAAGAGGTAGTGCAAAAGACATAAATAAATCAGTTCATAAAAGTAATGGCAAAAAATTTTCTAAGCAGGGAAAAATTTTTTTGACATACAGATAAGGGAAGGATATGGAACCACAATTATCTGTGATAAAAAATATACACTAAGGTACACAGCAGTAAACATTCCAGAAATTCAACATAAGAACAGAATATTAAGTGCTGTTAGAGAAAAGAAACAAATCACCTATGAAGGAAAGCCCATCAAAATCAGAGCAGACTTCTCAACAAAAAATCAAGTCAAGTTTATCTTTCTTTACAGCTGAGTAATATTCCATTATGTAAAAGCACCACAATTTTCTTATCCAATCCTTGGTAGATGGACATTTGGGTTACTTCCACATTTTAGCAATTACAAATTGTGCTGCTATGAACTTAGGTGCACATATATCACTGTGATATGATGTTTTTAGATCTTCTGGGAAAACCGCTGGGTTGAATGGGACCTCTGGACCTAGTTTTCTGAGGGATCTCCAAACTGATTTCCACAGTGGTTTCACCAGTCTGCATTCCCACCAGCAGAGGAGGATGGTCCCTATTTCTCCACAATCTTGCCAGCATTTGTCATTGGTTGATTTCTTAATGCTAGCCATTCTTACTGGGGTAAGGTGGAATCTCAGTGTTGTTTTAATTTGCATTTCTCGAATGACTAATGATGTTGAACATTTTCTCATATATTTATTTGCCATTTGTATCTCCTTGTCTGAGAAGTGTGTATTCATCTCCGTTGCC
The DNA here is from genome assembly GCF_000276665.1 of Chinchilla lanigera. Taxonomy (NCBI): domain Eukaryota; kingdom Metazoa; phylum Chordata; class Mammalia; order Rodentia; family Chinchillidae; genus Chinchilla; species Chinchilla lanigera. The sequence goes on along the minus strand of NW_004955424.1, from coordinate 5,101,765 downwards.
CATTTTTGGATTGGGTCTTTGAATTTGGAGGGGCTGATGTTTTTTAATTCTTTATATATTCTAGATAGAAGCCCTTTATCTGAGGGGCAATCAGCTAAAATTTTTTCCAAGTTTGTGGGTTTTCTTTTTATTCTGCTGCTGATTTCTTTAGATGTGCAGAAACTTTTCAGTAGGATGAGATCCCAGTTGTTGATTCTTTCAAGTATGTCACGTGCAATTTGGTTTTTGTTCATGAACTCTCTGCCTACCCCTTTGTCTTCAAGGTTTTTACCTAATTTCTCTTCCAATAAATTTAGTGTTTCTGGTTTAATATTGAGATCTGTGAACGATTTTGACTTGAGTTTGGTGCATGGTGATAGGCTTGGGTCTATTTTCAGTCTTTGGCAGGTAGCAAGCCAATTTTTCCAACACCATTTATTAAAGAGTCTATCGTTCTTCCAGTGATTTTGATTGACTGCTTTATAAATGGTCACAACTAGAGACCATACTCATAAGTGAAATAGAGCAAACATACATGTGCAAGCACCACATTGTTTCACTAGTGTAAAACCTGAAAGAGTTAATTTAAACTAGGAGGTATGACAGACATTGTGAAATGATAGGAAAGCACTCAAGGGTAAAGGGCAACTGGGATGTGGGAAAAGAGAAGGGAATGAAGGAGAAATTTTTATGTATGTATATACAGGATAGTTAACATGGTTGTTCTATTCTCTTCTATTTCTTTGCTGAAAGAAACTGTCAATGAGTCTTTGATTGATCAATATTGCATATCTCTATCTGTTTTCATGAGAAACCACTTTGAAGATATCAATATGTAATACAACAAGCATTGTTAATTCCACTTTGTTTGTAACTCTGTATTGTCTGTGCTGTTCTTTTGTTATTTTGTAAAATGTTGTCTGTCTGTTAAAGTTTTCCTCCTTTTATTTTTAAAATTAAAAAAAAACAAGTCAAAAAGAGTTTGAAGCGAAGTACTTCAAGCCCTAAAAAAAACAACTTGCAAGTTAGACTGATGTATACTGCAAAACTATCATTCAAAACTCATGGAGAAAAAAGATGCTTCCATAAAAAAGAACACCTGATGAAATTCATGACCAGCATAAAACTGTCACCTCCAAATGTTCTGAAGGACTTTCTAGAATAAACTAACAAGGACCACATCTACATGAACGCAGACAAAATGAACTCAGCAGGCAAGGCAAGTAAGTAAACATGGGGAGAAAAATGGGAGCCAACCAAAAGAAAATTATATGACACAGAAAAGTAAATTCATGTCTTTCATAACCCTTAATGGTAATGGTCACAGTTCACCTATCAAAAGAAACAGACTGTCAGAATATATCTACAAGCAAGATCCAGCAATAAGCTGCCTACAAGAAACATATTTAAACATTCTTACACTGAAAGTGAAAGGATGAAATATTCCATGTGATAGGAAAATTGAAAAACAGACGTCTCTCTTCTCTTTCCAGAAAAAACTGGATTTCAAGCTAAGATTGATTAAGAGAGCCAAACAAGCTCATTCTAAGTGATCAAAGTATGAAAACTTTTATCTAAAATAAAAAACAAGACAAGGATATCCAATATTACTGATCCTATTTAATATAGTCTGGAGGTATTAGCCAGAGAAATTAGACAAGAAAAAGAAATAAAAGGAATAAGGTTAGGAAAGGAAGAAATTAACTTATCAATTATTTGTGGGTGACATCCTTTTATGCATATAATAGCCCAAGAACTCCACCAAAAGACTTGTAGAGTTAATAATCAAATTCAATAGTGCAGCTGGATATGAAGGCAACACTCAAAAATCAATAGCATTTCTGTACACAAGTAAAAAATTCACTGACAGAGAAATTATAAGAATTAACTTTTTATTGGGCTGGGGACATAGCTCAGTGGCATAAGTGCCTGCCTGGTACATGCAAAGACCTGAGTTCAATTCCTGATACAAAAATCAAAACAAAATAAAAAACAACATTTTACCAGAGCATCCAAAAAATGTAACAATTAGGCATCATTCTAATAAAGGTAGTATAAGAACTTTACATTGAAAACTACAGTACTCAAAAAGGAGATTGAAGAGGATATCACAAAACCAAAAATGGAAAGATATCACTTGTTCTTGGATAGTAAGAACCTGTACAGTGAAAATTCCCAGCCTTCAAAAATCCCAATAGCATGCCTCACAGAATTAGAGAAAGCAATCCTAATATTCATTTGGAACCAGGATAGACCAAGAATGGAAACAGCAATTCTGGGTAACAAAGCAAAGCAGGGGCAACACAGTCCCAGAGTTGAAATTATAATACAAAGCTACTATAATAAAAGCAGCATGATACTGGCAAAAACCAGATTAATGGAAAAGACTGTAAGATACAGAAACAGCTCCAAATATATACAGATATACAGATATCAACTCCAAATACACTCAACAACCTTATCTTCGAGAAAGGAGCCAAGCAACTTTACTAGAAGAAATCCTCTTCAATAAACAATACTGGAAACACTGACTTTCCACATACTTAAGATTAATCTAGATCCATATAATACACTGGGTACTAAACTGAAATAAAAATGGATCAAAGTTCTAAATATTATAACAGAAACATTAATTCTGCTTGAAGATATAATAGGTGGAACTCTTGAAGTTACTGGTATAGGCAAAACTCTGATCACACAGGAAATATAATGAATTGATAACTAACACCTCATCTTATTAAAAAGATTTGCACAGCAACTAATCCACCAACAGAGTGAAAAGACAATCCACAGGAGAAAAAATTGGCCAGTTGTGCCTAAGACAAAGGACTACTATCTAGAATAAAGAACTTAAAAAAAATCAGATGCCCCCCCAAATTTAAAGACCCAATCCAAAAATGGACATCTGAAATGAATAGACACTTCTCAATTAAGGAGATACAAATGTCAATTGAATACATGAAAAAATATTCAACATTTTAGGAATTTGAAAAATTCAAATTATAATAATTGTGAGTTTCATCTCCCTCCAGAAATACTGGCTATTATCAAGAAATCTACCAATAACCAGTGCTGGTAAGGATGTGGGGACAAAGGAACACTTCTCGATTGTTGGTGGGTGTATAGACTGGTGTAACCAGTACGGAAATCAGTGTAGAGATTCTTCAAGCAATTAAAACTAGAGGTTGCATTTCACCTAGGTATTTTCCTTCTTGATATATTCCCAAAGAAATAAAAAGCCTCATAGCACAGTGATATACGCACACTTTTGTTTATAGCAGCACAGTTGTAATAGTTACATTTTGCAATCAGGCCAAAAGGCCATCAACCAATGAACAGATAAAGAAAATATGCTTTCTTATACAATGAGGTACTATTCTGTCATAATGATAAACTCAAAGTAGTCCTAGCTAAATGGATGCACCTTAAGGCCTTACTCTTAAGTGAAAGAAATTGGACATACATGGTTAAATATTGGATTATTTCTCTGATATGAGAAACTGAAAGTGTAAATGAGGACCGAATATATCATTGATATTGGGAAATGGGAAGAAAATTGTCCAATGAGAAGGGAAACAAGGGAAGAGGGGGAGGAAAACAGAAGATGGCCAAGAAGTGAAAGTATCAAAGGAAACAATGGAAATGCTTCCAAAATGGGAGAGGAGGAAGATGGGGCAAAAAAAAGTTATATGTAAATGTCAGATTCCCTAGGATGAATGCTATCATCATGCATATGTAAAAGGTATCAATAAAAATAAATTTTTCTGTCAGTGTTAAAAATGAATATATATATATATGAATATATATATATATATAGTAGAGTGTGGCAACAATTAGTTGGTCCTATGCCAGTCTTCTTAAGGATTCTGAGTCTTGTCATTAAAGCTTTAAAGAACAGGAAAATATCTTTGTTGATGATATACATAAGCTTAAAATAATTTTTCATCCAAAGATGAAAGTACATCCTACAATATAAACATATTGTTTTCCATCATTTTACCTCTAAGTAAAAAATGTTCCAATAGTGATTCTAGTTAACAAATTAAATAAAAAGACAATAACTAATTCTTAATTGCATTTTAAATGATTGCCCACAACTTAATGAGTAATTATTTCCTTTTCTGTCATAGCATTCATGAATTTAATTGTGAATTTTAGAGGAAAAATGCATGACATTACAGTAAATTTAAAGGTGAGATAGGAATAGCGGGCTAATGATCAGAACTTGTACACATTTTTTATAATTCCTATTTCATGCAGTTCCCAAGCATTTGGCTTTCACATTTATTACCTCTTTTACTATTTCTTGACATATTTTATTGAATCCCATTGCTATATAAACTATAATCCAGCTGATCTGTTATACAGGTGAGAAAATCAGTACTCATTAAACTGAATGGACTTATTGAAGGAGAAGAAATTAATCAGTGATAAAATAAGACCTTTCATGTGCTTTTATTTCTAGCAATACTTTTGAAATCCTACATTTTTACAACTACAGTAATAAGAGTTCCATATTAGGGGCATGGAGCAGTTTGAAACCAGAGCTACATTAATGGTATTATGAGACTGTCTAATACTTTACTATTAATTTGCTGCTGATCTGTATAATACTGGGGTGGGGATGTAGCAAAATGTTTGAGGAAGTGCTTCACTTGCATGAAGCTCCAGACTAAATTCTATCACTACCAAAACACTGAAATAATATTCAAATGTTCAAATATAAAAGAAACTGCTTGACTAAGATGCTAGCCTCTCCAAAGCTTAGAATCCAGATACTGGAATATAACAACATGGAGAAGAGAAGAGAGAGGGAAGTGAGTGTCTGGAACCTAGCACAGATCTGATGTGAAAGTTGGAGAGAGTGAAGAGAGAGACCTCAATACAGAATTGGGAGATGTCAAGCAGCACTTTATTCTTGAACCCTGGATCATAGCGTAGGGCAGGTGGCTCAAACATGCTGATATATGGTGACTACTAGACATCCAAGAGGACTGTATAAAGAGATATACCAGTGGAATGGAACACTAGATGCTGTGAACTACAGTGGTTGATAAGTGATTACAGTCCAGTCCAGTGTGGGAATCCCCAGAAGAGGGTGAATAGCCAGTTGCAATTTTGGAATGGGGACAACAGAACTCAGGATTCAGAGCCATGACAGGGTGGCTCTATCTAATTCCTCTCAGTGTCAGGGTGAGGTGAAGTGCTTTGAGACATCCAAGATCAGGGAGCCCAGTTCAAGCTGACATGACGCACCCTGAGTGTTGCAGGCTGAAGAGCTCTGCTCCCAGCCTGACAGCTGGAAATCCAGAACCAGCCTAAACTTCAGCAGATCTGAAGACATAGGCTTACTGGGATTATCCACCACACCACCATAATCCTACTGCTGACTAGCTGGGATCATCCAGCGTGGATATGAGCTCTCTTTGTCTTCTTTGTCTACCAGTGAATGCAGAGACATTCCCTGAAGTAGATATCTACCTCTTTCATTCTTTCTTATTGTTCTTCTTTGTCTTGATGGTTTTTCTTCTTTTTATATAAGTGTGAAGATTCTCTGTATTTTTTGCCATGTTCCCATTTCTGTTTCTCCCTTCTTTCTTTTTCTCCTGTCATCTTCACCCATTTCCCAATGCTTTCATAATCTTCCTTTGTCATTCAGCTTTACTTCTAATCTCTTTCTTTTCTTCCATTTCTCTCTTTTTCTCCAACCCCTTTTAAAACTTCTCTCCTGAGGATAAAATCAGCATATGGAGGGAATACTTACTATATACAATTTCCTAGTTTGTTCTATATTTTGATATCTAGCCACAAATCATGTTCATATGGTGAAAATTTGCAAATGAATAGTTACCACAGTTTTACATTGTCTAGATTGTTCTTGATACTATCATTATTACAGACTGTAATATTTTAGCCAACATGACATGGTTGTTCTAGTCAGTTTTTCTTCTTTGTAAGCCAAGACTGAGGTCATGAACAAGATTATAGGCCAGTGCCAAAGAACCAGGAGCTAGGCCAGATAGGCAGCCACTTCTCATCACCAATGCATTCATGTGGTAGGATCTTGCAACAGACTGAAAATTCAAAAGCCAAACACACTTGGAACACACTTCTACAAAGTAGTCATTTCTTATGTGCTCTCAATACTAATAATAAAGCTATATGCCTTAGCCAATTTATAAGCTTCAGCACAGAAATTAAATTAAAAAGTTAGAAAATGGGAAGATGTAGAAGCAAGATACCACTCCAGACTTTTCAGTTCATCAAACACAAAGGCAAGGGGCGATGAGGTGGAACAATTTGAAGGCCCCCTGTCTGGACTCTCTGAAGTGATAACAGTGGAAATGACTAACAACAAATCAAATAAATAAGGGTCAAGAAAAAAAATAAAATCGATTTAATTTCTCAGGTAACTACAGATATAGTGACCACAATGAAACACCTGGTTAACGACTCTAAAGCAGATACAGATGAGAAACAAAATAGAGGAGCTTAGAAAAGATGATGGAAGCCATGAATGCCCAACAGAAGAAAGAAATGGAATCTGTGGAACAAATTCAAACAGGAACCACAGAAATTAAAAATTCTATTGAAGTATACACAGTAGAATCAACCACAGTTAGGACAATAGCACATCTAGCAGGTTTGCAGTTAGAGATCATGAAAAGATGTTAATTTAATTTACACAATAGACCTTATAGATCTTTCTTGGAATAAATAATTAACAAAAGTTGAAAAGTACAGATATGCAAATCATAATTGCATCAAGTAGTACAGGACATCACTGTTGCATAGACTCCCAACTCCTAATTGAAGATACTGGGAGCCCTTTTCTCACTGAGGAAAAGTTTATTAAAATCTTCATGCAAAATAAAGCTGACTGAATTACTCAAGGGCTTGATCTGAAATATTAATCTTATGATGCAGAATTCAAAATGAATAAGTGGAGTGAAATAAATTTAATAAATTACATTGAAAACTGCCACTACGCATGGGACAAACCATTAGCCATGCATTAAAACACAAGGATCAGGATCATACAATGTTGGGAAATTCTATGTCAAGCAATTTTTAAAGGCTTCATGAGCCAGAGATATAGCTCAGTGGCATAAGCGCTTGCCTGGAAAGGCTCAGGTCATGAGTTCGATTCCTGGTACAAAAAAAATATAGGCTTCATGAAGTTGTACTGTGAAACTATAAATAATTGAAAAATAGCCATACAGTTGCTATATTTGATATTGTTTCTGTTAGAGACTCATTTTTATCATAGGTCTTAAATTATCTAAACTATAGTTTAGAATATTTTATTAATAAAGTAATCATAGCATATCAGGCTTCTAATTCTTCTTTATTTTTATTTTTTTTTTGTTTGTTTGTTTGTTTTTTGGTTTTTCTCTGGTACCGGGAACCGAACTCACGACCTTGCGCTTGCCAGGCAGGCGCTTTTGCCACTGAGCTAAATCCCCAGCCCCCTTCTTTAGTTTTAAATGTAATTCTTTCTAACTTTTGGGATAAGGATATTCACATTAACTTCAGTGTACCTCTATGAATTTCATGTATTAATGTCAAGTTCAAATATATTTGAATAATTGTTCAATGCTTATTATATAGTATACATTAAGATATAGAAAATCAAAATAATTCTGTTTCATAATTTTTAAATAAAAATGTGAGGGAAGTTTTTAAAATGTTATAATAAAGCAAGATGGCAACTATACTATTTAATAATAACTTATTGAATGGAGCTTTTCTATTGGAATACATTTAATGATCACATTTAAAGCTCACAACCATATCTGATGCACAGATTTTATTATCTATTCTTTACAGAAAATGATACACCTCTGAATTATAGAACTAGGGAACTAATGCAGCCAAATTTCATACCTGGGAAGTGGAACAGATTTAAGAGCAGTTTTATCTAAATATAAGGTCAGTTTTGTTCACCACATAAGCTCTCCTCCAGGTCACGTACAGTATATAACCTGAATGACTTGAGACAGTCAAGAAGAATTTACGAAGAAAGTAACAATAGATGTGAAACTTTGAAGAGGTTTGAGGAATGGAGGTAGATATTACAGACAATATAAATGAAAACAGAAAGGCACGAAATCATGAAAATCATGTCACAACCAGGTAAATACTACTTTTCTGTATATTGAGCATAGTTTTTAAAAACTATTTTATTTTGATTAACATATATCGATTGTTCATGTACATGGGACCGAGTGTAATAATACTTAATACATGCATACAATATGTAATGATCAAATTCAGCTTCCCTTTCTTCATCTCCTTTCTCCTTTGTACTATGTCATAATCACCATGTTACATTTGGTTGCTTTTTGCCCCACATATAAAAGAGAGCATGTCATACTTATCTCTGGATTGTTTTTTCACTTTATCTAATGAGTTCCTAACTGGAAGTGATGAAAGAATTTATTTTTAAATATTTTAAAAATACTTCATAGGTTATGCCAAGGATAACTAATTTTATTCAACAATACATGCAACTTCAGCAAAATAAATAGGGAAGTATGAACCTTTGTTGGGATCTCTAAAAAGTAGTTTATCATTATAAATTTAAATCTCAGAATGGTACACATTTATGGATTAAAGTGATGCTACAATTTATGAAAGCAATTTTACAAGATTAAATGAAGTTGGTTAATGTATTCATTTCACCAACACTTTTATAATGAGAACACTTGATATTTAGTCTTGGGAATTATAAAATATAAAGTTTTCTATTGAGTATATTCACCATTCTCTGCAAGAGAAATGGAACAACAAATATACAACATATGCCTTGTTTAAGTGGTATTTTGTGACCTTGGATCATGACCTTATCCTTAGTTCCCATAAATGCTATTTTAGTCTGCTGCTATAAGTTCAAATGTTTTCAATCCTACATGTGAAAGTATGTAGCATTTGCCTTTCTGTGGTTACACATTCACTTATATATTTTCTAATTCCATCCACAGGATCACAACTGACATGTTATTTTTATTAGCTAGTATTCTGTTGCACGTATGTACCGCATTTTCTTCATCTGTTAATCCATAAATGGGCATGTCAGGCGATACCATAATTTGGCCATTCTGAATAGTGCTGCAGTATACCTGGGAATGTGTTCTTTTAAACAAATTGATTTCAAGTCTCACGGCTAAGTGCCCAAGAGTTCAGTTGCTACAAATTTTTAATTTTCTTGAAATTATCATGCATAGTAATATACACTCCTACTGAAGGTGAACAGGATTCCATTTATACCACAACTTTCTCAACAATTATATTTATTTTTTAATAATAGTCATTTTTACAAGTGTCAAGTGATTTTTCACTGAGGTATTGACTCATATATTCCTAATCCTTAGCGTTGTTAAACATTTAAAAATATATCTCTAGTGGCAGAGCATGGTGGCGCATGCCTATAACCCCAGCACTCAGGAGAATGCAGCAGGAGGATTGTTGTGAGTTCGAGACCAGACTAAGCTACAAAGTGAACTCAAGGCAAGCCTGAACAGCATAGGGAGACCCTGTTTCAAAAAGACCAAAAAACCATATATTTCTAGGTCTTTTATATGTGTTTTTACAAATACTTGAAGTCCATTGTCCATTTTAAATTTTATTTTCTTTCACTTATTTATTTTTGTTATTGAGTTAATTGAGCTCACTATGTATGTTGAATTTCAACCTTTTTTCAGGTCATTGGAAAATATTTTCTGCAAATACTGCCAAATATTCTCTATATACTGTTATTTATCTTCTTTGTAGTGTAGAAAGTTGTTAGTTTGCTGTAATCTCATTTTTGTTTTTGATGCTTGAGTTATTGAGCTCAAAATTTTAAACACTTCACAGATCACTGTTGTATAGTTCTGCTTTCTGGTTTCTTCTGGTAATTTTGCACCACCTTGCCTTTCATTTAATTTCTTAAGCAGTTGTTAGGCTTTGTGTATGAAGTGAGATAAACATCCAGTTTCATTCCTCTCCATGTGGGTATCCAGTTTCCCCAGTGCATTTACTGAAGATACTGTCATTTTCCAGTTGTGTGTATTTGCATCTATGTCAAGTTAATTATACTTACTTAAATTAATTTCTGGAATCACTATTTTAAATTCTGATCCATTGGTTAACATGTCTTTATTTCTAGTTCCATATAATCTTTAGGGTGATTTTCTGTTTGTATAAAAACGATGTTGAAAATTTGATTAGGATTATAGGTAATTTTCAGATTGCTAGAGATAGCAATAACATTTTAACAATATTAATTCTTCTGATCTATGAATACAAGATATTCTTCCATACATTTGCTTCTATTTTTTTCAGTGTGCAGGTATTTTAATTGCCACTATCTGAGTCAATTCTGGAAAAAAAAAATCCCTTTTTGTGAGTGTCTTTGTTTGTGTTATTGTGTTTCCTTTATTGCCCTAGATTGATTCAAGTGTTTTTGGCAATTTTTGTCAAATAAAGTTTTTTTAAAAATTATGTGTCTTCATCTGTTTTATTCACCGTATCTAGCATTATGTGACTTCTAGTTCTTCAAGAAATTCAAAATGACCATAAGAAGTAAATGTTTTGACTCAATTCAAGGCACCAAGACAACCAGGACAGGGCAACTGAAAACACTCCACAGAGAGGACTTCTTCGCCAACTGCTTCAGGAAGTGGCAGGAGCAATGGGATAAACGTGCTCAAAGAAAGGAGGGCTACTCTGAGGAGTTTAATGGCACTGTATCTCTAATTGTGATGTTGTTTCATAATCATTTCTAATTTAAACATTTACTGTTTTGTAAATCATAACAAGCACACAGTTATTTATCCAAGTCAAATCCAGAACTCACTTTTGTCATGACTGTTTTCCATTCATCAAGTAACTATGAAAAAAGACCAACACTAAAAATAGTGAAAGCATAGGCAATGTTAAATAATACAATTGCTAAAATACAGTCAGTCATCATTATTTTCCACAGGTATGCTTTATGAAATCACCAGGAACTCTGAATTACCAAAAGTAAAGTATTCCTGATTGCAAATAGAACGTATCCTGGCTTTACTTGTTTTTTTTGGCTGTACTATGGTCAAAAGCAGTGTACACTTAGTAAAAAGATACTTTCAAACTTGCATTTTCTCTGTTCCTAGCCTAGCAATAAACAATATGATACTCACTTGGGGTAATGGGAAACAGTATAGAGTCATAGTTCTCAGTTATCCAGGTGATCTCAAAGGAAAACAACCTGTATTCTATAGTGTAGTGTGTTGTTATACTATAACGATTGATGTACTAGCTACACAAAATTTATTTTTGAATTATGATATTTTCAAAACCCCACATTAAGTACAATAGCATCTGTATACTGACCTTAAGGTCCTACGATCCTCTGGTCTAAACATTTTCAATGACCAGTCAGGGCACAATTTATCACATGCATTTCTGTTTAAAGAAATCTTGTTTTTACACATATACATATATAAAACTCATGATCAGCAGCACTGTAATATTATATAAACAAAATTTGTTGGATTTTTTTCCTCCATGAAGTCATAGCTTTCTTTTATTGAGAACATTGACACTACAATTAAGGGTTACTTTAAGTAACCCTTTTGTACTTTAACAAAAGTTAACCCTTTTGTTACTTTAAGTAACAAAATCACATCCTGGGATGTGCCTGCCTGGCAAGCACAAAGTCTAGAGTTCAAGTCCTGGCACAAAATAAATTAATAACAAAATCACAAACCCAAAACTATGAAAACTGTTGCATTAAACAGATTATTCAAAGTGTATTTGTGAGTTATGAAACATGAAGACAGAGTGTTTTTTTAAATCTTAGTTAAAAACGTGTACACATGATGATGGAAATACTGGTTAGAAGGACACTGTGAATATTAATTTTAGGGTTACATACACTTTAGTGAGGAGGAAAATTTACAAAATAGAGCCCATGAATAAGGAGGATAAGCTTTATAGAAAGTGTGCAAGGGTAGCCAATTTGAAAGAGACACTAATAATTTCATCTTGTATGTAAAATTTCAGAAGAGTCCTGTTGGACTTTTGTGAGACAAATTTCCCAATAAGACTAAAGGAGAAAAAATGTCATAGCAGAGATAACTGATGATGTATCAAATTATGAAGAAAAGCCATTTAGAGGAAAAGAATTAAATTTGAGAAAGCAGAGCCAGTTGTACCAAGCAATGACAGCATTAATTGATCAAGCATCCTGATTACTTTCCTAAAGAGAGGATTTAATATCTTAGATTAGGCTCACTTGTATTAATAGTAATTAAAATTGATGAAAAAATTAAGCCATATAAATTTACCAGGCTTCCCGGGCATGGTGGTGTACACCTGTAATCCCAGTACTTGGGAGGTTGAGACAGGAGGATCGTTGCTAGTTCAAGACAAGCTTGGGCTATGAAGTAAGCTCAAGGCCAGCTTGAACTGCACAGTGAGATTCTGTCTCAAAAAGACAAAAATAAATAAATAAATAAATTTACCAAGCTTTTGTAACTGTTTTTTGCTACAACATGCTATCACATTTTTGCTACTGTGATCAAGTAGATCCACTGATGTCACCTTTTTCAGTAGGCTTCTATGACATTTCTGTATGTCAGAGTAGAGAGCAGCAAAGCATTTTAGCCATTCCTAGTCCATGAACTTCAAGTATCTGGATGCTTAAATTCAAATATGCCAAGAAAAAATTATAAATGTTTACTTAACTTTAATATTTCCACTTCAATTATGTTTTTTTTTTGGGGGGGGGGTGTTTCTCCGGTATCGGGAACCGAACTCACGACCTTGCGCTTGCCAGGCAGGAGCTTTTGCCGCTGAGCTAAATCCCCAGCCCTTACTTCAATTATGTTTAAGTTTACTTAACTTATACTTACTTAACTTCAATTGATATTTCTTTATGTCAGGGTTCCAGATCCTAAATCTGAAAACTATCTTTGTGTTTATCCTTTTGATTTGGAGAACTGTTCTGCTCATTTACATAGTGCTCCATTTTACTCCGGGTCAGTCTCCAGAGGCTGCTGTCATTGAGCCAATAATATAACTTATAGTGTATTTTCTTTCCTCCATTATATTTAATATTAGTAATTACGTGAAATTCTTCACTGTTATTTACTTTTCATCATTCAGATTAATTTATCTAGGATCTTCAATTCTTAGACTTCTTTGATGAAAGGCTAGAATAACAGTTGCAAATCAGGCAATTAGCTAAGCCTGTTTCTGGTCTACACAGTTGTCACATGTCTCTCAGTGCTTGTACCCTGTACTGTCATGTAAATGCTCAACTTTCATCTAAATAAAAATCTTAAGCTAGAAAAGAATTCCAGAGAATATGTATAACACTTCTGAGTTCTATACTGTGGTTCCAAATAAAAAGTCTATAAAGTCTCATTTTTCTATCAGTGGAACCAATGATAATTGTATAGCATAGGAGTTTGGGAACCACTGAAATCCTTTTATATTTCAACAACATCCTAATGCTTTCTAGGACCACCTTTTTATGGTAATATTCTTCTTTCTTGCTATTTCATTGGCCTTTCCATTTTTTGATCCTTGTGTTCCAGCACACTCATTTTTCTTCCTGATCATCTTTTTGTTTCACAGCATGATTGCTGACAGAGCCATGTTTTATAATCCCTCTAATGAACTAAATATTTCCTTGCAGTTTTGATTTCTCTTTTTATGCCTCAACTATTTATTGCCTTCTTCAGTCATTTTCTATAACTACACTGAGTCTATTTCCAACACCCTCTATTCAATGTGTGCAGTCAAACAATTATCTGAGCTTTGTCAGTAGTATCCTATCCCTATCCTATAAATTATTGAGATCAAACATATTGAAATGATGCATTCCTCATAAATGTTTGCTTAAATTCGTACATTTTCATTTGTGGCATCAAATATTACATGTCATGATCAACAGTGTATCAGCTTTTCTGCTCTTTCATTGCTGTAATTTATTTAGTATTTCACCCTTAATCTCTCATTATCTGACCAAAGCCTGCATTTGTCACCAATATTCATGAAGCAAGTGCCACAATCTTCCTAATGTGGTTCACAAATTGTTGTCTACAGGCAGTAGATTATATAACCAAAACACCTAATGCTGAATGCCATAATACCAAATTTTGACTATCCTTAAAGATGAAAATTCCTGAGGTCTAAAATTTCCATGTAACAATCATTGAACATCAAAATCTTAAAAGTCCAAAATCTTAAAAACTTCATTCCCATTGAAGTTATATAAAAGGCAGTGATTGGGCTGCTTGCAGTGGCAAGAAGAACAGCTATTTTGAAATAACAGAGCGTATTCTCAGGGGTTTCGTGGCAATGTGTCCTTTAATTTAATTTTTTTTCTTTAAATATTGAAGATTCACTATATATTTTCATCATACCTCATAAAATTAAGACCTTTTGGGATCCAAAATGTCTAGGACTTATCATTTATGGATTGGGGACATGAAGAAATGGAGCATTTTATAAATATTTTTCAAAATTTTGTGGACTAAGTGCAAGAAAATGTTATATAATTAACCATGTAAAACAATGAAAAATGTGTAATTATGTATTTTCTGAGTTGCCTTTCTCAGCTGTAATCAATATCTGTTACCCACAAATTAAAGGAAGAGAGGTTAACTCTGGCCCACTCTTTGTATAGGTTTTAGTCCATAGTTGGCTGGCTCCAAGGCAGGCCAGCATGGCAGAGGGGTGTCATAAAGGAGAAACAGTCCATAGCAGGGCATCCGGAAAGCAGCATGCAGCCAGGTTCACTTTCCCTTTATTCTATTCAGGCTACAATGCTATTGGATGTTGGCATTCACACCCTTAATGGACCTTTTCATTATCTACTTCCATAATTATGCTAAACCAATCACAGGATTAATTTAGTTATCAAGCAGCTTTAATCCATATTCACACACCTTAAATCTGGCTACCTCCAAAAATTCCTACCTTATGAGTGTGTGAGGTTTTAATAGGACATCTAGACACACACCATAAAATTGCACTCCTGATCCCCAAAAGACTCATGTACATCCCTTTGTTCAGAATGCATATAGCCCGTTTGCGAGTGCCGAAGTCCTAACAGTTTTAGGATTACTGAACAGTCCATTTCAAAACTGTCCTCTGATATTTAAGACAAACTCTTAGCTGCAACCCCTGTGAAAATGAAAAACAAAAAACAGAAAACACTTGCAAAATGCAATGGCACAAACTAAGGATTCCCATAGTGGACAAAAAGGAAATAGGACCAAAACAAGACCAAAATCCAGCAGGCCAAACATTAAGTCCCATAGATCCATGTCCAGTATCTGCTGCAATCTGTGGCAGTATGTGAACTCCAGAGGGCTTAGATGGCTCTGCTTCTATGTCTTGGCATTGGTTGTAGCCCCTCATGGATTCTCCTTTGGGCTGGCTTTGGTCACTCCTTGTGAATTTTCTCATATGACCCATATTCCTGACTTCTCCAACTTTCTGTGACCTCTACTGCACTTTTGTTTTCACACTCAAAGCTTCACACACTGCCCTCTTGAAGGTCACACTGCCTGGTTTCCCCAACCTTCTTCTGAAATCTGGGTTGAAGCCTTCCTGACCTCGTAACCCTTGCATTCTTCATGTGCCTAAACCAGGACCATGTGGATGGTTGCAAGATCTGCCATCAGCTAGAGTAGTAGACGTGCTTCCTTCTCTTTCTTGTAGGGATAAAGTGGTTGGATTTCTGAGCAATATGAAACAAATTCAGAGAAGTCAATTCTTTAAGCTATCATTTTGGAACATGGTGCTCTGGTGCTCTCTGCTTAAAGCAAAATCCTTCCCCTTTGCAATTATGAGGCTGCAAAAGGTGGCATTCTGCTGGGTCAGGATATGTTTTCTATTGTCTTATTCCTTTTCAGTAACTAAGTTCTCCTCTGCTCCATCTTTGTAGGCCATAATTTTAATAGTTTCCTTTCTTGCCAAATTCAAAACTTTTAAAATCATTCTGCTGGGGCATATGCTCTTGATCCTCAAGGTAGAGTTTACTCAAAGCTCTTAGTATTAGCCATGCCACCACCTCAACATTAGAATGCTTTGAAATTCCTCTGCAAGGCAATCCACTATCCTTAATCTCAGTCTCAGGCAAAGTGTCTGGACATGAGCAAAATGCAGACAAATTTTCTGCCACAGCGTAAGGCACATGGCATGGAGGCTAGCCGCCAATGCAGTCCCTGTTCCCAAATGAAAAATTCTGAGCCTGGTCTTTAGCAGCTGCATTTCTTTTTTTTTTTTTGGTTTTTCTCCGGTACCGGGAACCGAACTCAAGACGTTGCGCTTGCTAGGCAGGTGCTTTGCCGCTGAGCTAAATCCCCAGCCCCTAGCAGCTGCATTTCTATCAGCCTTCTGATCTTCTGAGCTCTGACCAGAATCTCCCATCAAACTTGGCTCACATTTTTTCCAAGACTGCTTCTTCAGCCAGCATCTGTAAGCCTTTTCAAATTCTTCCAACAAGCCAATTTTAAATACCTCAGAACCACACGGTCAGATAGCATAACAGCAACAACCCTACTTCTCTTGTACCAAAATCTGTGTTAGTTACTTATCTCATCACTGAGACACAATACCTGACATCCACAAGAAAGAAAGGTTTATTTTAGTTCATAGTTTGTAGAGGTTTCAGTCCATAGGGAGCTGGCTCCAAGGCAGGATGGCATGGCACAGGAGAACGGTCCATGGCAGGGCAGCATACAAGCAGCAAAACAGTAAGCCTCTGTTTCCCTTTTTATCCCATCCAGGCTAAAAGCCTAATGCTTAGAGCCACTCACACTCATTCTCAACTTTCAGAACTATGTTAAACCAATGAGTGAACAAATTTAACTATTACACAGCTTTAATCCATATCCACATACCCTAAATCCAGCCATCTCTGAAAAGTCCATGTTATGAGTGCATGAGGCTTTAAGGGGTCATCTAGATATGAAAAATAGGGCTGGGGACTTAGCTCAGTGGCACAGCACCTGCCTGGCAAGCACTAGGTCATGAGTTTGATTCCTGGTACCGAAAAAAACTAAAAACAAACAAACAAACAAAAAACCCTAGATATAAACAATAACAGGTACAATAAACGTTTCTAAAAGTGCATTCCATGGTGTTACCATTGAAGGTTTTTTTCCACTGAGTCCAAACTTGTGGTCAGTTTAGTGAACTGGCCACTCAACATTGCAAAAACAAACAAACAAAAAACACTTTAGTTTAAAAATGTATTGCTTGTCTGCCTTGGCATTCCATTTATCCTTTGAAATTCCAAGAGGTTTTCATGGACTGGAGTCACATTTTCCAAAAGAAAGTGAGGTTGCTAACTCATTCAAAAATAATTTAGTAGAGTAAGCATACGCAAACATTGAAGCACCAGGGACTGGTTTTCTCAGATGGAGGTGTGTGGAGTGGGGATGGAATTGAAGGTAATGGTTTTATAGTGATTCAGAGGAGCAAGAGTCCTAATTTCTTACGAGCTAATTTCTAAGCTTGAGTTCACAATAGGTAGTGTGCTTCTATGAGAATCTAACAGGAGAAAGAGTTCAGGTGGTAACAGCAGCTGTGGGAAGAGGCTGTAAACAGAGATGAAGCTTCACTTGCTGGCCCTCCGCTTGGCTCCTGAAGTGAAGCCAAGTACTGGCCAGAGGCTCTGGGGTTCTGGACCCCTGAGGTAGAGAATGAGATAAAGAGATAAGCACCGTTTCCATAAAATTTGTACTCATATATAGATGAGTACATATAGAATTCATTTCCACATACCCAAAACAACATAGAAGTCTGGCACAGAAATGGGAAAATTTTATAAGGGATTCTCACATTGTATATCGAATTGCAGTTCAAAAATTGCAAAATGAACAGCCATGTACAAAAAGTAAAAATGAACATAGTTACCTGGGAGAGAAATGATATGAAATAAAAATTATCTATTCATAGTGACACAAGGCTTCAAATGTTTTTAATCAATGTGAAAGCCAGACAGTTTGTATAAACTATGTTACCACATTTATCCATAATCTATATCTTAATATATATTTCATATCTTTAGTTTTTCCCCAAATGGTTTTAAATTACCAACATAATATTTTACAGCTCACTATACTGTATATATGTATTTAATCTTTGCAAACTTTCTCATATATTATGTAAAGTCATTTAGAATCTTCATTCATTTTATACATTTTTTGCAAGTTTGACACTAAAAGTACTTCATTATATATTGACTGTGTAAGCAATGTATGCCTACATAAAAACATTGAAGCTCTGTCATAAAATGCAAAGGTGTTCTCTTTGTATAGCTACATTTATGAAATAAACACTGTTTTGAGATTTTTCTCAGTCTGGGTGATGGCACATGCAGTGGTGACTCACCATCACTTTTGATTGATCTTGTCAAAAGGCTCACATCCATCATGATATGTCAGATGTCTGTGGTTATCATTGCCATATCATACAGCCAGGTCATTCTCCAGATTTTAATCTGCTAGGATGTCAACATTCATTATTATGGTATTTGGGATTGTGTCTTTCAGTTTTATAGCTCAGGCCCATTCTAAGGATAACTAAAAAGACCAATGAAAACCATCACCATCTCTGGGATACTAGCCCACTCTTTTGAGGCTTTTCTACCCAGGTGTCCTAGCAAGGACCTGGTCTTGTTAATGGGCTGGGGTTTTTTGACACAAGAGTAAAGGAGCATGAATGACAAGGAGTCACAGAGCCAGTTAAGCTGCTGTCAGCCAGGGCTCTTGGCTCTAGTAGGCAGAGGAGTCTTGAGCTGCTAGGTCTCTCCACTTCTATTCACCTAGACATGAGTGCATGCAATTAAAGTAACACAAGATTCATCTGCCTCATATTCTCCATTAATATATGCTCTGGTAAATACGTTGTATTGACATTTTCCTCTGTGCTCACAGAGGAGGCCAATTCACCTCTGGTCTCCCACACAATATAATTATTGAACTCAGTAAAAAAACTGTTTCTAAATACAATGTAAAAGAAACACAGGCAAAAATTGATTTCTGGTATGATTTTTAAAACTGATGATTCTAATTTTGATTAAGCAAAATTATTTGATATCATTCAATGAAATGAAAATAATTGCATGAAGACTTAAAATGTAATTATTTTGAATGACTTCATGTCAATATTGTTTGAAATTTTAAATATGATGGATATCTTTCTACAGAATAAAACTTTTAAAAAGTTGATGCAAACTGTACCAGGGATACAGCTCAGTGGCAAAAGGGCCTGCCTGGCAAGAGGAAAGTCCTGAGTTTGATTCCCAGTATCCCCTCAAAAATAAAATAAAATAAATTGATGCAAAAAGAATGTGCAAAATTTTGTTCAGGTAGATACTAAGAAATACAGATATATTTACATGTAGATATCAAACACATAGATATGGACTTGTATTTGACATTCATATGGAAATTAATTTAATATCTGCCATAAACTCTCCAGAAGTTACAAAAGAATAAAATTTAAAAATCACGTTATAGGAGCGAGGGCCTCCGGCGCCCTGGGAGCCACGGGCGGGAGCGCTGGCCTTCCCTCTGGCTAGCTTTCTGCCTGGTAGGCCCCCGGAGGGAGGGCCCCCAGTGCACGTGGAGCCATGCGGTGGTGAGCACTGTTGCACGCCGGCCCTTAGGCTGGCCACCGCTGCTCAATTGAGAACTATCAAGACACAGAGAAACAATGACACAATTGGCCCACCATGCACCAGCTGCAGATGCCCACCCTGGGACGTGTGTGAAACATTCAAATGGAAAAACCCCTGGGAATGCATGTCATACAATGGGTTACTCTTGCTCCTGCCATTGAGAAACAGAAAGGTCCAGAGTCAGCGGAGGAGCAACTGCTAAACAAGGACTCTGAGAACATGAGAATACAGACTAAGCCCGAGGAGTCAGAGGTCCTGTGGACTCGGGTCATGAGAGCCGCTCAGAAGCTGTAAACCAGAAGGACCTTGCACAGTCCCTGCAGAGACTCCCTGGAAGCCATTCTTCCCCTGACAGTACAGGCTGTGGTGGAGCTCCGGAGAAGTCTACAGCAGGATTCCTTCTGCTTGTGTTGACAGCTAGGGAGAAGACACTAACTGATTGTGGGGTCCCAATGTGATGGGAGGCTGGAGAGAAAACGGTGCAATGGGTGGCTTTCGCCCCAGACGGCTCACTTGATTTTTGACAACTCTTAGGCTGTGGCTACTTGGTGGATCCTTCTTGTGTATCTCTGTCTTCCTGAGAAACCACTTTGAAGATACCACCATGTATTACAGCAGTCATTGTTATTTTCCTAGAAATCTATCCATAACTCTGTAATGTCTCTATTGTTCCTATCCTATTTCATAAATGGATCCATGTTTATGTGTTTCCTGCAACAACTATTGAGAATTATTGAATGATTATTCAATAGGTCACTCATGCATAGTTCTATTTATATTCTTTAGAAGCCACTTTGAAGATACCTAAGTATAGTATAACTATTGATAATCTCGTACCTCTTTTGTCTGTAACTCAATATTATTTGTCTGTTTTCCTGAGAAACTATCTTGTAGATAACAATATGTAAAACAATAACCATTGATAATCTCCTACCACTTTTTCTGTAATTTGGTAAGCCCCCCTATTATTATGTTATCCTTCTTTTACTCTTTAAAATAATAAAATAAATAAAATAAATAAAAAAATAAAAATCACATTATAAATTCAGTATATTCTATAAGAAATACCTCTGTAAATATGACAGTAGAAGAAAAAAAGGAAAATATTTCATTAATCTTATGTGTAGACATAGCTGTATAATTCTTAACCAAAATATTAACTCTAAGTCAGGAAAATGTACTAGATAAAAATAATTTTACTATAGCTTGACCCACTGTTTGAAAAATCAGTCAATATAGTCTGCAATATAAAAAGTATGTCTTTAGTCATGCTACTGTTGTCTCAGTGTCTTGAATCAATTCAAAACACCTTTCATGGTCATTTTGATCTTGGAGAAGAGCTGGAAGATCATGATGTCAGATCTGGAGAATAAGGTGGCTGAGTATAGACTATAATAGTTTTATGAGCCTAAACTCACCTTTGCACTGGTTAGCAGCATTCTCTCTATTTTTGTTCATATCTATTAAAGATACCATGTGTGTGCTAGTATTCATTTGCTAACTCTTTCCACTGAGGAGTATAGGAGGCATAACACTTGAGAAGCAGTGTGAAAAAGTAGTTCAAAGTTTTTAGTTTGTAAATAAAATTATCTGAAAGAAAATAGACTTTCTTTGCAAAATAGATGATTTCAAAACTGGTGAAGAGAAAGACGGAATGAGCATAGACTTTCTTGTGTGTGACATAAAATGCACAGATGGCCCCACATAATGAAGATCATGTCACTCAGAGAGGCCAGGTTCTCAGGGTTTTCACTGGAAAACTATGGAGACATCTAATCTCTATATAATGTGTTACAATGGATATTTTCTGTATCACAAAAGAGATACAAAATTCTTTGTGTTTGCAAAAGGTATAAACATAGCTGCATAAAATTAGAAGTACAACAAAGTATTTAAATGAAATGACTAAAAACACAGCATTGCAAAGTACAACTGCATATATCTATCTATCTATCTATCTATCTATATATATATAGTTTGTATATTTTGGTTTTTTTTGTTGGTTTATTTTGCTATTTAAGGAATTCCTCATTGAGACACTAAGCCAATCATAAGTCTTAAACTATATTTTCTTGTCTTCAGCTATTTTTTTATTTTAGACAGAGAAAACATAAACATAACAATGAAACAGAGTTTCAAAACAGGTTAGCAGGTTAGTTACAATAGTTGATACACTGTTTATTGCTGTCTTCCTAGTAGTTACTCTGAGTAGAAGATATAGGCATGTATCTTGTCTATACAATATTAGCACAAAATTTTCTTTTTAAAGAACTAAGAGAAACTAGCTGCATAGCTGTCTTAACTGTCTTGTGTGTACATATAATTTCTCTTTTTTCCTTTCTTCCCTTCCCCTTTCCCCATCATAATGTCTTTAGCTGTTGAACACTAGCAGTTGAAATTCTAACATTGTTACTTTTTTCCTTCTTTTTTTTTTTTTTTTTTTTAAATATTTTCTTTCACTGGTGCAGGAAATCGAATTTAGGACCCTGCACTTGCCAGGCAGGTGCTGCACCGCTGAGCTATATCCCCAGCCCTGTTGCTTTTTTCTTTAGGATTTCTCTCTGTGATCTTCTAAAGATCAAACATGAAATTATTCCCTCTAGATTCAGAGTAACTTATAAAACCACTCTTTTGAGCTTGAACCATTAAACCTCAAACATTACTTACTGGACACTGAGTGCTGAGATACGAAAATTGTAGCAAATTTTTTTAAAAAGCATGATTTTCACCAAGGTAAAGAAAGGAAATTGACTTAAAAGGAGCACATGAAGGAAACACCTCCCTGTGCCAGTTCCCAGTGATTCCCACCCTTACCTCCAATACAGACACCAAATTTGAGCCAGAAAAGCTTTTATTCTATTGCAGGAAATACTAGATGACAAAAATACTGAAAAAGGTATTTTTCATTCCCTTCTTCAAAAACACTGAACAAATATTTAACATGTAAATGATCCTGGACACTAACTTCATAGAAGGGAAATATCTAGTAAAACTATAGGGTATAGAATAAGCTTTTTTCCATTAAAGTGTGTTTGCAATATAGAAATATGAGGGGTCAAAAGGAAAAGGATGGCAAGGTTCTAGTGAATCTCCTCATCAAATAGCTTACAATGAAAAATTGATCTTCAGTGGTTCACCATATCAAGGTTTCTTTCTTTCTTTTTTTTAGTTTTTATCTGTCTACCAGTCCTGGCATTATTCATATACAATCTATGTTTAAGCTGATCAAAACAAGCAGATGGTTAGGAAATTAAATGAATAATAATATGCTACAAGGACCATTAGAATACATGAATGAATATTCATCATCAGATATGCATACTATTTTGAAAATTTTACTATGAGAATAAGTAAACCAAGTCAGATGCACAAGCTTAAATATCACTTGGCTTCATTTATATGAGAATCCTGGGGATGGGGATTTAGCTCAGTGGCAAAAGCACCTGCCTGGCATGCGCAAGGTCGTGAGTTCGGTTCCCGGTACCGGAGAAAAACAACAACAACAAAAAAAACAAATATATGAGAATCCTAAAATATAAATAAAGGTCAAAATAAAGGATAATAGGAAATAGGGAGAAAGATCTTTTGCAAAAGAATGAGAAGACCAAGAAATAGAGGGAGTTGGGAAGGAAAGGAGGAGAAGGGAATAAAAAAATTAAGATGTGTTGTGTCCTTACTTACACCTTTTGCATTCTGCATGCTCCTAAAACCAGTGTCACATGGATGATGCCAACGTCTACTGCCAGCTGGAACAGTATCCAGACTTTCTTTTCTTTAGGCTGTAGAGGTCAAGGGCCTGGATTCCTGAGCACTCTGAGCTCAATCCTGAGGAAATAAATTCTCTAGGCTGGCTGTCATTCTGGAACAGGTTGCTTGGGGCTCTCTTCTCAAAGCAAATTCTTTCACCGTTGCATCTTTGAAGCTGCAAAGGTTGGAGTACTGCTGGTTCTTGGGATGTCCCCAGGCCGTCTTTTCTGTAGTCTTGTGAAATACTTAGATTGTCTTTGCTAGTCTTTTCAGCAACCAATTTCTCTTCTCTTCCACCCTTGCAGGCCACAATTTTTCTGAAGCTTTCTATCTGACCATACTCACATTTTGAACCATCCTGCTGGGTTCTTTGCTCTTGATTCTCACAATAAATCTGGCTAAAAGCTCCCAGTGGTAGCCATGTCACCACCTCAACATTAGACTGCCTTGAAATTTCTTCTGCAAAATTAATTAATCTGCCACACTTTACCTTAGCCGTGGGCAACATCTCTGGACACAAACAAAATGGAGACAAACTTTCTGGCAAGGTATAACACACATTGTGTGGGGTCCAGCAACCAACTCAACCGTTCTTCCCAGCAGAAACCTTCTGAGCTTGGTGTTTGCCAGCAGAATTTCTAGCTGCCTTCTAATTTTCTGAGTTTTGACCACAATCACCCATTAAGTACAAAGATGTGCTAGTTTTACTTTTTAATCTGGCATCTTTGAAGCCTTTTTAACTCTTCTCTTTCCCACAAGCCATCTCCAAAGGCTCCTAAACCACGTGATCATGAACAATCACAGCGATGATTCCACTTCTCTGGTACCAAATTCTGCCCCTTTTATCTTCTATCTAGGTTACTTGGATTAGAGCGGTGCTAAATAAATCAGTGGATTGATTTAGTAATCACACATGTTTACTCCTAGCACCCTTATTCCTAGCTTTACATCACGAATCACTCACAAACTCTAGATTCAGCGACCTCTGAAAAAGCCCCATCTGTGACCACACGAGGCTTTGGGAAGACATCTAGACACAAGCCCTAATACCAGGTTTAGGTAAATTGCATGGTCAGTTTTTATTTTCTGTTCTGAATCTCAAAAGGGGGAGGGAAGTTTTGGTATGTTAGTGTATATATAAACAGCATTGTCAGATTTGGAGTAAGAATCTCTAGTTAAAATTGAATTTTTAATAAACAACATTATTTGCACAGTATATTCTAAGTTTTGCATGAAGCATAATACTACCAGATTAGATTTTATGTTAATTTCTAAAGTAACTTGGTATTTTATTTTATCTAGTAAGCTTATGAGTAACATACACCAAGTGTACATTGCATTTAGATTCTTATGATAAGATTTTTAATTTTTCTTAACAATTTATTTACAAATGGGACTAACCATATTAGGAATAAGCAAAGCAGAATTACTTTTTCAATATATCTGATATACGTGAGCAAAAGGAATAACATAAGAAATATCATACCATTTTATATCACCATGTAAAACTTCAAAATTTCCTATTAAATATTCACAAGTTTTTTGCTTTTTACCAGAATTCTTTTTGCGACATGAACTATGATATGCAGCAGTCAACTCCTTATGGAACTGAATGTTAAAAATGCATTTTTTGGTGTCAGTTTCAGCTGACTTATACAAATGCCAAAACAAAACAAGTACTCACACATTTATAAGGTGATAATCATCTGTGTAATCCTTGGAAAATAGCATGAAATAAGTTCAGTAACAATTAACCCAATCTCTACATTAAAAGCATGAGATAATGAAACTGAAGTAGCGGAGGGAGAGATTTTTTACTTGGGACAGTCTCACTTCTTAGGCAAATGTTGGTGCTTTGCTATCCCTTATATAAATTTTAGTGAAGATATTTCAGGAGATTCTAGGACAGCATAACGTATTTTCCTAGAGTGGACTGCTATCTATTCTGAATATTAAAAAAAAAAAAGAAGAAGAGTAATCTACTACTAAAAGACTTACAGAAATAGCATATAAATAAATCTTTAAAGGTTATTTGGGGAACATAAATACACCCTCATTGAAACCAGACCACCATGTTTTGCTTCTAGAAGACTGGATTTGGTAGGAGTATCAGGTAGAGTTAGTTTTAAAAGCCTGAGAAAGTTCCCTAAAATAGCTATCTATTAGTTAGCTTTCTATTGATGGAACAAAATGTGGGGCAACACAATTTAAAGCACAAAAGGTTTACTTTGGCTCATGGCTGCAGATGTTCAGTTCATGGTACGCTGACACCCGGCAAGAAACATCATGGCGACAGGACAAGGCAGAGAAAAGCTGCTCGACTGACTCATGGCAAGTAGGAAGCCATGAGTTGTGGAGATGTGACAAAGAGTAAACAACCAGAAAGCAGGTATCACCCTCAGTGTCACAACCCCATTACACAACCCCATTACCCACACAGACACACTCAAAAGTCTCCTTTTAAGCATTTTTAAGCCAACTGAGGTGACAACAGGATTAATCACTACAATGAAAAAAGAATTAGACAGAGGCTTAGGAGAAATAATGTGTCTCTCCTTAGGTAGCTCCAATTGGAGGCATTCAGGAATAGATTTCTAGGAAATCTCCAAAGGCACCAGAATAGAGAGAGAGAGAGAGAGAGAGAGAGAGAGAAAGAGATCCAGCGTTAAGCAAGGGCCAAACTTATAAGTTAGCTAAAGGATTGGCAGTTTTCCAAGACATTTTCTTACCTCTGTTCCCTACCATTCTGAAATCCACAGATGCCAAACAGTTTTGGGAGCAGGACAGGATGAAAGAATAAACTAACAGACAGGGAAATAAAGTAAAATTCAATTAAATGCACAGTGCAATCATAGTATTTCCCTAAATATCAGGTATCAACCTGAAATCAGCCCAGATTGAGAATAGGTGAGAGTTTCTTCAATTGTAAATGAAGTTTTCGGTCTCAGACTATGATATATAGAGAAGACTATTATCTGAATGACTACATAAATTCTCAACCTATGTGAGCCATAGTATGAAAAGCAGGAACTAAAGGGGTAATATAATAAATAGGCAGATCTTTCTGTTTAACCTCTAGAACAGGCATCAACTAACTTTTAATGGATCAGGTTATAAATACATTAGGACTTGTGGATCAAGAAAAAAATGTTGCTCTGCTATAAATGTTTACAACAATAGTTAAAACACATGTCCCATAAATTTATATTAATAAATTCCAAATGTAACAATAATTGAAAGGTGTTCATGGAACATAATACATGTGTACAAATAAGAATGAAATTCTTTTGAGCAGGATAAAATTTCACTTAAGTAGGTGTCAAATTTAGTATTCCTTATTTTCAGATTGATTGCATATGTTCATCTGTAAAATTAATTCTTAGCTTATGAATTGTGTATAAATACACAGTGGACTTGGTTTATCCCACAGGATGTTTGATTTCTGCTGCTATAAAGCCTTTGACTTTGTCACAATGATAGTGTATGTGGGTAATTACTTGAAGTTTCCCCTAGGTGAGTGTCTGAAGACAAATGAAGCTACTGGATCCTAGAATGCAAGTGAGATGCTAGAGGATGTGGCTAGTCCTCTCAGAAAAAAGAGGGAAGAGAGTGTGAAAGTGGGGTCATCAAGATCCCCTGCTTTGGTGATTCTTGCAAAGATATGTGCCATTCTCAGAGATCTATCTGTATTTATACCAACTGAAACTATCCATTGGCACCAAAATCTAACACACAAAAGGAGACGTAGGAAGAACAGGTCACAAAGATATTCCTGTCATAAGTGAAAGTAGCCAAGTCATTTATGCCAAAATCTCTTCTTCCTCCCTCCATTCCCCTCAAAAGGATGAGTCACATTAAATTGATGCCATTGGTTAGGACATTGATTTCAGTCAACAAAAAACTTTGCAATAGATTTTTGATGAATAGCTGAAACTATGTTATCTTTTTTCCTCTGGCATGAAGATGAGATTTCTTCCACATAATACACACTACTGCACATAACATTGAATGTAGATCAGAGGGAGTTTTGCACATTCAATTCTTTTCTCTGGAATTCAGTACACAATATTAGAAACCCGACAATTTTAAGAGAAAATGTGATTCACTGATATACCAAGTGAGCCAGTACTTACTACTTGGCAGAGATGAAACAATTTTGTTACTGTTTTCTGGGTTAGAAAATAAGCAAAAAGAAATACAGTATAAACTCGACAGGAGACTGAGGAAATAGTGGCATATTATCATACAGCATTATGTGAGACAGAAAACAAGGCAAGGCCATTAAATTTTCCCTAGATTCCTTTGTTTTGGTTGAGAAGCTATTTCACTTGCTGCAATACACTCCTAATACAGTGTGGAAATGGGTTTATTGGATATAGAAGGCATCGTCTGGCTTCATGTAAGAGAAAACTCCTGGGAAACTACTTCAGTGTTATTTGGGAAACCCAATATGATGCTCACTGCTAGTTCATTGTGAAGAGGTTAAGAGTGAAGTCCCAACTATTTACAGTTCTCTGTATTCAGGATTTCTCAGAGCTCTTTGATCCTTTTAAACACAAGATACCAAATATCACAGTAGATGTTAACATGAATCCACAGGTTGCCAATTACGGAGTAGGAGCCATTAGCTTCCGTGTCACCTGCCTGACCCTGCTAAAGCAGCTGAAGGTCATTTGTACAGTTTATGTCAACTTCCAAAAGGTATAAGGATGTGCACCATCTTTAGCTTTATAAGTCCTAAGCCTCTTTTTCATATATATGACCTAACAATTAAAAGGAAAAGCAGAAAGAGAAAGAAGAGAGCAAAAAAACAGAAGAAACATGAATATGTTTTAATGCTAGTGTACTGAGCTTTAGTAGGACAGGAAAGAACTCCCATATGCCTATAGTAGAGAATAAATCAAGTGAAAATCAGTCAGAAATATATGAGCAACCCCTAAAAATTAAAACCCAAGAAATTTGGTCAAATATGGCTGCTGATAAATTATACTTAACAAATAACGAAAATGATTCATTGGACTTGCCATTTTCCACTTTGCAAATGTTTTTAGAATGCTTACTGTATGGAGATATTAGGGAAAAAATTAGGGCAAGCATACATATCAAGCCGTAAGTAAAAATCTTTGAAATGATCTGCTCCAACATTTTTACTGGTCTCTTGGAGGTACTGGTGATTGACATTCTGCAGTCACGTGGGAGACAAAGACCCTCACTTACTCCCTCATTTTACAGATGACTGCAGGAATAGCACAGCATAGTTTTAAAAATTTCAGTACCTAGCGGGGCTGGGGATTTAGCTCAGCAGCAAAGCGCCTGCCTGGCAAGCGCAAGGTCCTGAGTTCGGTTCCTGGTACCGGAGAAAAAACCAAAAAAAAAAAAAAATTTCAGTACCTAGAATTAGAATGACTCCAATTCTAGTTCTTATGCATACCTACTGGGAAAGCTAGAGAAATGTGTTTCAATTCTATTAGTATCTATTTACTTTTCTGTTTAGAAAAAAAAGAAAAACTATGACCTGAGAATCCCGGAGTGAGCCATCTCCCAATAAACAGAAAACGGGTGGAGACTGGCGGGGGGCAGGGCGACATGGAATGGGGTGGGAAGTAAGGAGATGGACACCAGACTAAAGCCTCAGATCTTACGGATGAAGAAGCAGACTCTAACTGGCACCGGCCCCTTCCACACTCCCCTGCCATGGGTGCCAATTCCTCTCTGGTTGCCCCTCTGCTTCCTTCTCCTTCCTGTTCGCTTCTATCAATTTTTATCTTTTCTTCCCCCATGAAATTAATTTCTTTTATAATTTTTGGTCAGGTAGAATTGGGAAAATACCACACTCCCTCTTGTATTTCACCATACGAGGCTCCCTTTCTTATTTTAGTCTTTATTAATATATTTATATGGACTGGATGAAGAAAAAATTTGATTTCCCCATTTTTTCTCTTCTCCGATCTTGTCTCCTCAAACTCCACAGGTAAAATGGGATTCGCCCACTCCCACAACACTTGCATCTTGTTTGTCTGAGGTTCGTGCCCCAGTAACAGACACAGTATTTAATTGCATATACTGTGATGTTTGCTGAGTATATTCACTGCAAATTTTATTTAATTTAGTTTTTTGTTTGAGGGCTTTGCAGGGGAAGGTTGGGTTTGTTTTTAAATATAAAAAATTTGTCACTGGAAAAAAAAGGAAAGTGCATTGCTATAGTTGCTACCTGTGAATATTGTGGAGAATAGTTATATTTACATCTGGTGGATGGTTTTGCTTGCTTCTGCACCTAACTATAGACTTGTATTATTAGTAAAACATACCCCAAAATTTATGGATCTTACAAATTGGGAGTTCATGATGAGAAATGTGTTTTCTATATTTCAAGGACTCTGTACTACTTTTCCATAGATAATGCCCTCCATTTTTTCCTAAGATTTTGAAAATTCTAAGATGATCTCCAAAACTGAAGTTCAGAATGTAGTTCTCCCATTAATCCTATACCAGATCTGTGGCTTGGACACTGACTGAGTTTGTCACATTTCAATTTCACCATTCATAAAATAGTAACAATAAGACTTAAATTATATTCCTATAAGGTTTTCTACAGATTAGGTATCTTTAGTAAAATAGAAAGCACTCTACACTTTAAAAGTGCTTTAATTCTTAGAGCAGGAATTGGGACAAGAGCAAATATTTGTTAACAGTATTCTCTGTTCTATACCCATTATACATTTAACCTTTTAAAAATAAGATTTAAAAAAATTTATTTACATGTGTTTGTACTACATAAATGATTCCACTCATCATAGGGTGCTGGAACATATATATTAATATTATGGCAATGTGAAGATTGTGTTTTCAGTTTTCCAGTGGCACAGTTTCTTCCTTTGAGATTTTAGTGTCCATTACCATTTTCTACATTCTAAAATATACAGTTCCATGGTTGCTTAGAGTTAGTGAAATTATATTCCCTACTACAGGTGTACACTTCTCAGATGAAGTGTCAGCTCCTGCATAGTTTAATTCATTTTTTGTTTGTTGGTTTTACTTGAACTGATAAGTTCTATGTCTCCTTCACTCAGTGTCCCTTTAGCCTTTTAATGAATCTGATAATGTGTGGTGAGTACCATGTTCATTTCTTTTAGCAATCCAGATATTGAAATATAGGAAGCAAAATGACCATAAAAGCAATGTTAAAAGTGTGGATATTGTCCTGCGAAGTAACATTAGACAGCTGGATGCCAGCATCAGGCATCACAAAGTAGAGAGATAATATTAAGAAAAATTTGAGACATTACAGGTAAACACTTGGCCCTCCATATCTAAGAGATCCTACCTGCAGGTTCAATGAACTATAGATTAACAATAATTATAATGGTGAACTCCTAGCATCTTGTCTAGTGAAACTCTGTATTATCTCTAATGTTTTATCAAAGAATTATTTTCTTATTCTCTTTAATGGTTTGAGCAATCTTTCATTCTTATGTCTGGTAATCTAAGCAGTATAGTTGGGCTGGGGATATAGCTCAGTGGCAAAAGCGCCTGCCTGGTAACCACAAGGTCATGAGTTCGGTTCCCGGTACCAGAGAAAAACCAAAAAAAAATTAAAAAATAAAAAAATAAAAGCAATATAGTTGAGAATAGCAATATGTAATGTAAGAAGCACTGTTGATTTGTATTCTTTTGTCTTGAGACTCTATATCACTTTGAATGTTCTTGCTCTGATTTGTTTATGTTCATGATAGTGGTATGCTGCTACTGTTCTATTTTTTTGTTTGTTTCTCATTTACTACTCTCTTTAAAATAGAAGAAACCATATTGGATCTGTGATAAACATAAACAATTTTCTTATCTTTATGTTCTACACAAAACACTATTACAACTTTTTACATAATATTTGTATTGTATTAGGTAAATAAATAATCTTGAAATGACTTAAAGTTGACTGGAGGATGTACAAAGGCTCTATGTAAATATTATATCATTTTGTGCAAGGGGCTTGAGCAGTCACAGATTTGGTATCACAGGAATGGAGTGGAGTGGAGTGGAATGAGGTTCCTGGAATGACTTCCTATGGATACTGAGGGATGTTTCTACGATGCTTTTTGCACTACGCATGTCTGGAACTTGGTAACCATTAAGAAAAATTGAAATCCAATTTGGACTTGGAAGAGAAGTTATGTTTTGTATAAACTGTCAGACTAGAATTTTCACTTTCATTTGCCTCACATAGTTGGCATTAAAAAGAGTGTTTTTGCACTTAGAACTTTTGAAAATATGTCACATACCACATAATTATTACAACAATTTCCCCAGCAAAAAACACTTTCTCAACTTCATTTTTACCTTGGTGATATAAAAAATATTAATATGTCAAGGACCTTCATTACAGATGCCCGAAGTTCCCTCACTAGGACAATGTGACTTTCTTCACACGCTCACAAAAAGAAGTCTAAGAATTGAAATATCCTAGGAAGGCTAAGCATTTACAAAGAAAAGAAAATGAAATGAGATTGTATCAGAGGATGGAGATAGAGGAGGTGTTGCAATCTGTTTGACAGTTCTGGTGACAGACTGATCAAGATTACTGAGATGTATTCCCCTGCTCTGCCATTAAGCCTTCCTAGAAAGGAGAACTCATTGTGCACACTCTAAGTGAAGGTGGGAAATTCAAGTGGAATATCATGTGTAAAATCATTCCCTTAATATTTCCTTGAGGAAAATACCTGCATTCTCCCATGAAATAGTGCTGTAGTCAGCTTTGCTGAAATAAAATACCTGAGATGAAGAAAAGGTTTATTTTTACCTCACAACTTCAGAAGACTTTTGCTCTTGATTCTTGATCCCATGCCTTTTGGGCCTGTGCTGAGGCAGTATATCATGGCAAGCGTGTATCTCAAAGAGTCTGTTTACCCCAGGGCAGCCAGGAGCAAAAGAGAAAAAGGAGGGCACCAGGGTCACAACATGCCCTTCCAGAGTGCTTCGTGTGCCCTAAAGCTCCCACCAGGCTCCACTTCTCGAAGGTTCTATGACCTCACAATGGCACCACCCAATACAGGGCTTCAGGGAATGTTTTAGTCCAAAGTAGAGCAGAGCTGGAGAAAGGAAGGCTTGGCTCTTCCTCAGAGATGATCCATCGCAGTTGGATGCTTCCACACTCACCAGGACATACTTACTTGTCAGTGCTTCACTCATGCTCTCACTTAGTCACTAAAAGTTTCCTCATCCCCAACAGTAGCTGTCAGTTTCTAACCCCACAATTTTTTCCCATTTCTTAACTTTACAAATGAAATTTTACAATGGATATTCTTTTTTTTCTGGATTCATTTGCTTAGTATTACTTATTTAAGATTTATATTCTTGTTTTGGATTTCAATATCTCATTTATTTCTATTGCATAATATTTCTTCAGATAAATAAAATTCACCTAGTTACTTTATTGTTGAATATTTATTTTTTTCTAAGTTTGGAGTATTTTTATGTCTTTTCTATTATTGTAAATGTATAGATAATTGTGTTTGGTATATATCTTCTAAAGCTATTTTATAAGAAATTGTAATTTTATCACATATTGCTTAAATTATCCTGATATTTTCACTTTAAATTTTAGTTGCTTCACTTCGAAAATACTTTCAGAAATATCAATTTGATTTGTATTATACCTTTCTGAATGCGCTGTGATATCCTTATTGCCCTTGTATTTGGCATTTCCTAAGAACTATGAAACTAAACATATTTTTGTCTGTTTCCTAATTGATAGATGAATCCATCCAATGTGTAAACAGATACATAGTTTTAATATTGAGTCTTTGCCCACTTTTAACTCCTGAGTTTTTATACTGTTTATTGATTTACTTGAATTCATTAAGCATGCTGTAGATTCAATATGTTACAAATATTTTCTCCCAGTTCTGTGGCTTGCATTTTCATCCTCGCGCAAGTCTCTTGCAGGGCCATACATTTTAATATTCGTACAGTGAAATGGAAAGAAAATAGCGAAGACAAAATGAAGACACTAGAGGAATGGGAAACATCTGAAGTCTGTAACTACAGCAGAAATTTAACAGTCTGCTCTCCACGTTCACATAATGGAGGTGAAAGAAGAGGGGAGAAAGAGCAGAGGGAAAGAGAGGAATGAGAGATACAGGAGAAAGGAGAGGAGAAAGGAGGAGAGGAGGCAGGAGATGAAGGGGAGGACAGGAGAGTAAATAAGGGAAGGAGAGGCCGGAGGGAGGGGAGGGGAAGGTAGAGAGCTGAGATGGGGAGATGCACAAAGGGGAGAGAGACAGGCAGGGAAAAGCAGGGTGGGCCTGAGCTGAGAAAGTGTGGAGTGGGGATGGAGGGTCAGAGTAGACTGAGTCAAGGAAATCACACACAATTCTCTATTAAAATTGGAGGAGACAGAGATAAATTTGGGGTAAAGGACAAGTTGTGCAAGTCGAAACCTCTTATGACTTGGTAAATATAGTCTAGATATACAATCATTTGTAATGTGAGTATGAATTATATGAATAAATTGGCCAAGAAATAGTCACAGTCAATTAAGTAAAAAGACCCAAATGCATTGCATGTACAGAAATCACTTCTCAATATCAATATTGATATGCTCAGGTTGAAGAGATCACAAAATATACAATATATCAATAGTAATTGAAAGGAGTCTATAGTGATTATATTAATAGCAGGTTTCAGAGCAAGGAAATTAGCCAGTTATAAGAAAGGATTATTTTTTCTCAATATTGCAATAATGCGATTGTACCATGAAACAAAATGTCAAAATACATGAAACAAAACAAATATAACTGCAAGTATAATTATACAAATAGAGTATTATCGTTAGAAATGCCATCTTTCTCTCAATTAGAGATAAATCCAGAAGACAAATTTCACTGCATATGGTTGCCTTGAATATTATCAATCAAACTGATCCAAATTATAGAGTACTCCAGCCAACAATGGGAGAATCTATATTCTTAAACTTACATAGAATATTTACTGAGGGGACCATATTCCATATATGTGGAATGCATACCTCTATACATGTACATAATATATATTATACATTATATTATTTTATACATATAATATATGCAATTATATTTTATATTATATTACACACATTACATATTCTCTGTATATAAATTATATAATATTTTTCTATACTAGGTAATTTTAAATATATATTTGTAAACATAAACATAAAATAAATCATTATAAATATATGTATATTTTATATATATACATATATAGAGAGAGAGGGAGAGACGGGGAGAGAGAGAGAGAGAAAGAGAGAGGTTTTTTGAGATAGGATTTCATTATGCAGTTCAGGCTGGCCTTGAACTCCCTCTATAACCCAGACCTGCCTTGAACTTATAGCAGTCCTCTTGCTTCAACCTCCTGAGTACTGGAATTACAGGTGTGCACAACCATGCACAGAAAAAAAAATATATGTGTTATAAGATTCAAAATAATAGAAATCATACAAAGTATGTTCTTAGACAATGGTGGAATAAAATTACATATTTAAGCAAAAGGGAAAATTTCAAAGATTTGGGACCTTACATGACATATATTTCAATAATAAATTATTCAAAGAAATTTAAAATACGGTTTAAAAAATGATGAGAATATAAACTCAATATCTGCTGGATACAGCAACTAAAAATTGTTCAGAGTTAAATATGTATTTAGGAAAATAAGATTATCTATATCTATCTATCTGTCTATCTCTCTCTCTCTATATATATATATTCAAAATTTTAAATTTCCCAGGTAACAAACTAGAAATGGAAGAACCATTTAGCAATTTAAAGGAAAATTTTCAAGCAGAAGAAAAAAAGAATGAAAATTCAGCTGGAAATCAATGAAATTGAGAGCAACGTTGTTGCGGTTTGTATCCATATGCCCCCACCCCCACCTTCACCCCCACCCCCAGAGCCTTCTGCGTTCACGCATGAGGCTTTTGGAAAGTGGATTATCAGGGCTTACAACTGACTTGCTATTAGGAGGCTGTGTCTAATGGGATGTGTTTGGTCCCTGGGGGTGTTGCCTGGCCTGATTTATTTCTCTTCCTGTTTCTTCTCTTAAATGTCCTTTCTGCTTCTTGTATGCTGTGCCTTGAGCAACTCCTCGCTGCCATGCCACTGTGCCACAAGATCCCGCCCTGGACGGAGGTTATTATGAACTGAAACCGCTACCAACAACTGTCAGCCAAACTGAACATCTCCTCTTTTGGGTCATGGGTGTTGCGTATTGTATTCCAGTAACAAGAGAAGTGACTAAGACCAATGGAGAGAAAATTAGTAAAACAGGAAGTTGTTTCTTTTGTAAGGTCAACAATTAACAAGTTTGTACACAGGTGCTTCAAAAATAGAGAAGGCACAACTTACTAATATAAATGAAGGGAAGGTCGTATTGACTTCTTGCATGGATAATAAATAATACTATGAAAAAATTTTGACTGTAAATTTGACTTAGATGAAATGAACACAAGCTGCTCAACTTACACAATGAGAAACAGAAAATCTGAATTATAATATCTACACAAGAAATTGAATTGCTAGCCAATAATCTTCCAAATTACATCAAGATGGTTTTATTTCTGAGTGGAGCTCAGTAGTTAATGAAAAAATTTTAATTTTCTTTAGTTAGCTTGAGAAGACACAAGGAAATATTTCATAGTTTATTATATGAGGTCACCATTATTCCAATGTGCAAGCCAGATAAACATATCACAAGAAAACCAAAGACCAGGATCTCTAAGGGGCACAGTTATAAAACTTCCATCAGAATATTAGCAACTTAAATGCAACAAGATACGAAATGTTTACATCACAACAAAGTGGAATACATTTCATGTATGTAAAGCTTGTTCAGGTTTTGAAAATAAATAAATGAAATCTACTACATTAACAGGTCATAGAAGAAAAAATCATTGTTATACTAATGGATATAAAGAGCATGAAAACTCTAGCATCATTTATGATAAAAATGATCTTCAAACAGGAAAAGAAGGAAACCTTCCTCCACTTAATAAACCATATCAACAAAACCTATACTTAACATCACAGTAATTAGCTAGAAGCTGGAGAATTTATTCCTGAGGTAGGGAAGGAGGAAATGATACACTCTATTACCATTCCTTTTCAACTTCATGTAGAAAATTCAGATTAGTGCACTAAGAAAACAAAAAGAAAACAAAACATAAGATATACAGACTGGGAAGGATGAAATAATAATGTCATTGTTTACAAAAGAAACACTTTGTGTAAAATGACAAGGTAAATAAAATAAACATGAAATAAGAAGTGACTATTGAAAATTAGTAGGACCAACAATTCACATACAAAAATCAAATATTTTCTTATATAGTACTAACAAATAATTAAAAGTTGAAAAATAAAGAATGATCTAAATGATTCAAATAAATATCTAGATGTAAAGTTAACAAACTGAACAGGATGTACATCCAAAACACTGCATAACACTGCTGAAGGTAAACATGATCTAGTAATTGAGATTCTGTGTGTTCAAGAATTCAAAATTTCAAAGTTTTAAGATGCCAGTTTTTCCCAACATCTTCTATACATTGAGTTCGACCTCAATCAAAATCCCAGGAAGGTATTGTATGGATACTTCCAAACTTACTGTCAACTTTACATCATGAGGCAAAATATCCAGAATAATCAAATACCAAAGAAAAAAAACAGAGCTCAAAACTGATGCTACCTGACTTCAGGATTTTCCTGTTGCTCCCATAATCAACACAGAACTGGTGAAAGAGTAGGCTCAAGGATAAATGGAACAGAAAAGAGAGTATATTACTCAAAAATCATATCACAGTATATCAGAGACCTAAATATAAAACATCTAACTATAAAATCTCTAAAAATGCAGGAGGAAGTTCTACAACATCTTGACTTAGGAGATTAGTTTTAAAATATTGTGCTAAAAGAATGAACCACAGAAGAAAAAAATCAGTTGAACTTGATTAAAATTAAAAACTTCCTCTATGAAGATGATATTAGTAAAATAACAATAAAAACCACCGACATCAGGGGACTGTTTGCAAAACACAGATCCATTAAGGTTTTGTAACCAAAGCACCAAAGAATGATTAAACTTCAACAAATGTAAAACTCAAAGTTTTATAAAATGGATAAAAGTTCTGAATAGTTTCATAGCTAAGGAACATATACAGGTGGAAAAAACTTAAAAATATATGTTTAATACATTTAGCATTAGTTATTATAACATCAAAAAGAAAAATTGATAATAACAACTGCCGGCAAATACAATTTTACTGACCTATCATTTCCTCTTGGGAGAATTTACTGTATTGTATATCCATTGTAGGGAACAATTTAGTGGGATTTTAACCCCAACATATACCCTGTCTATGTGATCTTACACTAACCCTACTAAAATTTATTCAAATGATTTCAAAGCTTACTGTCTGCAAAACAAATTGCATGTGGTTTATGGCAGATTTTTAACACTTGAAATATATTAAAAGGAAACAAAATACAAATTTACATTTATGAAAATATGAATTACATTTACGAAAATGCAATTACATTTACATTACAAATACAATTTACATTTACAAAATACGAATTTACATTTATGAAAACACAAAACCATCACACATCCATTCAATGAACTATTATTGTGCAATAAAGAGAAACAAGCTAGTAATTCACAAAAAGCTCATGAATTATGTTCATATAGATAACAGAGACAAATTCACTTTAAATGATATAACTTTTGACTCCAATTCCATGACATTCTGGAAAAGGCACAAGTACACAGAGGTAAACCCGTCAGTGGTTATTAACCTTCAACAGCAGTGAAGTTAGAGCTTATTAAAGCACAGGAAACATTAGTAACAAAACTATACAGCACAATATTTTGATAGTGAGTACAAGACAGAAAATGTCAAAATAGGTAGAGCTTATAGCACATTAAACTGCATTATGTGCTTATAGCACATAAACTGCATTATGTTCAAGTTTTTTAAAACATAATTTAGGAGGTTGGAGGATATACTTTAATGCACAATGCGATTAAGAATATAAATATATAACAAATGTATGGAACAACTTCCCTGCAAGGTAATAGGAATAAGATGCAGAGCCAACTGATTTTAGTCATGAGTGAAGTCTGAAAGGTAAAAGGCAGATGAAATCATATGTAAGCTATGTCCTTTAGTTGATAAATTATTTTCCATCAGGGTATTAGCGAGCAATTCTGGAGTCAATATACATACATACTGTAATTGAACAGTTAAGTAAGTAGATGGCAGATGGTGTGAGCAGTTTCTTCTCTGTTCAAGCGAGTGTTTACACAGAAACATGATGAGGCTAGAGTGTTCATGTGGTCATAGAGTTAAAAAACATCAATCAGTACAACTTATGTTTAATTTACCAGAGATAAAGAGTCATGTATGAAAATACTTGTAGATATTCTTACATAGAAGGATAAATATACATCCACCATACATGTACATGCAATGTCATCTGACTGGGCCACAACATCCCTTGAACACATTCATCACCCAGATTTGGTTTTCTGATTACCGTTGTCCAAGAAAGTAACTATGGCTCCTTAGCAAATATGTTTATTTCAAGAATTGAGTCCAGAAATATTCAAGATGAATCTGGCCATTTTGTAGTGGCAGAAATTAAGGAAGTACTCAAAAGCAAGACTGAAAGTAACCACATGCGGGCGGACCAGGTATGGCAATTGGAGAGTCACAAGAGCCAACTGATGGCCAAAGTTAGAATTATTAAAGCAGTGAAGCACTGGGTTATACCCCAATGTAAAATGAATCTCCACATTCAAATAAATAGTGGGAGGGAAGAGAAAACTCTCTACAGAAATCAGTTTTATCCATAATCTACTCTCAAAAATGAAGAGCACACTTCCTAACTCCTTAGACTGGGTGGTGCACAGCAATTTCTTGTAGTAAATGCAGTAGAGAGTAAAGAAAACAAAACCTGAAAGCAGTGCTTTAGCCAGCTGATGAAGATCAACCTTCACCATGATAAATCATATTGATAGTCAAGGGATATAAATGCCTCTTTATATCTGTGGTCTCCCTCCCACACCGTATCTCTCCTGTCTGGTCATAAGAAAAATTCACATTCCAGCAGAGGAGAATTTCCACGAATTTCTCTAGTTGAATTCTTCAGAACTCATCAAAAATGAGGGAGATCTGAAAGACTGTCACAGCTAAGAGGAGCCCAAGGTGATATGACAATTAATGAAATGTGGTATCTTGTGTGAGAACATGGTACAAAAACAACAAAATGGTATCTAAAGCTATTGAAAACTGAATGCTACGGTTGTCGTGAATTACCCCGTATCATTGTAGGTTTATTATGTATTACAACAACTTTAAGAAATGTACCATGGTAATTAAAAAGCTTTCTAAACACAGGGAACACAGGAGTAGAACACCTGAGATCTGAGCAGGAGAGTACAAAAGCCCACCAGGTACAGCAATGCGCAGGGACTATGTAGCAGAAAGCCCTGCTCGTTAATAAGCTTGATTTACTCCTGACAATATGTGTTGTTTTCTTTCTTGATTTTCATGGTCATTGTTCTTAAAGACAAGCAACGGGACATTTGGGACTTACAGGCTTAATTCTTCAAATTAGGATATTTGTTTTCTAAGAATCTGGTTTCAAATTATACTGTGTTTATCAAAGCCAGTTTCTGAAAGTGGGTAATTGCACTCAGCCTCATGAGAAACAATGTAAAAGCTACTAGAAGACAACTTCATTGACCTTCCCACAGCTTCCCTGCATCAGAAATTTCAGGGCTTCTCTTTTAAGCTACTGAATGTACACTGGCATCCCCAACAGAGATTTAAAAATACTCATATATGTCCCCAATCACAATAATCTAATTTACTTGGTCTAGAGTATAATCTGTGTATTGAATTCTTTTTAAAGCTGCAAAGGTCATAATGTGGAGTTATAATTCAGAATCATGTTTTGCCATCTTCCTCCCAAAATTTTGTCATATATTTTGGGAAGAACTGCTGTCAATTAATTATTAAACCACCTTACCTAAATTAACAAGATTGTGATTTACGAAATTAAGTGGACTCCCTGAATGTGAGTATTAATGTTGGAATCTAGGGGCTATGATTTAATCAGATATGTTTCCTGTATTGAAGAAGCCTGATTCGAATACATTGCTTCCTTTAACCAAGCTCTACTAAATAATGGTTAATATAGGTTACTGACTATAACTAGTCATCTAAGATCCTTTTGGAGCTTTCTAGCTCTGTTTAAAATGATGCTCTTGGTCTGCTGTTTACCCATTTCAGCTACTGCTTTCCATGCTCTTATTTTGTAACTCATAGCTTGGCTTCCACTCACTGTTCGTTTTATGCAGGTGAAATTTTAGAGCATGTGTAGGTTACAGTTCATTAGCTCCCCTAGAAGAACTGATACTTTTAGCATCATATCATATTATGAAGTGAAGGATTTCATAAGTATTACACAGCTTTAAGTATGTGGGAGGGGCCAGGGATATGGCTTAGTGGTATAGTGCTTGCCTGGTAACAGCGAGATCCTGAGTTTGATTTCTGGTAGAAAAAAATAAGAATATGGGAGAAGAATATTTAGAAAATTTATAAACTTTTGGAAATCTCCACACATCTGGGTGGAGCAATGTCTTGTCCCTGTATGTCTTTGAAATCAACCCTGCAAGTATTAGGGAGCCTGTGTTAACCTGGGAGATGTCAAAAAGACTGTATTGGATGAGAATCTTGAAATCGTGATTCCTGTATCCAAACTAAATGTCAGATAAAGGGACTGCATAACTGAATGACTGGCTAAATCCATCAGGTGGGTAATCACTCATTTTATTTATAACACGCATTATTCATGATACTATTATGCAGAGAAGGTCAAACATTAAAAGGAATAGGTCACAGTCAAATGACCATAGTTCATAATAAGTAATTACTAGTTGAATCTGGGTTTGAATCAAGGCATCTCTACCAGCTAAAAGAATAGTTCTTAAATTTTATCCCTACATCCATATAGGTTTGTTCTTTCTCTTACTTTCTCTGTCTGTCTGTCTGTCTCTCTCTCTCTCTTTCTTTCACTTTCTTCCTTCTCTTTCTTATATACACAAAATTGCTAACCAGGTGATGCTATGGGCATGTTAATTAGCTTGACTATTTGTTGCAAAATGCAAAAATGCATACAGTATCACAGGATTGCATTTTGTAGCCTAAATATATAATTTATATATTTGTTCATCATACATCAGTAAACTGGAAACAAAAAGACAGCATTCAAGAAGCAGAATATGAATCTTTTTTAAAACAGTAAATGATGTTTCCAGTTACTAATATTTATTATCGTTCATATCACAAATTTGAGGTTCTTTGCTTCCAAGGGAAATAAAATATATGGGGGCCCTAACATATATCTGAGACAGAAGACAACCAGGTTACACTGTGTCTGACCGAGATAAACAGTGTTTGCCAAACTTCCACAGCATAACTGAGCTACCTGGGAACCTGGGAAATCTTGTTCTGAAGCCTCCCTCTTTTCTCCTCAGTTCATCCATGTCCTCTGACTACTCTATACATTTTGGTGTAAATTTTTGAATATAAATAATTTATCTTCAATACACTATAACTACTCTGATTCACAGGCAATTTTGTTTCTCAATTTATTATGTACTGAATACCCAATACATAAAGCCTTTGAAAAGTAAATTTAAAAAAAATAAAAATGAATAATGTAATATGATAAAAAAGGCAAATAGTTACTGGTTTACCAGTGCATTATTTGGTCATTTGCCCTATATTTAACAAGGCATATTACTATTGTCTTGCTCACCAGACAAGATACCATGATATCTGTGTCTTTTTTTAACAGACTTAATTCTACTTCTGGCACTTGCAGAAGTGACCATCACTTTTGCAAGCTGTGACTCATGTGATCTAATTGCAAAATAAATATGTATGTGCTAAGGTAAATTTTATTAAATATGTTCTATAGGTCCACTCTACATACATCTTTTCAATTCTAAGAAATTTTTCTAGATCTGCATCCAAAAAGAGAAGAAAAAACCCAGAGAACTCAAAAGTCTAGTGTACGTTAATCCTTGTTAAGTATTCACAAGCCAAAGCCTTAGATTTCATTCTCTGTTGTTTGATCGATCCATTTATTCAAAGAATATTTAAGCATGGAACAGGGGAATAGAGGTGACATTGTCAGAAGTGAATAGGACAGAGAAATGACATTTAGAATATTCAGCAGGGAATAGGCCATCATCTAAGTAGTATTAAGCATCAAAGTTGTAAGTTGGAATATATAGTTTAGTTCTTCACTTCCAGTAGAATTTTGAAAAAGAGAAAAATCACAAAGAAGTCTGGTGCAAATTATGATGTACACATGCTATAAAGTTTGGAAAAGTCTGCTTTTTTTTTTCTCTAAAATGAGGTGCTTAATTACCTGAAAATTATCAATAATTTAGGGCTCAGCATTGCCCTCTTGGTTTAAAAAAAATGTAGCAGAAAACACTGCAGGCTTGTGGAAGGCAAAGGAGAGCAATTTATCACATACTTACTCATCCAAGAGGTAAACAGAGGTTTTAATCAATCTGTACTTTGCAGCACATTTCAGGATATTACAATTCATCCCCACAGGGAGTTCTTTGTACACAGGATGCCTACTTTTTCAACAACTAGGCAGTATTG
Source organism: Chinchilla lanigera (assembly GCF_000276665.1). Taxonomy (NCBI): domain Eukaryota; kingdom Metazoa; phylum Chordata; class Mammalia; order Rodentia; family Chinchillidae; genus Chinchilla; species Chinchilla lanigera. The sequence continues at coordinate 5,058,647 of NW_004955424.1, read as the reverse complement.
TTCCATGCAGGCAAAAAGTGCAGAAACAGGAAGAGGTGACTGTGAGGATACATTTGTTCCATTATTATACATAGTCTGGGTATATGTATATTGTAGAATACCACACAAAAAAATTGATTATACTACCTAAAAAGATAGAACAATTTCACAATTCATAATCAAGTTTTAAATGCAGAGGCAGTTTATGTGACATTCACCATGTCCTCAAATATTGGTACTCTGTCATTGTGATTACACATGTAATTATAGATACACATAAAGATATTAATGATTAAAAGCTTACTTCCATGATACAGTCATTTTCTTTCAACATATCACATCTCTTGTACTGTAGTATGAATTCATACTTTCAGAAATCTGGAACCTCTATATTAAGACTTTTTGTTAGCTACCTTATTAGACATTCTAGATTAAAACACTATGAAAACTATTATCTATTGAAGTTATTCTATGAAGATAGGGCCCATAGTTTAGATAATTTTTCTACATATATATATATATATGCATATATATAGTCATTAAATCACTTCCTGAGCTGTTTTCCCTCTTTAATTAGTGTTTCTTATTCTTTTATTTTAAAGATAAAACAATGGAAACACCTTAACAAACAAACAGACATAAACAAAACAACACCCAAACAATAGAAGCAATATAGAACTTCAGACAGGGCAATATGAAATCAATAATGATTGTTGCATTACATAATGTTACCTTCAAATTGGTTACTCAGTTAAACAAATATAGGCATCTAGGACTGATCAAATGATTAAACATTAACTGCTCCTTTCAATAAAGCAGTAGAAGTCAGTAGTACAAAAAAAAATATACATATATATATATCTTTTTACCTTCTTTCTGTTTCTCTTTTCTCTCATCCCAGTTGTTCTTTCCTTTTGAGCAGTTTCTTTCCCTTTCACAATATCTGTTATACCTTTCAGATTTTATTTACTCTTTCAGGTTCTTATACTAGTGAGACAGTATAGTGTCTACACATGTGGGTCTCATTTATTTCACTTATGAATATGGACTCTAGTTGTATCCATTTACCTATGAAAGCCTCAAGTTTATCTTTCTTTATAGCTTAGTAATATTCCATTATGTAAAAGTACCACATCTTTTTTATCCATTGCTCAGTTGATAGGCATTTGGGTTGCTTCCATGTCTTAGCTATTACAATTTGCACAGGTATAAACATAGGTGCACATATAAATATTAAAATAGAAACACTAAGTCTACTGGAAGAGAAAGTAGGTAAAAATCTTGAATACATAGGGGTAGGCAGAGTACATGAACAAAAACCAAACTGCATGGGAAATGCTTCTCAGAATCAACAACTGGGATCCCATCTTATTGTAATGTTTTAGCACATTTAAAGAAATCACCAGCAGGGGTTGAGGATTTAACTCAGTGGCAAAGCGCCTGCCTGGCAAGCACAAGGTCATGAGTTCAATTCCTGGTACTGTAAGAAAAAAAAAAAAAAAAAAAAAAAAAAAGAAATCACCAGCAGAGCAAAAAGATCACCTACAAATTGGAAAAATGTTAGCTGACTGTCCCTCAGACAATGGACTTCTATCTAGAACAGATAACAAACTAAATAAAAACAAACCCCCAAATTTAAAGACCTAAAACTAAAATGGGCATCTGAGATGAATACAAACTTCTCAGATAAAGAAATGCAAATGGAAAATAAATACATGAAAAAATATTCAACATCATTAGTCATTCAAGGAATGCAAATTAAAACAACACTGAGATTCCATCTCACCCCAGAAAAAATGGCTATCAAAATCAACCAATAACAAATACTGGAGGGGCTGTGGGGAAAAGGGAACATTTCTCCATAGCGGGTTGGGAGTGTAGACTGGTGCAGCCACTGGGGAGATCAGTCTTCAGATTCCTTGGTAAACTAGAACTAGAGGTCCCATTCAACCTAGATATTTCCCTTTTGGGTATTTATCCAGAAAACTAAAAACTTCTTGAGTTTTTAAAGAAAATTGCCAATCTTTTAAAATATTTCCTTCAGATCAGTTTATTCAAAGGTACATTAGGATTTGTAGATTCCAGCCTAGTAGGAACTATAAGCATGTTACATTTCACATGTCATTTTCTCAATGACCTTATAAGTGCATAATTATGTTGCTGTTGAAGGAACTGGGAATTAAATAGCTAAGGTTCTGACCAGAGACCATTAACTGGAAAATATAATGTTGAGTAAAATAAAGCAGGCACACAATCTTGAATACCATATAATATCTCTCATGTAAGTGAGGCAAAGTAAAAGGAAAGAGAATAAAAAAAGTGTATCTGAAAGGGGAGTAGGAGCTGAACCTCTTCCAATAAAGAAGTGACCCAATGGAAAAAGTGTGAGGGATGAGGAGCAAGGGAAGGGCAAATAAGTAGAATTAAGATATGCCACACACAAGAACCTAATAACTTCAATTAATGTAAATACTGTATGTCATAACATTAGCTAAAAGTAATGACAGCAAAAATGAAAAATAGAATAGGAAAACTGGAGGTTGAGGGAAGGAGATGGAGGGAAAGTGATTACATAAAAAAATATTCTGGTATTACCAGTCCCCAAGATGATTGCAAGCTGCCTCAATTGCAAACATATACTAATAAAATAAAATAAAAAAAGAAGTTGGACTTCAGAGAAAGCTCTAAAATCTGCGAGGTAGGCCATTTGATATGGTAAATTGTGTCCTAAGTAGCACAAATGTTTTCCCTTGATAAAGGAATCAGAAAAAAATTTATCTGACTTATCTGGCTAATCATTTTAAACGTGGAATTATTTTTGATAGTTGATTTAACATAATTTAGGGTCAAGATAACAGCAGTTCAGTTTAGCTCCCAGATTATGAAGAGCTGTTTCAAATTTCTTTTGTGGTGGGGGCTCTCTGCATCTTGTCATGAAATGCAAAAGATGTCTGTGTACTAAGGTGGGAAATGCTCAGTGACTCCCAAGATCACCTCCGTTCCCCAGTCTCCCAACCTCAACAGCTTTTGTTTCTAAAGGGTTTTACATAAGAAACTCTTGGTAACTAATACTGTGGGACTGCAATTTGATGATACTTGGTGATAGTCATTTTCCTTTACTGTAGGAATATTACATATTTCATATCATATTGGAAAAGACTGCCATCCAATCACACCTGCTCGGCAGAATATAGAAAACATATATAAAATATATTTTAAATACAGAAAGCCAGAGAAGCAAAAATTAAATTTGAAATTAATACTTGAATTTTCTAGAATCTGTACATTAAATCATGTTGATGAGAGAAAAATGAATATTGAAATAAGTAAGAATACACACAATGAAAATCTCTAAGATACAGCTGGAAAGTAAAATAACATCTGTAAATTTCTGAATCTTCTGTGATGTCCTTTTCTAGAGAATCATAAAGGGGTTATAAGTCTGAAGGTCAATAATACCTAAATATTCAAAGTGCTGTTCCCTGCCCCAAATCATTAACTTTCTCTTTTCTCCCTGTCTCTCTGTCTGTTCCCTAAATTTGTTTCTGGCATTTTCCTAGAGTAGGTACAGAGTCCAGTCTTGGTAGAGACAAGCAATGTAACAGGGTTAACCTGACACTGCATGGAACTCAGGACTTGACTGTTTATCTTACTTATTTCCCAAGGTGAGAATAGACCATTTTACAAATTAGTGATCAATAAACCTTTGTTGAAAGAACAAGTAGATAAGTAAATAAGTTTTTTTTTAATCTTCATTTTGTCTTGTGTATCCTTTGTTTCTAAATAGACAGAGTTCTCTGATGCTCTGGAAGTGAGTTCTGGCTACTCTGTGACTCCTAACGAAAGAATGAAAATGACAGACAAGTCAAAGTTACCAAATATTGGATCAACTTCCTCTTTCACCTTCACCATCAGAGTTACCTTCAAAAGTTTGATCAGAGTATTTATGATTTTTCTTCCAGTCTGACTGGAAATATGTGTTTTTGTTTTGCTTGTTTGTTTTTGTACTGATCTCTGCAATGCTTTTAAAGCTAATCAACTGCCCTTATAAAAATCTTGAGGCTAGGGGCTGGGGATTTAGGTCAGCACAACAGCACCTGCCGGGCAAGCACAAGGTCATGAGTTTGATTCCCGGTACTGGAGAAAAACAAAACAAAAAAAATCTTGAGGGTAAGAACAGCTCATGCATTAAATTATATTACAGAATATCCACAGATATTAAAATTATCAAAATCCACATTTGAAGACTAGACATGGGGTATTATCTGCCTATTTTCTCCTTAAGTGAATGACTAATTAATTTTATTTCAAGGAATCCTTTCTAAGAAACAGCTGGGAAAGTGGAAGAATTCTGTGTAGAGAAAATGGAGGAAATCATAAAAAAGCTCGTATAATTAAATCATTAGCCAAGATCTAAGAAATTCATCCAGTACAAAAATTATAGTTCTAGCTACCTTTTTGGAGTCAACTTATGTATACAATCAGTAAAATACCTGAATGGGACTAACAAATCTCACTCTAATTTTGCAATAAGTTACCTCCAAAATGTCAGTTAAGTGCTAAGTATATGTGTAGGTGTCTTTGGAGTTGGGGCTTTGAAGTTATATAAAAAAATGAACCAATTAAGACATCACAATTGAAATAGAACAAAAAAGCCAAAATATTATAGATGGAGAATTCAATATTCCAGATTAAAAATTGTATTAAATATTTTTAAGGGTCAAAGAACACACATGAAGTAAGAAGGTATGTAAAAAAAAAGAAGCATATGCTTGTAGTTGGTTTTCAGGAACTCTGTTGCCTGTCTTTCTCTGGAATATTGAAACTCTTTGAGATGACTCTTACTGAATCTCTGGACAAAAGACTAGACAAGGTTTCAGCATGGTCATTTATTCAATGATCATTTATTTTCCAGCTTGTCCACCCTCCCCATTTCAATGTTATCATTGTTGAGGAAATTGTCCTAAGGCAGCAGTCTGCCATTCAACGCAGACAACTCAACCCTCTCAGACCTTTACAGACAATAGTAGTAGCACTCAAGAATGTAATTTACAAAATGACATCCTGGGTTCCTGAAATCCTTTATTCATCTCACAGGATAAGTCATTTGTATGAAAGTGGTTATGTCATCATTGCCCTGCAGCAGAGGGCCAAGAATGGTGATTTTAGCTAGTTGAGGTCACTTGCCAAGCCTGCTCACAATCACTGACCGTAGTGAGACTCATCTCAGTAACTTCATCAACTGGAAAAATAAAGACATCAATCTCTGTTGGCTAGCATTTATTAAAACAGTCAAATATTCTACATACAGTTCTACAATAAGAGCAAAATTTGATTTTTTCAATATTCAAGTGAACTAACATGGGATATCATCAAAATATTTAATGAATAATTGGTTCATTAAATCATTTATTCCTTAAATTAAGCTTATAAAAAGCTAAAGCACTGCATCCAATACAAAAGGGGAAGGTTATGAATCATTAATGAGATTTTTGCTAGTCAGAAACTGAAAAATTTGAAGGAAGATTTAGAAATAAGTATAAAATAATTTCTATGAAACTAGTTTTAAATAAGAAAGGAAATATAGCTGAGAATTTTTAAATATACACCTAAAGGAATCTTGGGCAAAATTGTGTCATACTGTGAGAAATGCTGAGGGAAATGAGAGGGAGAAGAGAATAGAGTAGTTAGAATACGGAAGAGAGACGGAGAAAAGACCACTGTTTGTCTAGATTGCTATCTTCTGTTCTACCTACTGAGAAGCATGAGCAGCATAAATAATGGTGGTAGGGAAAATGCCACTTGGGTAGAACTTAGACAAATCTTGGTATGGCTGTACAACTGACCATTGGAAAAACTTATTTGGCACCATAAATTTCAATTACTGTAAGCCAAAATAGTAATAAATCATTAAAAGGATTCAATAAAATAGCAATATTGAGCTCCATGTCCCAAGAAGATACCAGGTGAATACTAGAACCTTTCCCACTTTGCCTTAAAGCAGAAGGACTTTTATTACTTTACTAATTTAGAGGCAACGATAAGTGCAAAATCTGAAAAAATATTCATATTATTTTTGACCCTAGAAATCAAATAATTTATTGAATCCTGGGCTGGCTCTACCCAGGGGATATTCTCCATCCTTCTACTTCAAAATAACTTAGATTTTTGTGAGTCCAGTCTTTTATATACCTTGCCTTTGTTTTTGGAGATCAGTGATGTGGCAAGAAATATTAAACCCTGCAGCAGAAAAAATCAATCATACAGATTTCGTCTCCACTTTAAAATTCAATTCATTGTTTGTTAGAACTTTGCAACAATTTTGAGTTTTAAAAATTTGTGTTACATATTTGTTTTGATTATGTATTTTCTGGTATGATCTTAAATTGTGTGCCTCAGGCAGGTATTTCACCAGCCAAACCCTAGTCCTGTCTCTGTGGGAGATGCTTTTAGAATGACATTCAGACATTTGTTTCTATGTCCCTTTGTAAGAAATTTAAGGGTGAGCCAGCTGTGGTGGCATACTCCTGTAATTCGTGAGGCTGAAGCAGAAGTAGAGTCATGAGTTCAAGGCCCGCTTGTGCTACATAGTTCAGGGCCAGCTGAACTACATAGCAATATCCTGTCTCAAAAAAGAAAAAAGAAATTCATGGTGAACATCACCAGGGTACTTTCTACCAAAGTACAGAACAAGGATTAAGTGAAAAGGACCACCTTGTTTACTGCAGCCAAGGAAATGGGGTCCCCTAAGTGCTTTCCCTCTGCTGTTATTATCTTAAATGAGAGTCCTCACTGGCCTGTATCCCGGGGATTAAAGGCTGCTTCAATTTGTGTGGTTTGAAGTTGGTGCCACTGGAATCTAGGCTTTTTCTCTTCATGTTAACAACTCTATGTTTTTCTAATGACAAATTATGACTCATTGAACCCTTATAGCACTGCAGGCACTGATATATACGTTTTGTTTGTTTCCCACTTTACATAATTAAAGGAGCCAAGCAGAATCTAGTACTAATATTTTGCAGATGAGGAATCTGAAGTGTATAAAGATCAACCAACTTGTACAAATTTGTTACTTGAAATTATTTTCAAGTATGTGTTGCCTTTTTCAGAGAAAAGAAAAGGAAGCACATAAATCACATTAGAATTGAGTATCTGAACTCTGGAATTAAACTAGAAATTACAGTATTCATAGTTGAGAGATATTTATAATCTGAATAACAGTAGAAGCACCATCCTATTTGGAGTTACATAGCATTGGAAATAAAGCGATAAAAACACATGTAAAAGAAATCATCATGTTAAGTCCTGGGAATTGACAAAAAATATGAGATCAGTTCATTATTGTGGAAGAGAAAAAAATGGCCAAACCCTGGGGAAACCTCAGCAGCTCATACTGCCAGAGTTTTGGATATATAGTACCATGATTAGTCCAGAAAAATAAGGTACAGTCTGTGAATCTGATAAATTTGTTAAGCATGATGCTGAATAAAAATCAAATGGGAAGAAAGACATAATTATAAGGGACAAACAAACTATTCTGGTTATCTGCACTTTAAAGGTTTTTCCCAATGCAGTCATTTGGGATTAAAACAAGAACATTTCAGAAAAACTGAAACAGTAGCAGGAAAGCCAGGATGTTGATTACTGTAGAGTGAATTAAAGATTCAGTCTTAGCAATAAATAACCAGAATCACTGAACTGGATCAAAAAAGCAACATCAAGCAATGGGCATTGTAGATTTGGAATGGAAATTAGGCAAGTGAGGCAGTGAGATGGGCTAAATTCAGAGTTGGAAGTGTAAGCAAGAGAGGTGAAAGACTTGGTTGCTAAGACTTGTTCTAATATTCCAAAAATGTTAGACTATTAGAGTAGATTGTACATGTGCAGTCTGGTACACAGTAAATGGTCACAAATTCCATAACTGAGAAATAGGAGTTACAGAAGTTTGGAGGATAGAGCTTTACCAACTGTCATGAAATAAAGCAAGTGGCATTAAAGCTAATATTTTAAACACAACTGGATTGTCATTAAGCAGACTTGAAAGAAAGCAGATAGATATCAGAAGGTGCGGGTGATGCACGTGGTGAGCACAGTAGATTCCAGTTACGTCCTTCCATTTAAATAGAGTTTGAAGTCTATGGTCATACCACTAGGAATGCACCTGACTTTGCCCGAATAGAATTTGAAGATAAAATAGAGTTGTAGAAGATAGCTTCTGAATTAACTTTGGGATTGGTTTCTGAGGTCAAGAAAAATGTTTCACACTTGATTAATCAAATATCAATGAACCAACTATGATTTTGACCAAAGAATTAGGTGATGAAGTTGACCTATGCTTTGGAGGAATTGTAGATGTTGGTGATCAAGGACTCACTGGTAGGTATGAAAATAACTGCACAGAACCAAGAAAAGAGGAAGCTTTAGGGAATGAGGCAGTGGGTGGAAAGAATGACTTAGAGGAAATTTCAGAATGTACAGCAGTGTGGAAAAATGGGATGAGCTCAGTGCATCTTTTTTTTTCTTCATTTTTTTTAATTTTTAAAAATAGGTTCTAGTTTTTCAGTTCAAACTGTCCTTGAGCTCACTATGTAGCCCAAGCTAGCCCCAGACTCATAGCAATACTCCTGTCTCAGCCTCCTGAGTGCTAGTATTACTCTGGTGCACCACCATGCCTGGCAATCTCAGCTTTTCAAATAGAGTAGACTTCACTAATATCTCTAATCTTAGGTCTACTAGCCTAGTACCAGTATGGCCTTAGCAAGAAGTTTTAATCTTCCTAATCCTCAGATTCTCAAATATAAAATGAGGGCAGTATTACACATATCAGAGACCTCCTGTAAATTATCCTATACTACAGCAGACATACAGTTCATATTTACATGCTCAGCACTTACTCCTTTATTGAATGCTGTCTCTGGTAGGATAAATCAACAGCGATTAGCCACTGATTACAGACAGGAGATGGCAAAGCGTCAAAAATACCATCACAATTTTTAATAAAGTTCTACAGGGCCTCCCTAAAAGTTCATTATATAGATACAAGGGTTCTACGTCGAGGCTATAGCAATTAAGAGCAAGAAATTATAGGATTTGTTTGATGAAATTCATAAAAAATAATACTGGAATAGTTTCTGGAGTAGTGCAATCTGCTTTATTACAGGATAAGTGCTTGGGTCTGAAATGGAACTCCATGGATTCTCTTCCATCATCAGATTCATGAACTGATTATTCTGACTACTTGGAGATCCTGATGATGGGGATTTGCATGTTAAGTTGTAAAGTGGGACCAAGATTTTTCCAGGAGCAGCCACCTGGCACCAAGTTATAAAAATGTCTTGGATGATGACAATTTAGAAGACTTAATGAACCAGGTTAAGTGGAAAATAAACTTAAATGAACGCAGAACCATTCCCAAGTAAAGGAGTTCATTTTGCATGCCACATTGGTCCTCTCTGAAGATAATTTAAAGAAGAAAAAGGCAAATTGAGAACATTCTATACTCCCTCTGCTGCCCACAATAAGATTTGAGACTATCAGTGCTCACATTGGAATTTCCATAATGATTGGAGATATATGTCCATATGGCTAGGGAATGCCCCTCAGCCAATAACTCTTAAAAGGAAATTATAAGCGTACTAAGGGGCCTCATTAACAATGATATCCTCTTAACCTTACAGCAATGTATTTCAGTTTATGGAAGTAATACCCACATTTACGGACCTTTGGGGAAAGCGCTGAATGTGGCTTTAATCATCATGGTTAGACCTGGGAATGTCCAGGCTGGCAAAATGTTTTAGGAAGTACACTCCATTCAAGTTCAACAGGTGTTGGATGAATAGACCTGCCTGGAATATTCATACCCTTGTGTCCATGTGTCTATCTACAGAAGAAAATAGAAGGTGCTTTTATAAGAATTCATTATCAGTATGAATACATTAAAAAAAATGAATTATTGCTTGCTAGCATAAAATCAATTGTGCTTTGTAGGGAATGTTAAATTCACAAAACAATTGTGAAGACATCCACAGCACTGCAGGTACTTATTGGCCTGAACAATTCCAGCTAACACATTTTATAAAAGATAGCTATGATTCAATCATATGCTGTAACATTCGCTTCCTTCCCCCTATGTGTGAAGCAGTTGCCTTAGCAACACAGGTGCCAGATGACTCATCCTACATATTGTTTGCCTTTTCCTCTCTGTTAATTTGCTCTCCAATATATAAGGTTAAAAAAATGAGAGAGAGACTTTTAAAAATGCTTTGGGGACATTAGTCCAAAAATGATTCTAGGAAAGGGAAAATTTTGACACATTCTCTCCCAACTATCATGTATTTGATCATGTTGTTCACTCAGTTGGGAGTGTCCTCGTGGCTTTATCCTTTAAACATTCATCAAAGTTTTGTTAAACTGATTCAACTGACTGCTTGGTGAAGTTTCCCTGACATAATATTAACTCAAATCTCTTCTGTCCTGAAGTTTTTCAACAACTCATATATAGATCATTCACAAGGGCTCCTGGTCCTGTGGATTATTTGAGTAATGATGCTGAATTCTCAGGGCTGCAATAGAAATAAACACAGTGTGCAATGAGAACAGAGTGAAACCTGACACAGTAGACTTAAAATTTACACTGTCCCTTAAAAATTGAAAGAAATGATAGCCCAAATAAAATCACCCTACTATTTTATGGGAGTACTGGTCATTTATGTAAGTAAACATTGATCATTTGCATAATTTTCCTTGCTGACAGAAATTGGGTCTAATAATTTGAATTTAATTATTGCTTGAAGGTTATCATGGCAACTGGAGTTTACCCATATTTGCTACCTACACAGATTGAAATATCTTGCTGATTTATAGTCTATTGATACACTCTATAGAATTTACCCCTAACAAAGACATGGGATAGGTGATTCTTTTTTGTACCACAAATTTGTCCCTTTTCTGTGATTACTTCTTTCCAATAAAATTCCCTGTAATGCTTTCAGGAGTTTTCAGTATAATTTCCTATGTATTTTCCCATAGCAACACTTCACACTGACCAGGTCCCTCACCTACAGTGCTTGCCCAATGACAGTACTATCCCCAGAGATCAATTAATTTTTATTGTAAGAGTCTGTCACTTACTGCTGATGCCCCATGAATTGTGTTTCAGATGTTATAATTTTATGTTCAATAATTGTATTTTGGTTCAACTCTGACACTATGGAGTATTTGTCAACAAAAACATTTTGTATACACAGGGATACGCAGGAAAATCAGACTTCTTTATCACCAAGTTCTGTTTTATTATGGCTTGGAAATATGAAGAAATACCAGTTCTTTAAGGCAAACTTTTTCTAGGGAAATGAAATTTGCATTTTTCTGTGTTTATGTTTCCCCTCTAGACAGACTGGTTTCTCTCACACGAACCGTGTAAGATGCTGTTCTTCCCTGGAGATTGAACGTCTCTCGAGGGATCGTGATTCAATATTTGTTGTAGTTTCCATATTACAAGGCAGGGAAGTGGCAAGGTCTTTAAGTGGTTTCCCTTTGCTCAATCATCAGTGTAGTTGTATGGCGTGCAGATGTGAGAATATTGATCTAGGTCACACATCTCTGCAAGGACCCTTGAGATTCATAAATGTTACGTGGATCTGCTCTAGTGATACCCATAGAGAAATGCAAACACTTTGGATAGATCAGCATATGAAATAGAATCTTTTATTAAAAAATCACTTTATCAGTTCACAAAAAGAAATGAAGTGAGGGTAGAGATATGCTACACACTGTCTCACTGAATGCTTGGGTTTAAACTGGTTCAATTTGTCAAAGTATGTCGGCAGTGGTCTTTTTTCTAACTTAAGAACAATCCACAGAATTATTATTAGGACTCACTTCTACAACCCTACATAGGTGCCTTTATGTTTTATGTTTCTCTATGTCCTAACTCCTGTGAATCTTAACTCAGTGGAAGTATAAATTATGTGATTGTCCTTGCTGCCCACTACGCACGTGTTTGTAATGTGTTTGTTACAGCAAATATGATATCACTGCTTGGCTCATAAGAGGATAATGATACTATAAAATTGCTGCTATAATACTTTCATTAATGTTCATGTTCCTAAGAATGCAAGAGGTACTATTGGTCAGAGGAAATATTAAGCAAAATCCTGAAACATTTCAAATTAGAAATTATTTGAGCATGATCATTTCCTTTCCCATCTCCTGTGACATTTTTGCCTGATGAAGTAGAAAGACTTGGTTCATAGCTAGAATATCTTTACTATCTCTATGCCACTTATTAATTCTCTATTTTAAAGTGTCCCTATCCTTGAAAAGGGACAATGAAAGCTTTTACTTTATACAGTTCTTATTAGGAAATTGTGGTACTGGACACAGATAAACAGTCTCTCTCACATGATGAATGCTTAAATTCTATTAGCTTTTATTAATGTCATTAATATTTCCTGAGAAAATGAAGCAAAAAACCTTCAGAATGAAAGTCTCAAGCTGGCAGGCATTAACATATTGCTGCAGTTCAAAAAATATGGTTTATGTTTGGTTTACCTCATGGTTTTCTTAAAACATGTTTTTGTTTGAGAATTGCTCTAGCATTTCCTTTATGAATAAGTATATTCAAGTAAAAATGAGTGACTATAAGTAAAATATTAAGTTATGTTTGGATTTATGTAAAGTCTCTGAAGGAGTTCAGATGAAGGCCTTACAAAGGGGTTACGTAAGAAGTGATGAGCTCGTTCCTCGGTCTCCTCTTCTCCCTTGCCTTCTGGTGCCGCAGCGCTGACTCTATCCATCATGTTGTTCACTTGTTCTCCCCATTGTAACAGGGCTTATTTTCTCCAAGAAACCATTTCCACTCTGCCCTCTAACTGTCTTTCTTTAAATGTTTTAAAATCTTTTTTTTTTATTTTAAAGATGAAAGAATGAAAACATCTTAACAAACACACATACATTTAGAGAATAACACAAAAACAATACAAGCAATAAAGAATCTCAGACAAAATGATAGGAAAGTAACAATGGTTGTTGTATTACATATCTATTTATTCAATTTGGATACTTAGAAGAATGTGTAAACACCATATTGTCTCACTAGTGTAAGAATCTGAAAGAGTGAATAAAATCTAGGGAGTACAATAGACATTGTGAAAGGAAAGGAAGCTGCTCAAAAGGAAAGAACACCTGGGATGAGGGAAAAGAGAAGAAAAAGAAGGGGAAAATAAGTATATATGTACACACAGGATAGCTAACACAGCTGCACTACTGACTTTTATTGCTCTATTGAAAGGAACAGTTAATGTTGAAGTGTAAATCACTTTTTTCTAAGAGCACTTTGTGGTCAAACAGCACTCTGGCTGGTTTTCATTCTGCTCTTTGCTACATGAATGGACACAGAAAAGAGATGTTTTACTTCTCAGTGTCTTCATCTTGAGTATGAAAAAAATGCAAACAGGCTGTTTGAAATTTGGTGACAGGATTACCTTTGATAAACATATAGGAGGCACTTAAAATATTTTCTCCAAGTGATTCAGAGGTATGAGGGTTATACCTTAATTTTGGAATAACAATTTTATTTTTCTTTCTTCCCCTCCTCCCTCCATTGTCCTTCCTTTCATTGCCTTTGTGACTGTGGTTTGAGCCTCTTGCTGATGGAAGACCTTTTCTATCTAGTACAGGCTTGTAATAAAAACTGTGCCCTACCCTCAGATGCTCACCAACACTATATTTAGTCTCTCAAAGTTTGTTATTGAAGTGTTAATTTAGATTCCCCATGGAAGTTTTGAACTTGATTACAATAAAGGACAGGTAAAGCAAGAGCACATAAATTTAAATGTTAATTTCAAATATTATATGGAGTGAATGGGATGTAAATATGACAAATACCTCAGCTAATAGACTTACTGTAATTGACCATAAATTCAGCTGTGTCGTCTTGGCAGCCTAAGCAGAAGAGAACTTGTGACAGATTATAGAGTCTCATGAGTATTCTTCTGATGAGTATTTTTAGAGTGAAGCTAGCTCTAACTCCAGAAGGGGCTAAAAATTGTCTTCAACAAGTTGAATCAGAGAGTTGATCTATGCATCTACTTCCTTAAGTGTTTCCTGTGGAGAGAAATTTGTCAAATAAACAGAATGCATTTTCATTAAATATTACTAAGATAGACTAGATGTTTCATAAAGTATTTCTCCAGTTGGCCACTGTTTTTGTGTTTTCTTATAAAACATTCAACTATAATTTGAAATTTGATGTATCAACCCACCAAATGACCATGCTAAGTGCTGTATTTGGAGCTGAGGAATTATTTTTGAATAGCTTGTATGTCAACAAACTAATTCTGTCCACTCATTTAGTATTTTGCAGTGTACAAACTGCTTTAGAATATATTATCACTGTTAGATACACAGAAGAAGTATACTGAAAGAGCTGTAAGCTGAAAATTAATTCACACTCCACTCTGCCCACAAAAGCCTTAAACTGCTCTCTCTATTTCTGGTTGCTTCTCTTTCTTGATTCATCCTTCAATGACTCCATACACAGAATCTCTGAGTTAGCACATATTTCAGTATCTAACTTGTTAATATTTTATGCCTAGAAATAAATGCTGGCATAGGCATGTATAAAAAGAAGGAAGAAAAAGTTAGCAGACAACTACAAAGTTGAAACATGTCTTATTTCCATGAGGCTTTATTTTGTAAATATTTTCAAGTCAATACGTAGCCTACTATGAATAGTATCAGAGTCTCCTTTTGTCCTCTGAACTTCTTCACCTCATGAGTGAGTGAGCTTCATTGAGGTAACCCCATTTCAGTTACACTCACCAGAGCTTCTAGTCATTAAAAATAAAATGGACTAATGAAGAACCCATACATTGCATCAGAGGAAAAAATAGTTTTTCTCTTACCTAATTCCAAGAGGATATTCTTTAATTTTGGAAGTCAAGTACATAGAATTAATTCTAAGTCTCATTACAAGCCATACTATGTTCCTAGGTACCTGATGTTAGCTTGATGTGTCTATATTTAGTTTGTTCTTATCTTCATCTCAAATCCTCATTCTCTTTGCTTTCTGACACTTAACTTCATAAGCACTGGATATTTAATTGATTCTACTGGGTATTCAGAAAACATACAGCATTCAGTTTTGTCTAATTTACCTGAAGAGCACTATGCTATCAATTTTTTTTTTTTCTTGAACAGGAGGTATGGTGGCAAATAACTAAAATCCCTACTCAGGAAACTGATGTTCGATGCTTTTGAATTCAAAACTAGCCAATTCAATAAGGCTTCCTCTCAGAAAAAAAGAAAAAAGTAGAAAAACCAGGGGTGCTGATGCACACCTGTAATCCCAGTCCTTAGGAGGCTGAGGCAGAAGGACCATCACGCTTTTGAGGCCAGCCTAAGCTACATAGGGAGTTCAAGGCCAACCTGAACTACATAGCTAGTGAGACCCTGACTCAAAAATAAATCAACCAATCAGTCAATAAATAATATATAAAAAATTAACATTTCTTATTTTATTTAGTACATTTTTAAAAAGACAATACATGTTTCTCTATGTCTATTAGCCTCTAATTCTTTTTGCTTCTTCATAAAATTTCATCCTGTTTTATGTTCTAGAAAAAAATAAGTGTCTGGTGTGTCTCCAACTGTCTGCTCTATGAGGTGTCACAGTCTTCTCTAAATTTATCCCTTATGAGTTATTAGAAAGTTTCTCTGCAGCACATGTTCAGGATTGGGACTCATGTAATGGGTTATGCATAATTATTATACCCAGAAGTACTGCCACAAGTTTTGCTATTACACAGGTATTCCTCTCATTTCATATTCCTGCCAAGAGTGTGTTTTATTCAACCTCCTTTTTTCTGTCACAAAAGAAGCATTTAACTCTATTTATATAATAGTAAATTAGGTAAACATTTTACCATCCCTAAGCCTGATGTAATATTTAGTCAAGATTACTAACACCAGGTCAGCTGTTTTCCCTTCTATCAATTCTTTGTTCACATTCCTCTCATCTTTTCTTTTTTATTCTATGTTTTATTTTCTGCTGTTTTTGATTTTACAAGTCTGTGAAAGCTCTACATAATATTTACATACATGTATATAGTCAAGGCGCACAGTGTGATCATTTGATATTTCTACAATATGTATTGGCTACATCAGGGTAGTTACCATTTCCCCTTCTCAAACAGTAATCATTTTTTGTGTTGAAAATTTTAAAATTCCTGTTTTTAATATATAATAATATAACATATAGTCACCCTACTGTGCTGTACAATAGTAGAAATTATTCTTTTTTTTTTTTTGGTTTTTCTCCGGTACCAGGAACCGAACTCATGACCTTGCGCTTGCCAGGCAGGCGCTTTGCCGCTGAGCTAAATCCCCAGCCCGAAATTATTCTTTTAGTAAGGTTTTTGGGCTCCTATAGTCTAACGTTTCTCTTTTCCACTATGCTGTTACAATTCCTCCACTTGACATTGTTATTTTTCTTTTCATGTTAATTTTGCATCTTAATGATAGCAGGAAGTATCCGTGTCTCTTTTGTTTGTGTATGCTTTGTGTTTATTATATACCAAACAAAAAGTCAATTTATTAAAAGTTTTACCACTATGTGATGCACACACTTGTAATCCCAGTACTCTGAGAGGCTGAAACAGGATGATTACAAGTTTGAACTGAGCCTGGAAAATTTAGCAAGGCCCTGTCTCAAAACAAAAAGAAAGGGATGTGAGAAGGTAGCTCAACCAAATAGCCCTAGGTTCAATCACCAGTACCGTAGTAAATAAATTTAATAAATAAATAAATAAATGTATAAAACAAAATAGTAGAAAATGCTTTTCAAATTTAATTTGAAAAAACAAAACCCTGTAAAAAAAAACCTTTACATTCCTAGTTCAAACATTAACTTCAAATACTGAGAGCATATCATTAAGGTTGTACATTAAAAACATGAGCAAATAGGTTGGTTTACTTTGATGATTGACCTGAAATGTTGGCATTTGGCTACCTGATATAATCAATTTTGTTGTTTTCCTACTGGTCTAGTAATTATTATACTTCTACTTTTTTATTAACTTTGCTATGGAAAATTTATCATAAAATATAGCTGAAACCTAATAAAATGTACAAAATTCAATATGAGAAACCATGAGATACCAATGCACAATCTAAATGGAAAGTCAATTTTTTGCTAAGAAATTATTTTTCTCAGAAAATGTAATTGATTTCTTCTTGTAAGTCAGAAAAGGAGTTAATGGTTTTTAATTGTTATACTTCAGGTTTTCTTTCCAATGATGAATAAACAAACTTAAAACTTCAGACTTCCTGGTCCTATATTATGGTTTCCAACTCTACAAACTAAAAGTCTTTAAGAAACTAAACTCATTACTTCTTTTGATGAGACCATGACATATAAGGTTATAGTAACAATTTAAAAGCCTTCTAAAACCATGATATGTTTTCATGAGCAGTTTTAAAGAAGAAAATAACATTCTCATCTCAAGAACCAATGTAAATATTTGCATTTGATGCCAAAGTAATAGATGTCACTTGATCACTATGTGAGAAGAGCTTACCAACATGGATTTAAGTGTCACATTAAACCCAGGAGATTATTAATAATAAATATCTATACATGGTATTATATGATTGAAAACATGACAGTTCTTTTGATTATTTGAAAAAATTTTCAACGGTATGTTTTAACATGTTCTGAATTACCTCAGAGAAAAGTACTAAAGAGAGTTAAATTTTGTTAATTTAGAAATAATATTCCAATTAGAGTAGTTGAATAACTGAAAGTGAACTACTTCAAAAGTTGGGGAGTTGATTATCAACATCAGAGCTCAGAATCTTAGCATTAGAATATAGAAAAGAGGAGAGGAAGTGAACTGAAAAAAATATTTGATAATTTTATTTTCCCTAGAGTACCTCAACTCTTGTTAAGGTTCAGAGCTGGGAGGAAGTAGGCCTTGTTAAAATTGTACATAATACCATGAACTACATATTCTACAACTCTTATCCTTTGTCTTCAACTATTAAGCCTTCTCAGTTTTTTCCACCACCTTTGTTGAATTTCATTCTCATAAAATAATCTAGAGTTCAACATGATACTAAATTTCTTCAGAGGTATCTGTAGTTTCAATCTAGAAGCTTCTAGCATCAGGGTGAGGCCTCTGAGTTCAAATCAGCAAGAGATCAAGAAGCCAATTCCCTGGCAGGGAGCCAAGTTCAAGCCAGAAGAAGACACAAGGGATGTTACAAACTGAACAACTTGGTTTCAGCCTCCAAACTAGGAATCAACCTGAACTTCAGCGGAACCAAAGGTGTGGATTTTCTGGGGATATTCACTACCTACCACCAAACTACAACTGGGTTCCTGGGATTAATCAGTATAGATCTGAACTCTACCTCCTCATTTTGTCTACAGTGACAGCAGAGACATGCTTTGCAGTGAACATTCATTTTCCTTCCTTTGCCTTCCAGACTTGCTTCTAATCATTTCCTCTTCATCTAATTCTCTATTATTCCCCTAAACCCTTTTAGATTTTCTCCTCTGAGAGTAAAATTGCAATACTGAGGGCTGATTTTCTGTACACATTTTTTAGTTTGTTTTAGGTTTTGTTATATAGCCACAAATCAAGTTCATATAGTTAAAAGTGTTAAATTACCAGTTTATACAACTTGTCATTTTCTAGGCTTTGATGCTATAATTATGTTTGGTTGTACTACTCTAGCTAAGGTGGCATAAATCTTCTCATCATTTATTCTTTCTGGTATGCCAAAACTGAGATTGCTTAAGGGTCATAAACAATATTGTGGACAAGTGCCAAAGAACCAGGGGCTGGGCCAAGCAG
>NW_004955424.1:5037329-5039663 GCF_000276665.1 Chinchilla lanigera | reverse complement strand
AAAAAAAAAAAAAAAAAAATACAAAAGCTGGTGACACTTGAAAGATATCTCTGATAAGTAGTCATTTCCTAAGGGTTCTAAATGCTAACAAAAATCTAAATGCAAACAACAATCATCATAAATAATTTACATATAAGCATCAACCCAAGAATTAAACTTAAAAAATAGAAAATGAGAAAATACTTAAGCAACATTCAAAGATTTCTAGCTCACCAAATGCAAACGAGGAACTATGAAGTGGAACAAGTCAAAAGCAACCCGCATGGAATCTCTGAAATGGTAATCGAAAAAGTAACAAGGCAGATGAATGAGGCTCTGGAAAAATCAGATCAGAAATAAATTCCCAGATGACTACAGAAATAGTGAAAGACATGCTTAGTAACTGCAAAGTAGATACACATAAAAAATAGAGGAGCTCTGGAAAAAAATGGAAACTTGAACATCCAACTTAGGAAAGAAATCAAATCAATAGAGCAGATTCTAACAGATATACAGAAGATTAAAAATTCCATTGAAATTATCTGCAGCAGAATGAGCCAAAATAAGGACATATTTTCAGATATAAAAAACAAGATGATAGTTACTGATCACAAAAAGAAAGATTTATTAAAAATAACAAATAATCATGAAAAATCAACCCAACAGCTGCCAAATGATGCAAAGAAGAATAACATAAGATAGATCAGAGTCATTGAAAAAGTAAGAAACAAAACAAATGACATTAAAAAATAAAAATCCTACTCACAGATGCAATGGCAGAAAACTCCCCAAGCAGGAAGAGAGAATTTGACACATGGATAAGTGAAGAATACAAAAATGCAATTACTCGTGATGAAAAAATCTACACCAAGACATATAATAGTCTTAGACTCAAAAAATTCATAACAGGAACAGAACATAAAATGCTCTTAGAGACAAGAAATAAATCATCTGTAAAGAAAAGCCCATCACAGTAGACACGACATCTTGACAGAAACATTCAAGTCAATGAGAGATTGTGTTTGTTTAATTTTGTTTTGTTTTGCTTTTTTGGTACCAGGAATCAAACTCATGACCTCAGGCTTGCCAGGCAAGCACTTATGCCGCTGAGCTACCTCCCCAGCCCCAATGAGAGTTTAGAGTGAAATATATCAATCTCTGAAAAAAAAATCTTCCAACTCAGGGTGATGAGGGAGAAGTTAGGGAAACAACACCTTTAAAATAGTATCCAAGAACTGGAATAGCTATGAATCAATCTAACATAGGAAGTAGCAGTCTTTTACATTGAAACCTACAATATTCTGAAAAGGGAGGTCAACAAGGATATCAGAAAATGGAAAGACATCCCCTGTTCTTAGGTAGGAGCAACCAATATAGTGAAAATAGCCATAGTGCCAAATTTTTTATTCAGATTTAATGCTATTCTAATCAAAATATCAACAGAATATCTCAAAGAAGTAGATAAAATAATCCTAAAATTCATTTGGAATCAGAAGAGATTGGGAATAGCAAAGACAATTCTGGGAAACATAGGCAAAGCAGGGGCATCATAAAACCTAACATGAAATTAAAATCAAACTATTAAAACAGAAGCACTAAATCTGCTGGAACATAGAATAGGTAGAACTCTTGAAGACATTGGTTTAGTGAAATTCTTTATGAACAAAATCCTGATCACACAGGAAATTTTACAATAATTAATAACTGAGATCTCCTTTTATTAAAACGCTTTTGCACTGCAAGGAAACATCAGTTCAGTGAAGAGACAATGCACAGGTGTGAGGAAATATTTTAGAAAGTCATTCCTAAGACAAAGGACTAATATCAAAATAAAGAACTCAAAACATCAGACAGCCCAAATTTAAAGACCCAATCCAAAAATGCATATCTGAGATGAATACACATCTCTCAGATGAGGAAATAAAGTAACAAATAAATATGCGAAAAAATGTTGAACATCACGGGTCATTTGAAAGATGCAGATTAAAACAACACTGAGATTGCATCTCACTCCAGAAAGAATGGCTATGATTAAGAAAAAAGCAATAACAAATGCTGGTGGGCCTATGAGGAAAAAGGAATCCTTCTCCACTGTTTTTGGAGGGTAGACCCGTATAACTGCTGTGAAAATTCCTTAAAAACCTAAAAGTATAGGTGGCATTTAACCCAGTTATTCCCCTTCTTGTTATCTTCTCCCAAAAATTAAAAGCATCATACTACAGCAGTATATGCAAACCCATATTTATAACAGAACAGTTTGTAACAGCTAAATTTTGGAAACAACGAAAAGGACCATCAACCAATGAGTGGATAAAGAAAGTATATGGTGTTTTATGCAATGGAGTGCTACTCTGC
>NW_004955424.1:5025753-5037139 GCF_000276665.1 Chinchilla lanigera | reverse complement strand
ACTGAAAGTGTAAATAAAAACTGAAAGGTATAATAGAAGTTGGAAAGTGGGAATGAAATGTTCAAATGTGGAGAACAAGGGAGGTGAGTGAAGGAAAAGAACAAAGAGACAAAAAAGAATAAAATAGAAAGGAAAAATAGGCATAAAGCTTTTGTAAAGAAGGAGGTGAAGAAGGATTGAAGAGAAGGGAGGGAGATGGGAAAAAAGAAGATGAAAGAATCCCATGAAATTATTGCAGTGTTGACCTTTGTGGCATTCTTCATCAAGACTGTGATTATTAAAGGTGACAAAATGTTCAGAAGTGAATCTTAGATAAGGTCATATAAATAATGAAATGCAGTTCTAGTCTTAGCAGATGTCTCCATAATTAAATGCTATTTGTTTTTATGAGGGTGGCATAGTGTCAGCCTCAGTCTCTGTTATGGGTTGTATCTAGATGTCCCCGCAGAGCCTCTTGCAGTCATAAAGTTTTTTTAGAGGTAGTTGATTCATGGTTCAAAGCCAGGAATAAAGGTACTGGGATTAAGGGTGGTTGACTACTGCATCAGTTCGCTGATTGGATTTGCACCTCCCTAATCCTGGTAGACTGGATACAGTATAAGAGACCAAAAGAAGCTTATGTCATGCCCCCCTCTCTTGTTGCTTTTGCTGTCTTCTGCTGCCATGAACTGTTGCCCCTTTGCCATGTGCCACCCTGCCTTGAAGCCAGACTATTATGGACTGAAACCTCTACAAACTGTGAGCTAACTGAAGTTTTCCTCCTTTAATTTTGGGTGCTTGATGTTTTGTCTCAGCAAAGATAGAAAAAAAACTAAGAGAGTCCCCCAAGGATGTACTCTGTTATGCTCACAGAGACTATTCCTCTTATCAAAAACTTATTAAATAATTAAAAATAAAGTTTATGCCTGAACTTCCTATTTATATTTCTAAATTTTGAGAGTTCTTCAGGGGTACAAATAAATTATTATCAGCAATCTCTTGAGTACAAAGGCTTGAGCTATATCAAAGCCTTCTCTGTATGAAAATTAAAAGTTTATTAATCATTTCAAAATATTGTTGTTTCTGGAAAGCCTGTTATGAAATGGCTCCTTTGGCTCCATGATCACTTGCCACTTAATGTGATTTTTGTTCGTGGAAATTTAGTATCAGGGCAGTGAAACAGATACTTGTTTATACAGAATAGTTCTGAATTTTTAACACTGTTCTTCCATATTATGTGATAGCATTGTATTTTTGCTTAATGAGTTTCAGTAAAGTAACCAAAATGGAGTTGACATCAAACTGAAAAAGACGAAGAACTCACGAAATTTATAGGAGGGATCACAGAACAGGCTGAGAAAAGTAGCTCTAAAGTACAGCCAGCCTTCCATGGGTTTCAGCAACTTGGATGTAAATTATTCATGGCAAAAATACATCTATATTGACCTCACAAAGGCATTATTTTTTTGTTATTATTCCTTAAGAATTTCATATAACAGCTATCTATAAGCATTTAAACTGTATTAGATTGCTAATTGTGCTAGAGTAGTATCAGTAATCCAGAGGTGTTTCGCTTCAGTATACAGGAAGATATGCACATTTTATATGCAAATACTGCGCCTTCTTCTCAAAGCGATGTAACAATTAACAGGTTTCTGTTCTTTGTAGAGGTCGTGCAACCATCCCTTCATGGATTCCTAGTGAAACTTTACCGATTTTGCCATTGACTATGGCTCCTTAAACATTGTGGAAGATCCGAATCAAGCTGATAGATATACTATTTAAGGCTGAGGAGAAACAGCTCTCAGCCTGCTGAATTTTGATAGGAATGAATATCAAGGTTCAACTCAAGAAAATCCTTAGACACATGAAGCACCATAAAACAGATGTATGGCCTAACTCACAGCAATGAACTTGGTGAAATAAGGCAAGGGAGCAGCATATGGCAATTTGCCTGTGCGTGAAGAATATCTCCATAATACTGAATTATAGAATAGGAAGAAGCAGACAAAAAAGGAGAGGTTTCTAAGAGACACAGATACAAAAATAGCAGGTGGTAAGATCAGGATTCAGCATGGTGTGGATATTTAAGAGAGAGCATCAACACGGTTTCTTTAAGTGTTCAATGCATCTTCCCAGGAGGATTTTCCAATCAAATGCTATTACTATGGTAGGTTCATTATCATCACCAGTTCCAGGAGTAGTGGGTAGTTTCCTGGTTGTGGGTAATGAGTGGTGGGTAGTTAGGAAAGGGAAAGTGGGTCTAGATCAAGGCAAGAATTTATATTTATTAGATGCTATCTTACCCAGGAATGCTGTCTTATAAACAAATCCAATTTTCATAAAATGTTTTTTATAAAGTAGTTTTTGCTGTGTGTAAGTAATTGTGATTACTATTAATCTGTTAGTTTGTAGATTTTACAATCAATGTCATATAGGAGAATGGTTATGCTTTGTCAGCAAGCCTTCCTGTATATTCAACAGATCTATTAGCTGGAAAAAAGAAAACTGTAAAGTAGGCTAACACTACTTCCCTTTCTTTGGCTCCCTATTCAAAGCTAAGAATCATCGGACTTTTAATTAGTCACAAAATCATTGAAATATAGATTTCATATCTTTTTCCTTCAAAACTGTAAGCAGTGTTGCCATGGGAACTTTATTAAAAAAAAAACATTTTATAAATCATCATCTACTCAAAATACGTTGTGGCCAGGAATCCATAATCTTAGTTTTGTATGCTGTGTTAATTAGTGCAACTTTTTTGAAGGAGTATTTTGAGGTTGAATTTACAAAGCTTGAATAATGGACAGGTTAGCGGTACAAGATAGGAGAAACACCAAAAACTTATGGACAGTAACAATTTACAAAATAAAAACGTTTTTCCTTGGCTTTCTTAATGTTCACAATTTTTACTGAAAAATCAAGGAAGAGAGCATCACTTTGTAGGCCTGCTGCCACTCTGTTGTAAAGTCAAGTGAGTTTAAGCTTCCTGCTGGGAATAAGTGGATTTGAAAAGGACATGGTGAAAGGCTGAACAGACATAACCTTTTCTGCCTGCTGTTGTTGTTGGATTTGTTACATTGAAGTACCTTAGGGAGGAGGAAGCATTGCTGATCTCATGTCTATTCATGATATTGTCATTTTCCCTTAACCAATATTTCATATTCACCTTGACATCTCATTCTTGCCTTACTTATGTCCCCGCAAGTCAGACTTTTGTGTTACTCTTCTAAGATGTACCTTACATGCATGGATATCCTTCTGAGCATACTAAATAACAGAATAATATTAATGCAGTCTTATTAATAATTAACAACTGTGTAACACTTATTTAGTATCAGGTACCTTATAAAATAATTCATATACAATATTGCAATTAATTGTCAGAGTAAAATTTCCAGGGAGATAAAGATATCTTTCCCTTCTTATCAGGAAAGTAAATAAGTTTCAGAGAAGCTACACAAATTGCATCAGATCACAACACATCAAAGTAGATTAGGATTTGAAACAATACAGTCCTGAGTTTTTGAGCACTACTCTTCTCTATTCTTTCCAGGACTAAATGCCTACAAAAATGTCTACATTCCCTCCAATATTGGTGGCTGATTAAACTTCCTAAATTCATTTTCAGCCAGCTAGTCCCAGGACCATTTCCCCTTACTGAGGGAAGCAGAGTAATGGTTTAGTGTGTTGTTACTGATGACTCTGTATTTTAAACTTCAAGAATATCAGTGCTCCTAATGTCTTTATCAGATTGTGAATTCCTTAACAATAGGACTAAATCTCATCAATGTGCCTGTATGTGCTAAGTACTTGGTAAGTAGTCTTAAACATACTACTCGATACAAATACACTGGTACCTTGATTCATAAATTTGATTCTTTATGAATTAAACTGGATGAGAGCCACATCAATGTTCCCCAGATGAGCAACATTGAACCTGACCACTGAATTTGTTGTGGTTCTCATCCAACTCAGTTTGCAATAATAATTGTGATAAGAATCAAGATCATGGGCCAAGGTACCACTGTACTTATAAGTGGATTGAGCAAAGGTGAAAAATTTACGTATAATTTTGAGCACACATTTAAAAGAGCCCAGTATCGTCACTTTTGGACTACTCATGGAATTTATGAGGTGAGAGAATCAAGACTTTTGTCTGATGGGGAAAGATGATGCAAATAATAAATTTACAATGGTGTAATAAAGTGATCAGAGAGATGTAAAGTTTAGTGCACTTCTAAGTTTGTTGTGAAGGCGTACATTTTATTGAATAAATTGGGCTGTTTGAATAACTCAGGATCATTCTAGTAGGACAGCCCCTACTTGAGTGTCCCATAGTATAGCAACTTCTTCTTCTGTGTCTCATTTTACTCTGTCTTATTTTGACTTCTGAGATCTGGACCCCCTTAATCATAAAATCAATTTTACATTATCTAGAAGTCTCCTAGTTTTTTGGAGTTTGATAGTAGAAAAGGAGTTGTTTTCCTCTTCTACCTTAATTAGCCTAGAAATTCCACTCAGAAACAGGGATCATGGACATGGTCATGAGTTATAGATGATTTTGACACTGAGGAATCCCAGAATGTGTGATCTCGATAACTTCTCCCTCTCATGCAAGTATACTGAATTATTTCTAGAGGAAATTTGACTTTAATTTCAAGGACACATGATTGTCCTGGGAATCTTGCAAATATATCTGGAGAGATATTAGTACCCAGCACCAGAATACTGCTGTTTGATGTCTTCAGCTAAAATCCCCTACCTCCATTTATAATCTGTACAATATTTTAAAACTTTTAAAATTTCTCTGTTCTTCCATCTGTGCTATGGAAGTAAGAATAGTACTCATAAAATAAAATTATTCTGAAGATATATGATATATGATATATGATATATGCATATCCAAACACATAGTGTTCAATGGAATATTGTGTTGTTGACAAGCAGAAGGTCATGAGTTTGATTCTTGATACCAAAATATAAAAAAATAAAAATAAAAATGAAATGCTTCAGAACAAATTTGGTTTGGGAATCAAGTCCCAATGCCTAAAAAGCTGATAAAGAAAGCAAATAAGGCAATGCAATGGGAAATCTGAAGGGTGAAAAAGAGCTTTGAAGATTTGTAGTAGCAAAACATTACAAATAAAACATAGAACATTGGTAGGAGGAAGTACCTACCTAATTTGAGAGTTTCCAGAGAAAAGTAGCATTATTGGTGCTATCTTTTGTAAACTTGGTATGCGCTTCAGCGGTTTTGAAACTGGTCTACTAGAAAATAATAATTATGTTTTTGTAATAGGGAAGAACCCAAGCTGGCAAGATGGGTGGAAATATTGTATTTTTTGAAATATTGACATACAATAAATATAACTTATAGCCACTCGATAAATCACCTGCTAAAAATTCTGAATCCTATCCCCCATCAACTCACATCAGTCCAGATATTGTAGAACTCCACATTTTTTTTTTATCATAACTTGTTTCTGACTCTTTGGCCCTTGTCCATGAAAATTCATGAGGCATTTCATGAAATTATTTTATTCAATTCAAGTGCTATATGTCTTGTATACTCCTAGACACTAATTTTATACTTCTGTTTCGGTGAGTTTTACTGGCATGATGTGTTCTCTCCTTGACTCCACTTAAACTCCCTCTGAACACTTGGACTCGGGCACTGTAGAATAGGATCTGAAGCAGGCAAGTAGAGAAGGAATAGTGATAGAAAGAGGAGTGTAAGGTAAGAGCAATTAACCCCAATGAAGAGATATGCAAAATACGGGAGAAAGGACAGGTCACAGCATTTTTTTTCTTAAGGTGGAATAGCAAAGGTGGAAATATTTTTATTTGATCCATGTCATATATTCTAATGGAAAATAAGCCCCTTATTTTCACTGATTTCAAGGCAGAAGAAAGAACTATTTTTTTAAGCCATTCTACATTAAATACCCACTGTAAACTTTTTAAGAAATGAGGTATTCCTTAAAACTTCATTGTAATTTATGAATAAACTCATCTTCACTGATTCCTAGCTCCATGAAACAAAGAGCTCGTTTTTCAGATATAAACAAAATTGACAGTCCTTTGCATAAAGTAATCAATATTCATAAAGTCAACTTTTTTATTAGTGCTTATTCATGATACAAAAAATGAGGGGCAGGGGATTTAGCTCAGCGGCACAGTGCCTGCCTAACAAATGCAAGGTCCAGAGTTCAATTCCCGGTTCTGGAAAAAAAAAACCAAAAAACCATAATTCTGCTATGTACACCTAAAAAATTTCTTCGGGCTGGGGATTTAGCTCAGCAGCTCAGTGCCTGCCTGGCAAGTGCGAGGTCATGAGTTACATTCCGGGTACCAGAAAAAAAAACAAAATAAATAAATAAAAAAAAAAACACATAAATGCATAATACAAAAAATGAAGATTGTTGTGGGGAATTGTTATATTCATATAAGATATATAGATCAGTTTCAGTCTCTGACCCTCGACTCCTTCCTTTATATCTTTATCCTGTATATCTTATCCCACACTGTTTCCAAGAATCTATCATCCAGTTTCTTATCATCTATACCTTGTTTTATTCAACCATTTATCTGTGTATTAGTTTTTCATATTAAAGAAAACATGCAATATTTACCTTTCTGAATCTAAGTCAGTTGATGTTTGACAAAAGTACCAAGAACATACAGGGGGAAGAGGAAACTCTCTATATTAAATGCTGTTAAAAAAATTCCAAATACGTATTCAGAAGAATAAAGGCAAGAGTGTTCCTCTAACCATAAAATCGCAGGTTAAAATACATTAAAGAGTTAATTGTAAACTGAAAGTATTAAATAGCCAAGAAAACATAGGGGAAATATTTGAAGGCAGAAGTAGACACATAGAATTTTTATATAGGGTTCCAATGGTTTAGCTAACAAAAGTAAAAACAGAAAAAAGAGACTACATCAGACTCAAACCTTTCTGCACAATGAAGCCAGTAATCAACAGAATCAAGTGAAAACCTACAGAATGAGAGAAAATATCCGCAAAGTATTCATCAAACAAGGGATGAATATCAGAAATACATAAGGAACTAAAACAACTGAAGCAGAAGGAAACTTATTATAAATTGGATACATTTCTGAATAAATATATCTTAAGATACAAATCGCTAAAAAATCTATAAAAATGTTCAATCTCAACAATTATTAGGAAAATATAACTAAAACCACAATGAGATAGCCGCTAATCACTATTAGGATGGCTACTATCTAAAAGTCAAAAAATGCTGGAAAATCTATGGAGAAAGAGGCACTCTTCTTCATTGTTGGTAGGCTGTGAATTAGTAAATCCTTTGTGGAAAGCAATATAGAGAAATATTAAGCAATTGAAAATAGAAACTAGTACATGTTATGATTGATACTATGTACAGCTTGAGGAGTCTAGAGTCTTGGCTAAGTGACTCAGCAGTTCTGCATCTTGGGGCAGAAAAGGGCATGCCTTACACTTCTGGGACATTGTTCATTGTTTCAATTTGAGAAGTTTAAAAGGTTAACTATGTGACTCAGCAGGGAGCCAGGGTGCTCACTTTATATTGATCCTGAGGCTATGCAAGAGGAAGGCATGCAGATGGTGTGGGTGTAGAGGACCCGGCTCACTGCAGCGAGCTCCAGGCCTGGGACTGAGCTCTTCAGTCTCCAGCCTGTAGACACAGACTGCATGCTTCCTTGTCCAACTTTATGACTGAGCATTGTAAGCCAAACATAATTTCTTATACATTTATATATCTTGTGTTATATCTGTTTCTCTAGTAAACCCTGACCAATACACCATATGATCCAGCAGCTCTGCTACATAGTCCTTTTCACGGGAGATGAAATCTTTATATCAAGAAGAAGAATGCACTCCCATATTTATTGCAGCATTGTTCATGATAAATAAATTATGGAGTTAATCAAAATGTATATTAGCAGAGGGATGGATAAAGAAAATGTTATATGTACATGAAATCCCATCATTTGCATTAACATGGATAAAACTAGAAGGTTATTGTATAAGTGAAATGAACCAGACCCAGAGAGAAAATTTTCATACATTTTCTCTGATTTGTGGAAACATAAGAGTCAATCATGTAGAAAAATGCAGTGGAATAGTGGTGATCATTATTGGAATGAGAATGTGGAAAGGGTATGTACAGAAGTTTAGAAAAAGGATACTAAAACACAGTTTGTAGAAAATGAATTAATTTGAGTTTTTAGATCATAGTAGGATAAATAATGATAAAAACAAGCTACGTTTACTTCAAAATATGTAGAAGAGCATGGAATATTCACCACATGAAAATGATTAACGTTGGAAGAGATGGAAATGATTATAAGCCTGACTTGATTATTAGGTATCATATATATGCATTAAATTAACAGAATATACCCCATAATAATGTTATGACTTAATGAAAAATTGTAACAGTGATTGGGATAGAATCAGAATTCAAAGGAAGGAGTGCTAATAAAGAAAGTGAAGTTCAAAACCAAGCGATTTGCCCAAGTTTCAACAGTGTGTGACAAGACGGTGTTCAAGAACCATTAAAATGGTTTTCCATCTTTAAAAGTTATAGGTAAATAACAATAGTAGAGCAGAGTGCTGTGGTTTCAGATCGCAGATAAATGTATTTACCTTTCTTATGTAATAGTTGCCTATTTGATGGAATACATTACAGAGAACTGGTGTGCTAATGAAGAGATACACCAATTTATTCACCTAGAACAAAGGGCTGGGATATTGTGCTCTTTTTCTAAGTAAGGTCAGTGGCATGCAGAATGTTCATCTCTCTTTTAAACTTCTGTTTTCATATCTGTTTTAAAGTATAACTTTGAATTTCAATCATTTATAGGAAAATATTCATAGAATATTGTATAAGTGGTGAACAAACAGAATTGCTGACTTATGATACTGTACATAAATAGAATATATGATTCTGCTTCCTATACCATGATAAGTCAGAATTCATCATTTAATTATTTTCTTACTTAAGCTTTCATGATATCTTCTAACAAAAGCTTAATTTCAGGTTCAAGATAAATTTTGGAAATAGACAAAGATTTTCTTTATAAAAATGGTCAGACCATAAAAAAGTAAAATGCAATTCACTAAGATGATTCACCCAATATGTTGACATATGAAGTTAACCATATGTGTAATAGCGCTGATGTACGGCTAAAATTAATTTCAAAAAATTTATGAAAAAATAAGTATTTTACTTCCATAATCTCATATTAAAACTTTTAACACAGTGTTTTATGGAATCATTGAGTACTAAAGTTCATGCAGAAACCCCCTTGCACGCCCAATGCAAATGGAGAAACAACGCCATGCTACATTCTGCATCTGTTGACTCTGTGCCCTACCTGTGGCCATCCACCAACTCCAAGCCTATTGTATGGTTCCCCATGGCACTGGGAAGCGCAGGCTCCACCCAAGTGATCCATTTGGCCATGGAGATTCTCAAAGATATGGTGGAGAAAAGATCGTACATCATGACCAAGTAGGCTTCATCTTAGGGAATCAAGGATGATACAAGATATACAAATCAATAAATGTAACACATCTCATAAACACAGGCAAGGACAAAATTAATACGATCACCTCCCTAAACCCTGAAACAGCCTCTAGTACAACCCAATGTCCTTTATAAAGAAAGGACATTGAAGTTAACATAGCTTATTTTTATCATAATTTACCCTACTATGATAAAAATTATGATAAAAATAAGCTATGTTAACCCAATGTCCTTTCTTTATAAAGTCCTTGAAGAAAATAGTTACAGATGAAATTAACCTCAATGTGATAAAAGCCATTTGTGACATACTCACTGCCAGCATCATATTGAGGAGGGACAAACTGAAAGCTTTTCCTCGAAAATTAGGAACAAGACAAGGATGTTCTGTGTGAACACTTCTGCTCAACATAATACTCAAAACATTATCCACAGCAGACATAAGAATAAAATAAAAATTATATATATACATATATATATATATACATATATATATGAAAGGAAGAACTCAAATCATTATTTACAGATGACATGGTCATCTTCATATAAGACTCAAAAAATCCTATGAAAAGACACCTAGAAATAATAAATTCAGCCACTTAGAAGTATACAAAATCAACTTACAAAAATAAATAGCTTCCCTGTACACCAATAATGAACTCACTGAGAAAGGAATTAGGAAAACAATACCATTCACAATAGCATCAAGAAAAATTAAATGTTTAGAAATTACCCTAAGGAAGTAAAAGATATCTACAATGAAAACTTGAAAACTACAGTACTCTGAAAAAGTAGACTGACACCCAATATACTCAAAATTGGCACATTCTTAACACTGATTACATATAAATATAATCAGTTGGTTTGTGGAAACAAAATAGTCACTTGTATAGAAAAATGCAGTGGAACAGTGGTGATCATTACTGGAATGAGAATAGGGAAGGAATATGTACAGAAATTTAGCAAAAGGATACTAAAACACAGTTTGCAAAAGAGGAATTAATTTGGGTTTTTAGATCATAGTAGGGTAAATTATGATAAAAATAAGCTATGTTAACTTCAAAATATGTAGAAGAGTATGGAATATTCACCACATAAAAATGATTAATGTTGGAAGAGATGGAAATATATTGAAATCTCTATCAAATATTTCCAATTGAGGTAAATTTCATTACACTGATTTTAGGAATGTAAACTAGTGAAATCAGTATGGAAATCCTTACAGAGATTCCTTCAGTCCTGGAACTAGAAATTTCGCTGGACCCAGCTATTCATTTTCTCAATATCTTCCTATAAGTTGTAAAGAATATGTATAACCATTTAATGACAGCATAATTCATAACAGATAAATATTGGAAGTGGCCCATATATCAATCATTGGGTGAATGGATAAAGAACACTTGGTATTTATATACAACGTGCTACCACCGTGACATCAAGAAATATAAATCCGAGTCATTTGTAGATAAACGATGTTCCTTGAGAACAGAATATTAAGTGAAATGAAGGAGATATACACCAGCTTGAATGTTTCATGGCTTCTCTTACCTGGGAAACCCAAAATATAGATGTAGAGCAAATAAAGGATAAATACTAGGAATTAGGGAGATCTTTTACAAGTGTAAAGAGGATCAAGAGATGGAGAGTATGGGGAAGGAGTGGAGGGAAAAGGGATGAAAAAAATAATGGAGATGTGTTATATAGGTCTACTAACTCTCTCCAAGGAATGTAATCATTATGAAATGCAAATATATACTAATAACAAAGAAAATGCAAAGAAAAGAAAATAAATTTTTATAGAGTTTTACCCTCAAAATAACTGCAGAAGAGAAACAATCTCAAAAAGCAGATCACATATCTTCTAGTTTGGT
>NW_004955424.1:5007863-5025653 GCF_000276665.1 Chinchilla lanigera | reverse complement strand
AAAAAAAAAGAACACTTGGTATTTATATACAACGTGCTACCACCGTGACATCAAGAAATATAAATGTGAGTCATTTGTAGATACATGGATGTTCCTTGAGACCAGAATATTAAGTGAAATGAAGGAGATATACATCAGCTTGAATATATCATGGCTTCTCTTACCTGGGAAACCCAAAATATGGATGTAGAACAAATAAAGGACAGATAATAGGAAGTAGGGAGATCTTTTACAAGTCTAAAGAGGATCAAGAGATGGAGAGTATGGGGAGGGAGTGGAGGGAAAAGGGATGAAAAAAATAATGGAGATGTGTTATATAGGTCTACTAACTCTCTCCAAGGAATGTAATCATTATGTAATGCAAATATATACTAATAAAAAAGAAAATGCATAGAAAAGAAAATAAATTTTTATAGAGTTTTACCCTCAAAATAACTGCAGAAGAGAAACAATCTCAAAAAGCAGATCACATATCTCCTAGTTTGGTTTATTCCACTAAAATATGCTATCATAACATGAGCATCTAATATATATTTTACTTTCAAGCATTTTTACTCTCCATTGAATTATATCCAGAAATCTGAGGAAGTAATTTATTTGAGATCATTTTACATGTGCAAAATTATTCAATATCTTGAAAATAACACTATGACTGTACATGTTATTTATTCTTCATTTAACTATTGAATTGTATCCTCTCAGAGTTTTATGCTGCAAAGCTGAACTGCGATGCTATCAAATCAGGAAGCAATAAATGGGTTCTATTCAAACAAATGGGTCACTATCAGTTGACTCAGTTAACTGTTTTTAGGGAGATGATCTATTTCTTTTTTTTTTTTTTTTTTGGTTTTTCTCCGGTACCGGGAACCGAACTCACGACCTTGCGCTTGCCAGACAGGCGCTTTGCCGCTGAGCTAAATCCCCAGCCCCTAAATGATCTATTTCTTACGACCACATTTTACAGTAAGAGTTGACATTCTAAATTTGAATTGAATTAATGCCACAAAATTTAGGCCACATTAGTTGATAGAGTTCATACCTGCTAGAACAAAATCAAGCACCAGGAGAAAACTTGGGATACATGAAGAATCTACCCTGTTAAGTCATGTATTTGATGAAGCAGAGAAATAGACTGGCATTTGCTGGCAGACACATACTTCTTCAACCTCAGGGATGGGTGGGAAAGAGGAAAGGAAGATGCACATGGCTTTGGGATACCTGAGACCTCTATAGAATAAGTCACTTAGAACCTCGACTGAAACCCTGTCAATGCCTACTTCTAAAGAAGGCATAGTAGTGACCCAATGGCCTAGGTATGAAATACTTCCTTGGATGAAACTTTTACCACATTCCTTGCCTCTCCTTTGATGCCTTTGAGATGTTAAGTAACAGAGATATCTATAGCTTAGTAAGTGCTGGAGGAGGTTCAGGTTTTAGTCTCCAAGGTCAGGGTGACTGGGGATTAGTAAGCATGAGCAATGTTTTAGCAATGTGTCCTCCTACAGCAGGTCCTTCCATGTTACCTCATCTGTCACCATTAACTGAGAGCAGTAAATTAGTCTTGTGTGTGCAACAGAGAAAAACTTCAGCCAACATTGAATTCATGAACAGATCCGTCCTTCACACAACCTAAACATTTATTAAATTCCTATAAATGGCTGTGTTCCATTAAGGGAACTAAAAGAGAATGAGGAAAAAATATGATTAATAATTCCTCATAATATGTTCAATTGTCTGTAAGAGTTTATTTACGTCATTTATGTAAGAGGCAGAACATTCAATAAGCTAAATATTTAAGATGAAAGAAGATTAGTTAAAATGAAAAGAAATGAGACATTTTCAATTGGGAAATACACTTTTCTTATCTACTTGGTGGGATAAAAATTAATAAGGAAGATGAGATTAGCAGCAGAAACAAACAAGGGTTAAGCAATTCAAAAAGAAGTCCATGCGGTGGATGCAGTCAGTTTGGAGGACTCTGGAGATATCCTAAGGTAGAACTTGTTTCACAGACTAAGATAATTTAATTTAGAGAAGGATAAAAGGATAAAGTCTCACAATTTCATTCCTGTGGGTTAGATTTGTTAATGTTTACTCTAAGTAAGAGATTCATCACTCTCATTTTACATATGAATAAAGTGAATCTCAAGGTGATTATACAGTGTGATTAGGTCCACCTAAATGGACTTTCAAAAACTTCAAGCCATTGTAGGATATTTTTGTAGTACAAAGCTCAAGAATCTCTCTGGAATCAAATCTTTTGGAAAGGATATAAAGTGCCCACCTTAACTCAAAAAAATCCTATATCTGGATAGTACATTTTATCAGTGTACAATAGATTAGATATGGTCCAGTCCTTCAGAATTAAGTGAAAATATCTGGGAGACCATACTATTGTGTTAGATTGTCAGAAAGTTTCATGTTAAAATGTGATGTTTAAATATATGAAAAAAAAATTAGAAAAAAAGAGAAAATGATAGAACTGATTAATCCTCAAATGTACTGTAGCTCCATAAGCTCCAGGCTAACATGTCATCCACAGACATCAAAAAATTTGTTAACACTTACTTTGGTAGAAAATTGCATGGGTGCATAAAAAGATAAATGTAGCCTCACAAGCTTCTATGCAAACTTCCTGGAAAAAATGAAACAGGAAATTTAATAGAGTGATGATGATTATAGCTCAGCATCTTTCATCACAGAGGAAATTCAGAGGGGAGAATGAAAACACTGCAGAGAAATAAAATACTATCAAATTTAAAGAGAGGCATTATATTTTTATTTAAAAATTATGCAATCAGAAAACATTAATGTTTTATGTGAGTTATGCAGCTCTAGCTAATAAAAGTTAGGCAATTACAAGGAATACAAAGTTGCTCAATTCAATAATGTTTGCTTTTCTGTGGCGTGATAGGATGACAATCTCAAGACCAGCTGCTTAGAATATCTGCTTTAGAGTACTATGATTTTTGTTTTATTGACTTTTATAGCAAATTATTATATTCCATATAGAATTCAATGCAAGCTCAAATATCCAAGAAACATGCATTTCCTATGTATGTTTTATACTTTTCTCAAAATGCTGTTGACTACTTAGTCTTTTACACTGAACTGACCTATTGCACTAAGGGTTAGATATCCTCAGTTGATATGTATTATATAGAAGATATTGGTCACAGGTAAATATAAAAATCTAAGTTTGTTTAATACAACACACAGAAAAAGTATTACTCTCATAACAGATATCCACATATATAAATGGGATTATAACTAATCCCATAATTATACATTTCAGTAGAAGCCAACATGGCATCAATTATATAGACAAAAAAGACCAGTATCTTGGTTAATTGACATATTTTTAAAGAAATCAAAGTAATTATAAGTATAAAATGCTAAATTCTATCAATATAAGCTTTCTAGATTTAAAAAGAAAATTTCTATCAGCTGAGGTATTTTAAAATTTTATCTTCAGGGCTGGGGATTTAGCTCAGCGGCAAAAGCGCCTGCCTGGCAAGCGCAAGGTCGTGAGTTTGGTTCCCAGTACCAGAGAAAAACCAAAAAAATAAATAAATAAATAAAATAAAATAAAATAAAATTTTACCTTCAAAAGTTAACACCTACATTATTAGAAGCACAAGTAGGTAAAATGCACCAAAATGAATTTCTGATGGATAAGAAACAGAAGTCTCCATTGATGCTTCATCTAGCAGGGTGCTGGGAAGATTCTGTGATTCAGGGTGCTAGGCTTTTGAGGCATGAATAAAATATCTATTGTCCTCCAACTGACAGTCAAAAATCAAGTACAAATTCTATATAAACTTGGAAAAATATTCATTCTCTGGGAACAGAAGTATTTTTATGGGTCTAACAATTTTCCCCTTACTAGCTGTGCAATCATAGACAATTTAATTCAGGTCTGTGACCCTCAGCTTTAGCGTAAATGCTACTCTAATATCAAAAATTTATTATGACTCTAACAAAATATCAATATCTTCTTTGAAATGTTTTATAGGTAGCTTTCAATTTATCTGTGTATGGATTGTATGTATTCAAATAATGTGGATTTACAGACCAACTGCCCTAAACGTTTATAATTCCAGATTAGTTCACACAGATATTTACCCCACCCGCCCACATTGACTTATACTTAGCTAATTTTCTCTTTGACACTTCTTGCCTCCACTTATTAAAATGTAGGGCATATTAGAGCAAGGATATTGTAGAGTATTTCTTACTGCTCTTTCCATTGCATAGATTAAACCTCAAAATATTATTGAATAAAATGCATCATTCAGAATTCCCAAGTAATGTTACCATAACTAAAATTTCTGAACTTTTCTTTCAAAATACACAAAATAGTGCTAAAGTTCTGCTCACATCAAAGGTTCCTGGGTCCACATGTGGTAGTAATACAAATTTAAAAGTGCTCCTCTAAATTCTTATTGACATACAAACCCTTGGTATCTTAGAGTGCAACTAAATTTTTTGGGTAAGAAGTTTAAATAAGTAATTAAGATAATATAAGATCACACATATGAACTCTTCATTCAATACACTTTGTTTCCTTATAAGAAGAGATTAGGACACAGGCACATGCAAAGGCCAGGTGGAGGCACAGGAAGTAGTTGTCATCTACAAGTCAAAAAGAAGTCAAAAAATATCTCTGCCAACATCTTGGTCTGAATATAATGAGTACATTTATTGTGGTAGTTCGTTAAATCTTCTGCTCAAAACTATTGTGAACATTGCCTCTTATATTCATTTGTGACAGGCAAATCTATGGCCATAGTCAGCTTCAAAAAGTCATTTTTAAGTATATTCCCAAAAGAAAAAGCAAACTATTTGCTCAAGACCCTATATTAATAAGTTCAAATTGAGCAGTGTTTAAATTGAGGTGAATAAAATAGAATCTGTCTTAATAGACCCTTCCTTTTTATGAATTGTATAATTTAGAAAACTGCTTCTTTTTCAGACCAGCAGTGTGAACTTTATTCCACAAGTAATGAGCAAGAGTTATACATTGTCAGAGAAGGAAACTTTTTTATTTTAAAGAGAATGAAATTTTTAAAAAACATTAAAAATGATACAGAGTTTCAAAACAAGATGATAGGAAATCAACAATGGTTGTTACATTTCATATTATTGTCTTGAAAGTAGTTGTTCAGATTACCAGATAAAAAGACACACAAAATTGATCAAAAAATTAAGCATTGACTATTCTTTTCAATAAACCAGTAGAAATTAGTACTGCAGTTATCTTAGCTATCATATATATTTTTTTTCCTCTCTTTTTTCTTTCTTTTCTCCTCTCCTTCACCTCAGTTGTTCTTTCCTTTTGAGCAATTTCTTTCCCTTTCACAATATATTTTGTCCCTTTTAGATTTTATTTACTTTTTCAGTTTTTTAAACTAGGGAGACAATACAATGTTTACACATTTCACTTATGAGTATGATTTCTAGTTGCATCCATTTATTTATAAAAGCCTTGAGCTTATCCTTCTTTATAGCTGATCTTGGAAACAATACAAATGCCTATCAACCGAGGAATGAATAAAAAAATGCTGTGGTATTTTTATACAGTTAAGTATTGCTCAGCTATAAAGAAAACTGCCTTAGACTCTCTGTCTCCAAGTATTATTTTTCTTTGATTTGCAATCTGCAGCCACGCAGACTTGTGTGTTCTTCACAAAAAACAAAAACAAAGCCTAGGGCCTAGGGATTTAGCTCAGCGGCAAAAAGCGCCTGCCTGGCAAGGTCGTGAGTTCAGTTCCCGGTACCAGAGAAAAACCAAAAAAAAAAACAAAGCCAAAATCAAATTAATAATCAAAATAATCTATTTTTCTATGATATATCTTTGTAATTTGAGCTTTCCTAATCTAAAATGTTTCATTGCCAAAATGATGCCACATTAAAAAAAATTATATAACTTTCTTCATGTGAAGGATCACAGTTAAAATACAAGTACTCTGAAAATACTGTATGCAATTAACTCTAGGCTATGTTCCTAAGTGTATGTAAATGATAATTTTGTGGGTTAGACTTGAAAATACCTAAGATATTGTATTCTGTGTATTCCAAAACCCAAAACCCAAAAGTTTAAGCACTGAGGATATGTTATAAATACAAAACAAAATTAAATTCACATGATTATTCAGTGTTGTGTTCATCCAAAAGATTTGTTTTTATCTGAAATAACACTTGAAATACACAGCCATGAATTGCATATGTGCTTATTTGATTTTTCCAGAAATAACTGTTTTATACTATGCTGGAATAAAGAGCAGTAGGAGCAATAGAGAGTTGTTCCATCACCTTCAAAAGCACATGCAACATATATTGCATACATTTTTTTTTAATATAGCCTTGTAAACATTTAACCAAGAATAAGTGTCAGACACTTTCCCAGCTCTCAGAGAATTAAAGACAAAAGAGATACGAAAAAAAGATAGTGACTGACTGCTGACTAAATGTCAGGCTATTATTTAATACTGAGAGGAATAATTACAGTGAGAAACTAATTTGTATTAATGAAAGTATAAGCAAAGCAATTTGTCAATATTTAGAATCTTACTACAGACCATTATCTATATTATACAGAAGAATCTTAAATTATACAAAGTAAAATAAATATCCCAAATATTATTTTAATAGTATTATTTTAATAACAAACTAAAAATATTATAAATAGCATGCTGAAGGGGAATGATTAAACTAGAGCATGTAAACTTGAAACAGCCAAATTAAGTTAGACATTTCATATAGTTTAGTAAAGAAGCTTGCATGAAATTTTATATTTGAATTTATTTTCTGACTATGTCACACAGTAAAATAATATATGACATTAATAATGAAAAACAGCATAAGATAAATGAATAAAAGAAATTAGAAAATAAATATACCCAAAGGTATAATATACCAAATATATTTATACCAAATATATGTATATTATATGCCACATATAGAGTAAGTATACCAGGGGCTGGGGATTTAGCTCAGCGGCAAAAGCGCCTGCCTGGCAAGCACAAGGTCGTGAGTTCAGTTCCCGGTACTGGAGAAAAACCAAAAAAAAAAAAAAAAAAAGAGTAAGTATACCAAAATTTTCCAGTCACTATAGTTAGGTAACAAGAATACAGTTAATTTTTTAAAATTTTTGTACTATGCTTATAATTTTAAAAATTAATCTATATCACTTTGACATAGGCAAATATTCCTGACATGTAAAATTTAAGATGAGAATTTTAAACTTAACATCCTAGAAATTGGTATTCATTTTATGATTAATGATGTAGCAGTTTAATTATCACCATATTTTCTGTGGACTGAGATATTCATTATGATGTAACTTGCATCAATATCATCTTATCCTAATTTGAAGGATAGACAGAGCTAGCTAGATGATAGATAGATAAATGATAGAGATAGAGCTAGATAAACAGATATATATGCATACATGAAACAAGTCATGACATAACTTAGATAGATGCTGATGATCATGCTTCACACTGTCTCCTACCTTTTCCAAGCACCACTCTTATTTTAACAACCATGATAAGTGGGTTAATGAAATATCTACCTGTTTTTCATTCCTTGAGCATGCTCAGTAACCTCTTTTTCATTGCTTTTTCTCAAGCTGTTTACTGTGATATATGACTCAATATCCCATTATGAAACAGATGGCATACTCAAAAGAAGAATTGGCATATATTTTAATTTTACAGATATTCCTAATAAATGCCAAAGTGGACAATGAAATACAGAATGGAAATATGAAATAGCAATAAATGTGCAAATTATTGCTTTAACGACCAAGGAGATGGACAAAATGTTAACTAGACTGACAAATAAAAATAGAGAAATCTCAAAATTGCTAAAATGAAGATGAGAAAGGAAGCTGGGTAAGATAGCACATACTTGTTGGTTATCCTAGCGCTGTGAATGGATGAGGCAGGAGTATCATAAGTTCCAGCCAAGCCTGGAAATCTTAGTGAAGCCTTGGTTCAAAATGAAAAATAAAAATCGTGGGATTGGGATATGTGTTCAGTCTTTCATTTTACACACACACACACACACACACACACACACACACAAAGACTGCATTATCACCAAGCTTAGAGAAATAAAAAGAGAATGTTACAAAATACTTGAAGAGTTAGTATCCAAAAATTAGATAAGTTTGATTGAAGGGCTCATACTACAAGGATGTACACAACTGACACTAACTCAAGAAAAAATATAAATATGAATAATCCTATAAATATGAATGATTAGAGTAAAAATTTGAAAATTATTTCAAAGAAAATTTCAATACCAGATAGCTTCTTGAGTGGATTCTACCAAATGTCTACCATAAAGTTTACAGTAATGTTTCACAACTTTTCCAGAAAAAACTATAAAAGATTATCCTACTCAAGTTCTTCAAGCCACATTATGCCTTATGACCCAAACCAGGAAATACATCACTGATATAGAAAGTGATAGTTCACTGTTGTCTGTGGATATACATACAGAAGTCTTTAAGGAAATATTATCAAAATGAGTAATATTATCAAAGTGAATAATTTCAAGAGAAATTGGTAAAAACACAGGTTTTTTTCTACTGGTTTTATGGGATCCCTTCAGGTCCCCTGCAGGGACCAGTTGTAAATGTTCACCAGTGAGATTTATTTCAGCATTGTAAACCAGGATCTATCTATCTATCTATCTATCTATCTATATATACACACACATCATATATAATATATACAACATATATTTATATATACATTATGTATACAATGTATAGTATACATAATGTATATATAAACAATGCATATATAATCTATATCTACATAGATAGATTAAAGGATAAAAACTACATAATTATCTAAATAAAAACTAAAATAATTGGAAAAATTTAAAATAATCAATATGCAAGAAGTAGAAAGGAACATTCTTAACTTGATGAAGAGAATATTCAATGGTGAAAGAATTGTTTTTGCTGTAGCATCAGAAACAGGATAGAATGTCTACTCTCACTATTTGTATCTGACCTTGTAATGGAGGTTTTGGCCAAGGTAATCATACATGAAAGTAAAATAAACAATATATAATTATAAAAGTAGAAAAAAAAAACTATATCCACTTGCTAATGGTATGATATGCACATAGAAATTTAAAGTAAATATGTA
This sequence comes from Chinchilla lanigera, assembly GCF_000276665.1. Taxonomy (NCBI): domain Eukaryota; kingdom Metazoa; phylum Chordata; class Mammalia; order Rodentia; family Chinchillidae; genus Chinchilla; species Chinchilla lanigera. Next base: position 5,016,483 of record NW_004955424.1, on the reverse strand, counting down.
CACATAATTATTAGATAAACTAGATAAATTCAACAAAATTGCAAGATGTGAGGTTAATATATAAAATATTTTATTTACTATATTAGCAATGAACAATCCAAAGATGATGTTGGAATAAATGTTCAATGCATAAAAACTGTAAAATAATAAAATATTTAGATATAATTTTATTAAGTGCAAAAGTTATACATTGAGAACAATGAAATATTTTTAAAAGAAATTTAAAAATCAAATGCATAGAAAATATTTTATAATCATGGATTCAAAGCCTTGATTTTAAGTTGCATCCTATCCAAATGTATATATTCAGATTAATTCTGTTTGATTCTATAAAATTTGTATGTGCCTTTATTGTCAAAATATACAAGCTTATTAAAAATGTATATGAATGTGCATGGAATCTGGAAATAGTCTTGAAATGAACAAGTTCAAAATGTAGTACAAATCTGTAGTAGTCAAAACAGTGTTTTACTGACATTAGGATAGACATAAAGCCCAAAGGAATAAAATTGAAAGTGCAGACACAGTTTTGTATATTTTTGCTCTGTTGATTTCTGAAAGGATTTCAAGCAAATTTAATAGAAAGAGATAGTCTTTTCAACAAATATTGTAGCCAGATATCTAGTTGCAGAAGAGTGATGTTTGACCTCTAAGTCAGAACATGTACAAAATTTAACTCAAAATAGATCAAAGACCTAAATTTAAGAGCTAAACTTAAAATGTTTTAGGAAAATACATGAAGCATAAATCTAGTGAGAGGGTAGTGGGAAACTCTTCTTTTGAAAGTGTTCCCAGTGCGGTTCTAAAGTACAGTTGATATACAGGACTCACTGCTGTAACTTATCTTTTGGAAGACAGGGACCATGCTTCATGTAGATTTATCTTTCAGACCAACTCCAGAGGAATTTCTCAAAAAAAATTTGAACTAGAACACTCACTATCATTTCATACACATGTGTACTAGTAAAGATCAGTACCGGGGTTATTCTTTAATGTCCAGGGCCAAATGTATCAAATATGTTCATCATACATTTGTGCTTAATATCCAAGTCACTAAATTGGTGCTGTATTTTAAAATTTCTAGTAATCCTATCAGGTTGGTCAAGTTTATATATACTGTACTGAGCTGGATTCTGTTCAGCTCTGAGTCTCAGTATCTACACACCTTATTGAAGCCATTAACTTCCATATTTCGATGCAAGGCATTTTATGGGAACCTGTCATTAGCAGTGTAAAAACTAATCGCAAGTTGCATGCTACATTAATTTTCCCCATAAACAAACATCCAAGAAGTAAAACATATGCTAATGAAGAACTAATAATTTCATCCACATACCTGCCAAGACAGATGCAAAGTACTTCAGACACAGAATTCTGATAGGTGAGGAACCACAAGCCACTCCTTTTAAAGTCTTAACAAGTTCCACGAGATCTGCTGTCATGTTTACACCTGCAGGTGCCATTTATTACACCAGCCTTGTTTTTAGTTGTGGGGTTTTTGTTTGTTTGTTTGTTTGCTTGCTTGTGTTTTTCTGGTACCGGGAACCGAACTCATGACCTCATGCTTGCCAAGCAGGTGCTGTGCTGCTGAGCTAAATCCCCAGCCTACTTGTTTTTAGTTTTGAAATTATATTGTATTTTTGAATTGAATATTGATATATAAGATAAGGGACAGGTCTGCGTGGTAACAGTAATTAAAATCAAATGCATGATTTTGACACAAGCTCTTGGGCTAATATTTGTGTGACGATTTAACGTGGTCTTTCCTCTTGGATTCGTATTGTGGACATTAGATCTGCAGAGACAGATGGCTCTCTTGTATTCAATTAGTTAAACACACTTTCATTAATCTCTTCAGAGGATTCGGCAAGGATAAATTATCATACAAAATTTGATTCAAATAAAAAGGTTTCTAACAAGTCCTGGCTGTGTATTTTCTAGATTGTATTAGAGCAAACAAAATGACAAATCTGTCAGTTAATTGAAAAGAAGAACTATGTTTAGGCATTTCACTACAGCTCATTTTAGTCATTGGAAACCAAAAGATGGTAATATAAGATTAAGTTTATCTGCATTTAATAATGCATATAAACATATGCATTTTATGATGTATATTGTGTTTCAGACAGTTACTGAAAGTTTCAGCTGATTAATTTTCCACCAGGATTGATTTATTTAGGTAAAATTTTTGTACTGTCCATTGGCAGACTAGCTATTGTACACATATAGATTTGGGATAAAGTATAAGAAATAAATTTGGCAACTTTCAGATTCCATTAAATGCTATACCTGCGATTGAGAATGTAGAATTACCCAAGCTGCAATGATCAAGCTCTGATTTATATTACTTAAATGCTAGGACCTGTACTAGTAGGCTCCAAACATGTGTGACCAAACGTACATGTTCTTTTCCTCAGTGCCCACTTCTTGCAGTCATGGCTCCACATGACCAACTAATGACAATTATCTGTGAAAGCCAGTGACAAGTATCACTTCTGGGCCAGAAAATAGAGGATGAGTATGATTTCTGTAGAAATTCTCCTTTCTTGTCTTGTAATTTTGGAAAACTTTCACTGCCACAGCAGAGTGACATTTTACAACATGATGGAAAATTTCCTTGTCTTAAGCTTCTGAGATCTAAGACTGAATTTGTTACTTCAGGACAACCTTACCTATGTTGATTAGTGCCAATCAATATTGAATGTGGAATCCAAATACCTAAGTATGACTCCAATTCCCTAATTCCCTTATTAATTTTAGGAACCTGTTTCTAAGTAAATTAGATTATCAACTCCTTCAGAAAGTTGGTGTTCATCAAATATCCACGTTGTCTCGTTTCTCACCATCCATTGTACTTACTTTGGGACCATGACTAACTCTTATTACTGCCCAGAGAATAGTAACTATATGCGTTCTTTACAATCAAAGGCAATTAAGAGCTAGGTCTCCTTCTTTAGCTGTCTTTTTCCAAGTCATGGGGACATGAAAGTCAAGTGTTCTGAAAGAGCATCATGACTTCAACAATAATGGTGTCTGAATGACTCAAGAAAAAGATCATCTCAGTTTAGACTGATGTTATGGTTCATTTCTCAATCTCAGCATAGTTTGGCCTATTCTAATTAATTGAATGCTTTTTTAAAAAAGTATCATTCTTTGATTAGTTAATAACTACCATATTTGTCCTAGTAGCGGCATTCAAAATATGATCTACAGCTTTGCACTGAACTGCAGACTGTGTGCTATCATTTTTAAATTACAGAAGTATTGATATTGAGAGGAAGATAGAGATTTTATCACAATTCAATATTTCCATGATATACAAGTGTGCTGTATTTCACATGCTTATGTTGTATTTTATTAACCCATGGCAGATTTGAGAAGGAAAATAACATGTGTCATGGGATGCATTTTCAAATACTGAGGAAAGGAATTAAAATGTCTGCGTTCCTCATACACAGGTGTGTGGCCTGGCATTACCCCCCAAGTAAAATGTATTATTTTTGCTAAATAGTACTTATCTTCATTTTAAGCAATATTAAGTAATACACTAGGAAACACAGAGAAGAAAACAAGTCATTAAAATTTTATTGTTGATATTTTGGTAAATTGTTGGTGTCTACTGGTACACATACTATGTACAAATCTTTATGTGGATTGAATTATAATAATCAAACTGTGAAACATGTCTTTGACTTCAGTATATGCTGTGACCCATGCAGCCAGCAGGATCCTGAAAGAGATTAAGAAAAAAACTATACACATAATTAAAGGAAAGCTGGGACTGGGTGGGACTTGATGGAGAGACAGTGACAACCTAGCACTGTCTGCATCTTTATTTACACACAGTGAAAACCTGGGAAAGTGCACAACAGGGTGAAAGTGCAAGGTCTCATTGTTTTGCTGAGAACACTAAAAGCAAAACATTCTCAGAGCTATCTGTTCTATAGTTAACAGGGAAGCATGCCAAGGCCAGACACCTGCTGGATTGGCCTTGCTCTAGTCCCAGCAACTTGTTTACATGGCTTGTCTCTGGAGTTCCATGTTCTTGGGGTTGCCTGTTCTCATTCCAGCTCAGCTATTCCCCAACAAATATATATCATGGGAAAATTTATATGTCAATAGCTCATACTCATTATTATTAATAAAATCCCAGTATCCCATAACATACACACATATCGTAGTTTATTTTTCCTGTCCTGGGCCAGGGATATAGCTCAGTGGCACAGCACCTGCCTGGCAAAGGTGAGGTCCTGAGTTCGATTCCCAGTACGAAAGGAAAGCTGATTTTATCTTATTTGTCTTGTTCTTCACAGGCACAAACTTTGTTTCTTTCAAATAATATGTCATCATACTTAACTTCCATGAATTCACTTGTGAATATACATAGAGTTATCTGTCAGTTTGCATGGTGGGTTGGTTCCAGGACTTCCCTTGCATCCTCCAGTCTCCTATATAAAGTGGCACAGCTTGAAGTACAAGTTACACAGTCACCTAGATTATTTGTACTACCTTAAATACTATAAAAGTTATATAAATAGCTGTTAACTATACTTTTTAGGAAATGACTTCAAGAAAAAAGAAGCACTCTCCATTTTTATTTGTGATTTGCTTAGTCAGAGCTGACTGTATCTTAATATGTATATCATCTTCTTTAGTGTGAACAGCAAATTATGGGTAGCTAGAGCAATGGCTAAGCCTATCTTACAAAACTGAAATATAGTCTTTTAAACAAGGTCTCAAAAGTGACAATTTCTTCAAACTAAGAATTTTTAAATGTTCCTTATATTTTTCCTAGGAAGGATATACTTTCTTTATGTAGCCATTGATGTAAACATTCTCAGCACCTGCACACATGTGATATCTAATTGTAAGCAATTACCGTAATTTACTTTTATATTACTGAGAGCAAGCCAAGGACAAACCTAGCTTAGCCAGCAAAACTTACAGCGTATGTGAATCAGATAGTGTCTACTTTACATCTCTCCCTTGGACAAAAATGTAATGGCACAAGACAAGATTCCCCTTGGTGAGTGGACATTTTTATGATCCATCTGGTCAAGGAGAAGAGAATGAAGAGGTAGGATCCCTCATGCTGCAAAATGGACTAGGTAAGTACACTTGGAAACCATGATTTAAGTCATTTTTTTCCAGAATTACAATATCTATTTTAGAATTCATATAATATACTACATTCACACTTCTATGAAAGCTGTGACTAATTAAAGGTGAATTTTAAGACAAAATGGTTGGGTTTATTTTTTTTTATTTTTATTTTTTTAGTTTTTCTCCGGTACCGGGAACCGAACTCACGACCTTGCGCTTGCCAGGCAGGCGCTTTTGCCGCTGAGCTAAATCCCCAGCCCCTATGGTTGGGTTTAAATTTAACACATGAAGAACTTTTTAAAATGAAAATTCACAGCAGTAAGCTTTTCCCTACAGTAGTTAGTTCTTTCTATGAGTGAATTGTTAGAATGAGCAAGTGTTGTTTTTCTCTTTAATTCAAGAGGGTTTTAATTGTTTTACCTTAGGTTACATACAATGTAAGAGCACAACACTTTTTTTCCTTCAATTTCAGAAATTCCCTCATAATTGCTTTTACTCTGTCAACACCATTTTTTTCAGTAATATCTAGAATAAAAATGAAAAAGACTTGAAATGAAGCACCAGAATCCAGAAGATCATGTCAATAGGACAAAAGCATTTAATGGTTCAGTAAGTTACTGTATATAACTTTAGAGTCCACACATGTAAGAAAAGGGTGAGGCTGTGCCACTAACAGGAATAAAATCTTTTAGTTATGAAAATTACACTGGGCTCAATGTAAACCAGATAGGATCAAATCTGCAAAATATATGGCAATGGCTGAAAGATTACTTTGCAAAGCAGAAAGAAACAGTAAATCCCATTCTGCAGCTATGAAGACTATGGTGGTGGGAGAGATATTTCTGAAGACAGGAGACACTCAACAGATACATGGAGTTATACTGTGGGGCTGTCTCCTAAGAAGTCCTGTAATAGCAATCAGAGATGAATTCTGTTTACATGAGTGGGTGTTTTGGCATCCTGGAAACAAGCATGTAAGTAGCATCAAGTCTGAAGTAGGTACCTTGAATATGGCTTACACAAGAAGGAGGACAAAGAAATAACTTTCTCCCATATAATTTTGTGCCTATTTAAACCTTGTTTTAGTGCACATATAAGAATGCATTTTTATGGGTTATAGCATCTTCAGTATTAAGGCTAAGGCTAAGGTGGTGACTATAAAATCTTACAGACTGGACACATTTCATGGAGAGACAGAAATCACCTTGCCACTGTGCCTTCTGTGTGTAAAACAAGTATTGCATTAAGCTGATCATATTATCAGTTAAGAAAAAAGTAATGAATAATATGGAAGAAGAATACAATGGCAATTTCAAATACTCATTACTTGATGCTAACTAATAGACGCACGTGTGGGGTGCCAAGATGAGAACTTGAAAAATAGTGAAGTGTTTATCTTTGGCTTTAGGAGAATTAGGTCGACGAGATACTCGAGAAGAGCTGTGGAACAATGAAAGCTAATTCAGAAATTAGAAACCTTCAATGTCAAGCTAAACTGCCTTTATGACAAATTTTAAATTTGTGTTATTCATCAGCATGAGTTAGGTAAAATTTTTATCTTTTAGATGTAAATAGCAAGGCATTTTTTTCCTCTGGCAAGGGTTTGGCTGACACATGTTCCCTAATTTAATCTCTTCATGATTGTCTAAACTTTGATGTTTTCTCATTCTCAGCATGAGTAGCATTGTGGTTTGGATATGGAATGATCTTCAAAATGCTGGTGCGCTCAGGGGTGTAGATTTTGGAAGGTAATTATTAGATCATGGAGGTGTTGTACTCACCACTGGATCCATCAGCTTGGGGTTTTTGGCAGCTGAGTTTGCTGCTGTAAGTTGGGGCCTGGTAGGAAGAGGAGGGTCCCTGGAAATGGGACCTGGAAAGGTGTACGTCGCTCCCTAGCTCCTCTCTTTGATATCTGCTGTCTGGTCACCATAATGTGATCAGATTTCCACCACTCTGCTCCTCTCCCATGCTGTTTCTGCCAGGCATCCAGCCAACCAGTCAACCACATACTGTAATTGTGAACCAAAATAAACCTCTCCTCTAAGGTGTGGGTATTGGGTATCATGTTCCAGTAACAAGAGAGTAACTAAGAGAGATAGTAAAGATTTTCAATGTTTCCTAAGCAAAACTCTTTCCTGTCTCTTTATCGTTATAATAACCACACTCCAGTGTTCTCTATTTTCATGTGTTCTTATTATAGAGGAAGACAGTCACAGGGGCAAATGTTCTTGTAACTGCCTTGCCTCAAGTAAAAAAACTTGAAAAGAATATATAATCATATTATGTGGTTAAAAATGACTAGGCTTGGACAGAATTCTTGGGTTTTGAAAAAGATTCCTCTTTTCCCTGTTTTAATTTGGCGAGAAAACTTATGTCAACAGCCTAAGAATTAAAACCGAAGCATTCCTCAACTCAACCTCAGCACTCTCCTTTCCAGGAATAGCTTTCTTGACAAAATGGTGCTGTGGTGGAATCTGCATCCAGATGGCAATTCAAAATGAGGGGAACTTGTCTGATAATCACAGAGGCTTCCAAAATGTTTGTTTTGGGTATGAAGAAATAAGTTTCTGTGGCTGAACATGTGGTAGAAGAGCAGCACGGGCAGCTTTTCTAAATTGATTCTCACTTGCATAAGACAAATCTGTTTGGATCGTGACTTTTAAAGCCATTGAAGGATTTTATGAAGCAAATATTTCTGCCATTGCAGAAGGATTGCTCACCATGCTGTGACCCTAAGAGTGAAATCTCAATTTACTCTTCCCCTTTCAAGTTTCAGGAATAAGGAACATACACAGGCACAGCACATTCATTGTAAAGTCAGTTCTTGAGCAGGTAAAGCACTATCCTGACCTCTTGGCTTCCCTGTAAGTATATCAGTTTTTATGTTATCAAAAAGCCCATATTCTGTAAGAGAACTTACCAAATTATCAAGCTCCGTAGACTCAATTAGATTAGCATTAATACCAGTACAATTTGTTAAATGTGCATAGAATCAGACAAATTAGATATCCAAATCTCCCAAAAGATTACTACTTATACCTGTAGCTTTAAAAAAAAATTACTCAAACTACAGTATGAATTTATCTTTCACCCACTGTTTAAAAAATTTATAACACTAGATCATTTGAATCTTATTGTTTCTCTCTACTCATATCACTGTTTCTCCTTAAAGTAAATAAGTGCACCACTCGGACCAAGAGGAGACAAGAATTCTGTCTTTGAAAAACAATTACCATCAAGATCATTCCTGGAACTTGACTCTCACACTCAAGAAACCCAACTAACTACCTGAGAAATAGTAAACAATTGGGTGGGTTTTTTATTGGAAAGAAGAGTAGATGGGTGTTCCTGTGGGAAGGAATGCTGATAGGGTATGTGTATATGTGTGTGCTAGAACAGGTTATGGTATTGCAAATATTCACTGCCTCAATGTTGAACACAATGGAATATATGACTTTCTCCTCATCCTCCTCTCCCTCCTCCTCCTCCCCCTCCTCTTCCTCCTCTTCCTCCT
>NW_004955424.1:5003961-5007740 GCF_000276665.1 Chinchilla lanigera | reverse complement strand
CCTCCCGCTCCTCCCCACTTCCCCTTCCCCTTCCCCTTCCCCTCCCTCTTCCCCTTCCCCTTCCCATCCCCTTCCCCTTCTTCTTCCCCTCACTCTTTCCCTTCTCCTTCTCTTATTTATTTTGTCTTTTTGAGGCAGGGTCTCTCTATGCAGATCAGGCTGGCCTTGAACTCACAAGAGTCCTCCTGCCTCCTGAGTGTTGGAATTACAGGAGTGCTCCATCATGCCTGCCTCTGGAAGACAAACTTTCTTCTGCCTTTAGTACTGGGTCTTGCCGGTAACCTATTTTAACCAAAACAATGTAGAGGAAGCAGAAGTTTAATGTGGCTGTGCAGTTGCACTGATTGTTCAAAGTTCCTTCACTTTGTGATAAGAACATGCGGCAAATACATTACGTATTTGTCTAATAAAGATTAGAGTTATATAAGTAGATCTTGATCTATGTAGCTTGGAATCCAGTAGAGCTGAAGTCTGTTTTAATAAGCCACAACTTAACTTACCCTCAGGTATGTGAACAAAATGCTTATTATGCATACACTTAATTTGGGGAACTTTCATTATATTGTCGTTTTAATGACCATGGGATCAATTGTGTTGGCTCCGTTGTCATTATTATATTAGTATCAAAAATACATCTTTCTCAATACCACATGGAAGATTAATCACAATGAACCCGTACTGAACCAAACAAATAACAAACTTTATCATCTTTCAAAGAATATAAATTATATAAAGTTAATTCTAAGACCACAACAAACTTAATACAGTTATCATAATTTAGTTGAAATTCAAAAATACTACTTACAGCAAAAATATTAAATAAGGATAACTGACAAAATACAGGCACCTCCTGTGTAATAAATAAACTTGTGGTATAAACTTGTAATTTTAGCACTTTGGGAAGCTGAGGCAGGAGACCTGAATAGCAACCCCAGCCTAAGTAACTTAGGGTAAGTTATTGACTTAACCAGACCCTATCTCTAAAAGTTCAAAAGCATGGGACGTAGGAAAGGCCATGGTTCAATCCACAGGAAAAAAAAAAAGAACTGAGACTAAATGACTTTAAATGTAATCAGTTAAAATCTACATAAATGTTGCTAATTACATTTGTGTATCTGAAGAATAAATTTGTTATATGTCATTTTTGTTTGAATTAACCTATAAATCCAGGGCAATATCAATAGAAATCCTAGAAGGCTTTTTGTTTGTTTTTAAAATTTACCAGCTAAACCTAAAATTTGCACAGAAATAATTAGTTGAAAATATAAAGTAACATGGTTTTACAACTTATGAGGGCGCCAGGGATATAGTTCAGTAGCACAGCACCTACCTGGAATGCACAAGGTCCTGAGTGCAATTCTCGGTACCAAAAATCCCAGAAACTTATTAAGAAGCTACAGTAACTAAAATAGTATAAATATCAACAAGCAAATCAATAAAGCAGAAGCGAGGTCTCAAAAATAGGCTCACACTTTCAAAGGGCATTGTTTTAAAAGAAAGGAAGAAAGATGGTTCGGGGTAAAAAGGATAATTTTAAATAAAGTTGGCTGAGAAAACTAGGTAAAGATACCCAAAGATATATAATTTTACACCTCATAACAAATGTAAGATTGAATACATAATGGATCATGGACATAATGGTGAGCATATGTGTACAAAATCATACCCATAAACACTGCAAAAATATTTTGTGAACTCATGACACCCAACAGGTTTTATACAAATGACATATCAACAGTATAGTCCACAAGAGAAAAAAAGCATGGTTTTTATCACATAAAAATTTTTAAATGTTGTTCTTTAAAATATACTAATCCAAACATGAAAAGACAAATCAGAACCTAGAAGGAAATATTTCTGATATTTCATATATTCTGATAAAGGAATTGTGGTCTGCATATAAAAATGTGAGTCAAAACTCACTTCTAAGAAAATCAAGAGAAATTTTGTCTGCTGCTTTTAAAGTTCTGTATCATTTTCATTTTTTTGTTGTTTTGTTTTTTACTTCGGGTTTGTTTTGTTTTCTGTGCTTTGCGGTAAGTTTAGAGGAGGGAAAAATAAATGACAAAGCAGTATGAGGTGATCACTGTTGTGAATATCAGACTCTTCATTGTGGCGGGGATTTCACAGATATGTACATATGTCCAAAAGCATACAATTGAGGAGCTCATACATTTCTCATATTATAATTTTTAAATGCTAACATAAAATTTTTGATTTTAAAAGGTAAAACCTTTCTAATAAACAACATCTAGCTGTGTAAATCAAATACTTTGAATACCGGTTTTTATGTATTCCCTAATTTGATGCTTAAAATATCTCTTGGAGGGCTGGGGATATAGCTCAGTGGCATAAGTGCCTGCCTGGCAAGCACAAGGTCGTGAGTTTGATCCCCGGTACTGCAAAAAAATAAAAATAAAAATAAAATTAAATAAAATATCCCTTGGAGGTTAGCATGAGTAAACTTATACTTTATAAATGAAGAAAACTAAATGGTAGTGTGTGTAGGAATTACACAGAATCAGAACAGGCTTATAGTAGAGAAGCTGATTATTATAAAATGAATATTTATGTTAGAGAAAAACTACTGAGTCTGTCTTAGATTCTGAGACAGATCAGAACATATGGACTCATGGAAACACTTACCCATTTCCATCATTCACTTGTGGCATTTGTCACTGACCACTGATGGACAAGAAATGATATCAGATATCTCATCTGTCATGCTGGGATGACAGTCCAAATTTGTCATTTATAAAAGAATGCTGGTCTGACAGATTCACATGATAGTCTCAGTTTGGGTGATGTCAGTGATCAAAACACTAAATAATGAATAATATCACATATAGATAGAAAATGTTTAATACTCAATGATGTCTTCATAAGATGCAAATTTCTTTCTTTGCCAATTCAGTTTTAAGGTTGAGAGAATGCTCTGACTTTAAATCCTGAAGCAGTTTGTTAAACTAAGCTGGTAGCAATAGAGAGAGAATAGAAAATCAGAATGATTGAAACTGGCATGCCTTCCAATCAAACAAGGTATCCTCTTCATCTGAATTGCTTTTTTTAGAAAGTTTAGATTTTCAGAATGCAAACATTTAATTGGAGTGGGAATAGATTAGGCACAGGGGAGATTTGGAAGAACAGGGAGATAATAATGGTGTAAAAGCTACTGAGGACAAGATTCTTCGGGAAATCTGTCTGGCATACCCACAGTGTAAGTCTCCCCACACCAAGTTCAGTAATAACTGAGGTACTGATTTGGGAAACCTCTGGTAGTCTTAGGCGATTCTCGTTGGCAGTTAGTGATGGTTTGTGCCAGTACAAATGCATTGTTCAAAGAAAGAGATTTACTTCATCTTAACTCTGTATGATCCTACTGTCTTTATTCCTGCCCTGCCACAGCACCACTACAAAGTGCTAAGTGTAAGTACATGTTTCAGGATGGCCCCGGTAGAATTGAGTAAACTGAAGATAAAGAAACAGATATAGCTCCAGATGTTATATACATATACCCACATATACACGTTATCAATATATGATCAATATACTACAGTTACATGTAACTAAGCATAAGAGATGTGATTTTAAAATGTGGTGCACAATTAAATTTAAAATTATTTCACTCAAGACGCATTGCTCTTGATCTGCCTGAAAATATTCCTCCTTGCTTCAAAAATACTTATTCTAGCATTCTTGTTACTTTCTGAAACTGTTCTCAAAGTCCTTCTTATTGAGTGTCTTTAGTTGTAGTGCCTTCTTGATATCCTGAATGAATT
>NW_004955424.1:4992336-5003302 GCF_000276665.1 Chinchilla lanigera | reverse complement strand
TTACCATCAATACAAATACACCTCAAGTTTGCATATATCATCTCTGAGAACTGACTGGTCAGTCTTTACCTCAGTACTCCCAGAACATGAAGCATAAGAAACAAAGCAGGTATATGTCAGGAATTAATGTATTCAATTATTACAGCACTATGTTTATGAAACATGAATTTTATTTTGAATTGAAATTTCCCTCTGTGTGAATATTACCTTAATGCCAGTCTCTTAAAATGTCACAAAATGCAGCAAAGGTCAAAGAATGTGTGCTCTGACTTCTAATCCCAGCTCACCCATTTCTTATATGATTCATACAAACTACTGAACTTCAGTTTGCCTTAAATTCTGAACTGTTATTACTACACAACATAATTATGTAATTTATCCAGATCAATCTGCCACTTTTTGCTCCCAAGCGATAATCAGAAGTCTGGCTTTTTATTCTTCTTTTTTAAAGAAAATGTTATATTTTACTAACTTCTATTTGTGAGCTAGTTGGTGAAAATTCTAGGAATTCAGTGACAGCAGAAGATAAGGATCTCCTGCTTTACTGTGCAGATGCGCTTGATTCACAAGCCCTGAAATAGATAAGGTTTACTTGTGTACTGAGTGAAGCAACATCTCAGAAATTGTTGTTCAAGGTGTCGGCAGGAATTTGAGCTCAATTGGCTTTGAATTTAGAATTACGGAACCTTTTGGAGTTTGTATCTGTGACCTGTTCCATCCCAGCTGGGGCTCCACTGGAACTTTGGTGAGACTCTTGTTTATGAACACACCGAGACTAATGAGTGTGTCCACAATTGTAAAAGACTACTGTAAATTTCTTTGTAGATTAAACTCTGTGACCTTTGGAGTTACTGGGCCATCAGAAGGATTTGACAACTGCATGACTGAATCAATGACTAAATATAAGTCAGTGATTTCAGGCAACACAAAGATCATTTTTGATAAAGAAGTTTGATTAAACTTTCTTCTGCCGGATGATGTCTGTATTATGTTTCAACAAAGTGAGCTTGCAGATTTTTCCTCTGCTGTGACATAATACACACATCATTATTTGAAGCATACTCCATTATGATCCAATTTTTCTAATGCTTTTTTTTGCTCTTTTTAATTTTTATTTTCAGGAGAAAGGAACAAAAACAAAATAACAAAAACAAAGTCTAATGCATATTTTATGGCTTCCTGGGTACCACAGAAAATGCTACCACATGCAAACAGTTCTCCTAACTGTAAGTACAACAAAGAAGATTTATTGTTTCATAAGTAGCTAATTGCATAGAATCCCTCAAAACAGCTTATTTATATTTAAATCTATAAACCATCTTTATTCTGTTTTACTAAATAACAAGTTTTTTTTTTTTCATTAACAATACCTAGACAGCTTTTTTGTATGTCCTACATAGACAACAATAACAAAAAAGGGTAAACTATGGTAAAATTACACCTATCAGAAGCTCAGCCACATACTATTTTTGGATACAATGTTTTACAAAAGATTAATCACAGAGTATGTTTATATTTCATTTGACTTACCACCTGCCTTCCAGTTGAGATTCTGGACTTTCAAAGTTTCGTTGCCTGAGCTAAAGATCAGCAGTAACAGATTAAAAGTGAATGGGTACATTTTGATGAGGTCATTTTGTCAAACTCTGCCATTTCTCATGTCCATATCTGAGTATTCGGGCATTTTAGCTTTTTGTATGATTATCACAGCACTCCACTGAGAAGTGTTTCCCATAATGTTTCACAGTGCAATGAAGTAATTAGGTTGACTTGCTCTTCCTCTTAAAATCAAGAAAATAGTTGCACTTTTTAGAAGGTCTTTTAAAAGAAAATCTTCATTTTAGGAAAGCTGGTGTGTAGCTTAGTGGTGGAGCCCTGGCCTAGCATACAGGAGGCCCTGGGTTCCATCCCTAGCACAGACATGCACATAAAAATCCATATTAGCTCTCACTCTCTGAATATGAACTCTTTTTACATTTTAAGTATTCTACGTACTTCTATATCCATATTCACTCAGTTTCTAGTGCAGGACAAGTGCTTGACATAGAATAATGACAGGGCAGATGAAGTCACTGTCATCATAGTAATTACTCTCAGTGTTACCATATACCAACCAATCATGGCACATTTTCAGAAAATCAGTTCTGGTACACAAAGATGGTTTAGACCTGCTCTAGTAGAATGTGTGACCCAGAGATTTATGAGTTGGTGCAATGGACAAACAATAACGGAAAAAACACACATTCACCAATATGCATGAAACACAGAGCGAAGCACTCATTGATGCTGACCATTCATTCATTTGATGACTCACTAACAGTACTTTATCAGTAATAATACACAAGAAACTGTACTAAGAGTTTCAATTACTCAAAAAAAAACTATATCTCCTTAATATGGATCATACTAACAGAAATGAAAGTAAGAGCATTAGTGGTCATCATTGTATGTGATAGTCACAAACTTCTACGCGTGAATGGAAAAGGGGAACTAAACCTTCTGATGCAGCAATTCTGCTCCCTCAAGAAGCAGATTGAACCTGAAGGACAAAAGATTTCATACAGGATGGAGACAACATTTAGTCAGAATGGGCAGACTATGGAAATTCACAATTCATATACAGGTATCAAAGGTTAGCTCTAAACTGAGGACCTACTTACAGAATGGAGTGAGAGCTCAAAAAAGGGAAAGTCTGTATTTCTCATATGAAAATTAAACAGGACACATCTCACAGCAGTGAAAAAAATATCTGGCACCCCTTTAATTACATTTTGTATTTTTGGCCTCTTCCTTTAAGATTTGACAGCTAAAATTGTCTCATGATTTAGTGATTATCCGAGGAGAGGGAAAAATATTTAAAAAGTAAGTTGTATTATGTGCATGCACCAACTCTCCATGATGAATGTAATCATCTTTTACTGAAAATATGTACTAATAAAAATAAAAGCATTAGAGTGAGCAAAAAATCATCTCATCAAAATTTGAACTTCTCCTCTGTTTATACTTTGAGCAATTGCTTGAGTTACGGTCTTCTAAGATTCCTAGATAAAACTGGATGAGCAAGAGATGAACTGGGCAAGTTCCTATACTAGATCAAGGCAAGAAAGCAAGAGAGTCTCAAAACTGCTGTGTAGGTCAGGTTCCCATAACAAAAGAGGAAAGAGGATTGGCTAAGAAATGCCAAGAGTATAGTTCAGTCTTAAGGAAGGTTTGTTTAGTTAGTGAACAGTCTTTGAGGCAAAGCTGTTTGCTGGAGAAATCCTCTGCTTTGAAAATAGGCTGATAGCCATCCTCTGCTCTACTTTTGCCTGAAAGCAGCTGGGCAAAGCGTGGCCTTCATAAAACACAGTGAAAGATTGAGGATGTGGCAAGTGAGGCTGTCAGTCATCTGTGGTCTCCTCAGCGGGTGTTCTGAACAGCGAACATTTCCCCCTGGCATAGAGAATGTGGACAATATCTTTAACTTTCATGGGACTAGTTTTATACTACGCCTAATAAAGATGATGGTGCTGTCATCCTTCTGGGACTGTCATAAAGATCAATGAGGTAATGTCCATAAAACAGTTAATACAGTTCTTTTCATCTAAGAAACACTGAGAATTTTCTATTCTCTAAAATGTTATCTGACTCTTCTTAGAAAGGGTTAGTTCACATATTTTATCCTATACTGATTTTTAGGAAGGGGATAAGGAAGCCTGCTTTTTCTCTGGCTTGAGAACTGACAGAAAATAAAGATAATCCTAGAATGCGGTACAGCAGTATTATGTGGGAATAGTAGAAGGAGTGCCAGACTAAAGCTATGACTGAGAAAGGAGAACCATTTTTGTTAGCTGGGAAAGATGCCTGCAGTCATTGTGAGGTTTGTATAGTGCTTCCTTTTGCCCTTCTTCACAAATAATACTGGATTTTCTCATTTGGTCTTAACCCGTCATAACCACAGAGTTAGCATGTGTGATGGACGTGGTCTGCGACTGTTTCTGCTGACTATTGGGCATCATGGATAGGCACTTACCAGCAGGCAGCTCTAAGAGTTGGCCAAATAAGCAGGAGAATCCTCGATATTCACCCGGAGAATAGGAACTGAAAATAAGAAGACAGTTATTAATCATATGGGCCAAATCAAAAAATACAAACTAATTGTAAAACCCTCAAGTGCCCAGGTAGATTCTGATTTAAAAGGAAACAGTATTTTATATCTGTTTTAGCTTTATAAGTTAATAATTGGCATTGTTCTGGAGTTCATCTCAAGGTCTTCTCATGCATTAGTGCTACTGTAAGTATGAGTTGTCCAATGACATACATATTCTGTAATATGTAACTGAAGTCCAAATTTGAGGTAAAACAAAGATCTTTCATACTTAAAACATTTAAGCACCTAGTCTTTCAATTTTATTCTGGGTTCACATGATATTCACTATCTCAAATTTTGAGCAGCAGGAAAAACAACCTAGTTTGCAGATGAAATATCCATTTTTAATTTTGTTACATCTGAATAAAGTCAAGGTCCTCCCTGAAATTTTCATATGTATTTAAAAATCTAATGTAAATCATCCTTTAAAGACAGTGTAATACTCTTACATTTTTTCTGCTCTAAAAGAAAGATAAATAAATTGGTGGATAGATCTTCATTTCATAACCATTTGGCAGGTAGTTGAAAATACAATCTGTGTCCATTACACTGTTCTTTTAAATCCATTCACGCCCTTCAACATGTCACAGCTAACCACACTGCATCCCAGCCTCAGAGGAGAGAAACTTCACACCAGCTCAATTTCTTCAGCCAGAGGGGTCGGTACAGTCAAGCATATAATCAGCCCTTAGTTAGATACTTTGAAAGTTTCCAAGCCCAAACAAAAGGATAATCCAGAACAAGAAAAGATTTTCACAAAGAATGAAGTCTCCATTCAGTTATGTTTTTGAAATCTGCAGTTTCTCAACATCATACTTCCCTTTCTCTAACTTAATGTCTGAAATTTACTGAATCCATGTTGATGGCTGTCAGGGGTACCAGATCCTCTGTTGGAAAAACTCTAAGGTCAGTGCTTTCCCAGAGTATGATAAGCCGGAGTAAATGACCATTGGTAGTGAAAAATGGATAAAAGAGTTTAACTGCAAAGGAATGAACATAAATAACAGGCTACAATGCAGGTGAAATTTAAAGAATAAACAACTAAGCACATATGTAATGTTCATGCTTGTATTCCTTTAATCCTTTAATAGACTTTTAGTTGGTCAAAAAATAATCTTAATAATTCAAAAATTGAGTGAAAACTCCATTAATGCCAAATTCTTTATTTTCAACATTTTAACCACAAGTTATTATTTTATGACTCCCACTGAATTAGGAAATGGGTAGATATGAATTAGGACCTTAAAATAGTCCTCCTGCATCAATCCCTGTCTGATGATTGCTATATTCTACCCTCTCTTATAATTGATTCTACATATGTGTTACTCTTTCCTCTCCCTCTACATTCCAGAGAGTTATAGAAATTATTCAGTGGCTGAAAACACAATTGTATACTAAATCTAGCCTGAGCAGAGTATCACGGTATTTTCCATACACAAAAATAAATTTGCTTAATTTTGAGATAAGGATGTAATATTAACTATGAAATAGAAGAACATATCAATGAAAACAACAAAAGTTATTCTCTATATAGTATTAAGACAGCATATAAAGGTTAAAAAATTAAATTTGTGCTCATACAAAGGTAGAATCTACCAAAGGAGAGATTGCAGATACATTCAAGGCCATTGTCCATTTTAAGTGCCATAGACGAGAAACAGTTCACGATAGGGATTCAAAGCAGAGAGTTGTTTTGTTTATGTCTGTTTGTTTGTTAATGTGCTTTTGTTCTTTATTTTTAAAAATAAAAAAAATTTAAAAACTAAGAAGAGAGTAGTTATATGGAATAGAGACACTCCGAGCAATTTCAGTGAAAAGCTGATATTTAAAATAAACTTGTAAGGTTGGACATAATTCTGCTATGTATAGGCAAAAGCATTAAAGAAAAATTCTAGATGAAACAAGTTCTCTCTGTTGTGCTTCTACCATATCCAAGGCCTCCCTCGAATTCTCATATCTGTATCATGCATTTCTTCACGGTCTATCTTTCCATGGCTCAGGATAACTAACTTGGATCTAATATGATTCTCTCAATTTAAAGAAAAAACAAAACCAGAAAAAAAAAAACCCAAAAGCCTATGTTGTTCCCATTGTTTCACAGCATAAGATATGCACAAGTCTACCTAGATAGTAAGAAACACAACAGGTAATTAATACTACTTTAAGAATTCTTCCAGTGACATCCATGTACAACAGAAGTAAAGGAGAAGGATTCTCAAGGATTTACTCTAGTACTCTTAAGTGAAGGGACAGGATATATAGCTTCATCAGGTCTCATGTTGTTTATAGCTAGAGAACCATGGGACTAGGCAAACTTCAGGTTATCTTCTTGATTTCTCCCTCTCTCTACTCCTCCTTTCTCCTACTCCTCTCTCTTCATCATTTGTATTTCTATTTGCCTTATGTTTTGTCTCCTTTTGACAACTAGCTTTATTTTATTATCTTAGGGAAGAATTAGTCCTCCCTCTTGCATACGGTCATTGTGTGTCAGACACTAATCACTTGGTTGGGTTCCTTGGAGGACATTGGTAGATTACTACCACAGGGATGATAAGGACACCATGCAGAATGATGAAGGAAATCGACCTGGACCTTCTCTTTCGTCCATTTTCTCTTACTGTTTATTCATTGTGAGCCTTTGTGTTTGATTCGTTCCTCTTTCGATCTACTTCTGTATTCCCCTGTCCTTACTTACTGATCTTAGGGCACCATCTAAGCATATGACTGATAATTCATTAACACTGAATACCAGCAGTTAGTAAGGAAATAATATGCAAATCTTTTAATCAAATATTTTAGTTTCCTACAGAAAAAAAATTCCACCACTAATTGAGAATATGTTTTCATGGTGAAATCTCAAAGTAAGGTCAGAGGGAAGAAAAATTTGCAGAGAGATGCCTTGCTGAAAATTCACATATAGTGGAATACTATGACCTTATGTGTAAGATAATTAAAACCTAAGATTAAAAAAAAGGGAAAAAAAAAACTGTTTCTGAGAAAATCTAGCAAATTACTTTATTGTTAATCATGTATATTGGGGGCTGGGGATTTAGCTCAGCGGCAAAGTGCCTGCCTGGCAAGCGTGAGTTCAGTTCCTGGTACCGGAGAAAAACAAAAAACAAAAACAAAAAACAAAAAAAAATCATGTATATTTTTATCACTGGAGAAATCTTTATCAACTTTATTTCTATTGCAAAAAGACCTGCAATTTTTACCAGATATTTGATATATTTTTTTCAAATTTTAAGAGAAATATTAAGTGAGATTAGTTGAGAATCTCTCACACTTAAGCCATCCTGATAAAAATTTAAGTAATTGCGTTTATGAATTAGTGAAATTATTTACTTTTAACCTATCAAATATCAATTTAGTGTCAGAAAGAAGGTGTACACAGCTAAATGTGTTTTACTCTTTTCAAATTTGGGGGAACAATAACCCAGAGCCAATTTTTCCAATATGGTACTTGTGAATAGTTTATGGACCTTTTTGCATCTTTTAAAAATATTTTTGTCCCGGTGGTATATGCCTGTAATCCCAGAAATCAGGAGGCTGAGACAAGAGGATCACTGTAAGTTTGATGCCAACCTGGGCTACAAAGTGAATTCAAGTTCCACCTGAACTCCACAATGCAACAGTGTCTCCAAAAAGCCATATATATTTTTTTTTACAAAATCTGCCACATTTCATTACATTTAAATTAGTTTTAAAAAGTCTAAAATTTAGAAATGTTCTATTGAAATACTCAAGGTAAGAACAGTACAGTGAATGATTAAAATTTTTATAATTATTACAAAAAATATGTTTTATTAATTTCTATCAAAATAATTCCCCGTAATGGTTGATACATTGTGTCAACTTCAGAAGTTTAGAAGTTTAATTCAGCAGGGGGCCAGGGTCTTTACTTTGTAAACATCCTGAGACTGTGGAACAGGAGGGCACAGAGTTGGTGCGGGCAGACTGCCATACAATGTAAAGGAGGAAAAAGAGACTTCTTCCCCCCTTTTGCTCTTGCTGCTTTGCTGTTTCTGCCATCATGAACTGTTGTCCCTGTGCCATACCACCTGGCCTTGGAGCCAGCTGATTACAGGCTGAAACATCCACAAACTGTGAGCTAAGTAAACCTTTGCTTCCTTAATTTTAGGTGTTGGGTATTTGTCCCAGCAGTGAGAGAAAAGTAACTAAGGCATCCCCTTTCTTCAGAAACACTGATTTCACTGTTCTTGACACTTATAGAGAGAGTTCTTCAAGTCCTCTTATTATATCTTCAGTTGTGTTGTCTCAACTGACGACGTATTGAATCATTTCACAACACTTACTCTTCATGGTCATTTTGACTTTACGGAGGAGCCAGAAGTTACACAGTACTAAGTCCTGTGAGCAGGGTGGATGAGGACATACTGTAATATTTTTAGGGGCCTGCCTTTCTGTTGGATGATGCTTGGCAGCAACATTTACTGTATTTAGGATCACACCTCCTAAAGAGACAAAAGAAAACTCCTAGAATTGCTTCACAAAGTCGGAACAATAGGATAAATGTGTTTTTCTTAATTTTTAAAAATTTAAACCCGATATTTTTATTAGTAAGAGTCACTGTATTACCTGTCACTGGGGGCTTCATTGAATCAATTTATCCCATTATTATCAAACGATCATGAATCATTTTTATTTGTTTGTTTTTCTTCCTGTACCAGGAATTGAACTGAAGACCTTGTGCTTACCAGGCAGGCGCTGTGCCACTGAGCTAAATCCCCAGCCCCACGATCTTTAATCTTAATGGACTGTGCTATAGTATATCTAGATAAATCCCTCCAAAGCATCGTGTGCCCATAAGTGGGGCTTTGGGCAGTGATTGTATCACTGGGCATGAGAGTCATCAGAGGATTAGGCCTATGTTGAGCTCATAGCTAAATGTGATGCAGGGATGTGAAATCCACCTGGAGGAGATGGTTCACTGACAGTGTGTTCTCAAAGGTTTATCTCCTGCTCCTCCCTTGACCGCATGCTTTGTTTCCTGGCTGCTATGCCACAAGCAGTTCTCTTCTGTCATGCCACACTGCCTTGGAGCCAGCCAATTCTGGAATGAAACCTCTACAAACCTCCAGTAAGACTAAACATTTCTTCTTTTAAGCAGCTGATGTTGAGTATTGTGTCTTAGAAACAAGAAAATAGGGAAGGCATCCTGAAGCAATAAAATATTGATCAATAGGAAACATAAAGGTAGATATACAGGTGCTTCAATGGTCCTTAAAAGAAATTATAACTGTAAACGGGTTCTAAAAGGACAGTTTTGCCCACTGTCAACTTGGGTCAGGCTGTGTTTCTTCCCTCCACTGGCTTCCCTTTGAGAGATTTTCAGGAGACCATTGTAGGTAAATTTCCATGTACACTCTATGTACATTTCCATCTCCATAGGTAGATAACAAAGACAGAAATCTTCTCTTCCTCCCAGCTGCGAACAACTGTGCTACACTCTGATCTGATCCCTATGGATGATGGCTAGGGAACTCTCAAGCTCTTCCCAGCTTTGATCAGGCATATAATGGGGATGAGATTATTTCATAGGTTTAGGAAATCAAGATTCTTGCACAACTTGGTAGATGTTAAAGTAGGATATAATAGGGAGACACATGACATGGATACAGCATAGGCAGCCCCTTATCTGCTGCACAGTGTGGATTTTTGTGAAAGAAGAAATTGAAGATAGGGTTGTAAGAGGCAGAAAGAAAAGAAAATGCCTTGGAGAAATGGAGGCTGTGCCTTGATTTTGGTTTCTGGGCTAGGATTCCTGAGGAAAGATTAAATGATGCAGTAGCAGGCAAGATTTCTTTTCAATTTAATTTTATCTTTGACTAGCCTCATTTGTCATTAAATCCTACAAGCTTTTTTAAAAATTTTTTTTGTCTTTTTTTCTGGTACCAGGAATCGAACTCATCACCTTGCGCTTGCCAGGCAGGCGCTTTGCTGCTGAGCTAAATCCCCCACCCGCTAAAGCCTACAAGCTTTAATAAGTGCATTTGTCTAGGAAACAACCCCGACAGGTCGCAGTCATCTTTAATCTGCTAGTAATAGTTTCACCTCACAATAAGCCTGTTGGTAAATAAAAAATCTATTAGTTATTAAAAAGTAATTGTGTTTCATTTCAAAATAATTTTCATTTTAAACATATTCATCATTGTTATTGTAAAGTATTTCCAAACATTATGATAGCTAGTATTTTTGTATGTTTGATAGTGAGACATTGTTTATAGTATTTTATATGAATTACAGTATCTCTCTTAATCCTCACAATCTGATGAAACAGTTCTTTCATCATGCCTTTTTGCTTGTGTTTTGAGGTATAACTGATAACACACAAATCACATTTTGTTCATATACAGTTTTTTTTTAATTGTTGACAAATTCATAAAAACAGACCCTCCAATTCTAGTCAGAAATCACATCACAATACAAGTACTCTCAAGCCCTTGGAGTTTGTCTTCTCACTTCACCTGCAGCTTATGGGAACTACTGATACATTTTGCATCCTGAAGCTCTTGCTTTTTCCATGATTCAATATAAATGAAATATTTTTCATTTTGACCTTTTTCTTTCTGCATGATGCACTTGAGATGCATTAATGTTATTGCAAATACCTGTGAGTATATTAAATATGTATTCCTTTATATTCTTCATTAATATTCCATTCTATACATGAATCAGAGTTTGGCAATCTGTAATTTAGTGCATATTTAAATTGAGTTTTATAATTATAAATCTTTGTTAGTATAAATAAAACCTCAGTAAGCACTGTGTTGGATACTTTTGTATGGAGATCTGTCTATCTATCTATCTGTCTTT
>NW_004955424.1:4982050-4992131 GCF_000276665.1 Chinchilla lanigera | reverse complement strand
CTGGATTCAGCAGCAAATAGTGTTTCACTTAGAAAGAGGAATCTTTGAAGTTAATAGGATAAGTAACTACTCTCATTTCACAAAGTAATTTAGAGAATTTAGATTTGTATAAAAACAATCCAGCCTCAGAACTCATGTTTTTAACCACCATGTCAGTGAACAAGATCTAGGTATGTAAGTATAAGCAATGATTAGGATAAATAATATAATTATTTTTTCTAGATTAGTTCCTCTTTCCATAATTATATACCATATATATGACTGTACAAAACAAGGCAATTATGTATCAGGATTTGCTATTTTATGACAGGTCCTCCTTCTATAGCTATTTTTAATGAATCAATTCTCACAAATTAAATGACTTTTGAAATCTCTCTTCTAATAACTGAAATTGAACCTTTTCTTCATTCATATAAAATGAATGTCTTCTCTTGGGCACATATGTATGGAGACACCTTTACATGTGCCTTGTGAAATGTTCTATTTGGCTATCCCATCTTTGAAAACCACTCCATAACAAGAACATCAAAAAATAAATGCACAGAGATCATTGCAAATATCAGATTCCAAATTCCTTGTAGTGTGAAAAGTAAAATGAGTGTCTTTTGTAAGTTGTCTAAGTCCATACTAGAACTGACATCGAGCATTTTTGCACCTTCCTGAAGTTCACCACTTCTATGCAAACTTATTTTAGTTACTTCTCATAAAATTCAGCATAAGTATACCCAATAAGTATCTGTTAGTCTCTACCAATACAATATCAGCTTTCAAAAAGTTTTCCCTCTGGCACTATCATCGCCTCTCGATAACTTTGACTAGGTAACCATCTGCATAAAGAACAATTACTTACTTGTCCCTCTGTCTTCCATTTCTGAAGATCGTATTTTAGTTTCATAAAACTTGCCACCAAACGTTCCAAAATTCCTAACTTATCTTACCTCTTTTCCCAATCACATTACCTCAGTCCAACCAACTGTACATTAACCGGGCATGTTTGCTTGTAAAATGACAACCTACATCTTCCAGTGACTAGAATTTCTGCTTTTCAACTGATTTTTAACTTAAGAAATATTTTCAAAAAGCAAAAATTAGCACTGCTAATTTTTAATTTTTTCAATACTTTTCTCTTCTTTCATGTTTTTCAACTATTTTCCAGACCTTATATTTTATTTCTACAACAGATTTTATTTCAGAAAAACTCCTGAAACATTAATCTCTAAGTTGTATCCCATAAAAACTTAATTGCTACCCTGTTCCTCACCTAAGAGGGTTTGTATATTATTTAAAAATAATAGACCTAAAATTACTTCGAGTATTAAAAACTAAATTAAATTTAAAAGTAAAATTATGAGTAGGCCTTGCCAATGTGCTCTAACTAGAAATTCTTGCATCATAAAAATAAATGGTTACTTGGTTTTTATGGATATTTTTGCTCTTCTTCATTCTAGTTTATAAATGATTTCATGGAGTAATTACAGTGCTTTATTATAACAGCATAATAGCAAATATGAATGGGCTCAGAGAGCAGCAGATTAGAAGTTAGTAATATTTTGGATTTGGTGTCACCAGTTAAGTCAGTGGAAAATTCTTTTAACTGCAGAAACACTTAAGCACCTTTTGTGTAGCTAACGTACTGACAGGTCAAAGTTCATTTCTTTCCAGGGCTCTTTGCTCATCTTGGTCAACATTTTCTCTGTTTACTTCTCATTTAGGGGCTAAGACAGTACACCTAATTGTACTAATACGTGGTGGGTGACAAATGGTTTGAGGAAAAAAAATAAATACAAGGTTTTTATTTCACTTGGATATTGGCTTTGCTACTGGTATTTTCCTGAACTTCATTTACTTTTCCCTCTACATTCAAACCTCCAGTTTGTGACTATCATATTCCCGGATTCAATGTGTATCCCAACTTATCTCTCTTACCAAATTACAAATCAATAAATCAACAAAGATGAACTCAAAATAGCTGTGTTATAATACTAAGTGGCTTGTTAGGTAGCTTGAAAAACTTGGGCCATTTAAACATCTACCAGATTAAAGGAAGAAATAGTAAACTCTATAATAATTTGAGACTTAGTACTCAGCTTTTAATAATGTATAGTACCACCAGACAGGATGGGAAGATTTAAACAGCACAATAATCTAAACAGAAAATAGAAACATTTAGAGAATGTTTTACCAACAGCAGCAGCTCTTACAATTTTCCAAAATGTACATTCTAGACATTTTCTAGAATAGGTCATTGTTTCATCTGGACATTAAATTTCAAGAGATTTAATAAGACAGACATCATATAAAATTTCTTCCCTGGATGAGACTAACAATCAGAGATGACCTAAAACTGGAATATTTATAAAAATTTAACAATGCACATTTGATCAACTGGCGGATCAATGGAGAATTCAAAAGGAAAATTAGGAAATGCTTATGAGAAGACAGAAAACCAAAATAACTTTAAAACTTGCCAAATGTAACAAAAAGCAGTATTCAAACAGAAATCATAGATATAAATTTTAGATTGTAAAACCATAATTTCAATATTGGAAAACAGTTTCTGAAATAATGTCTTCATTTTTGGTTAATGCTGGCAGATGAAATAAAAATAGCTGAAATTTCCATTACTTTTCAAGAGGAACTATCATTGGAAAGACAATGACAGTTGTGTTTCTGTCCTGACATTCATTAGACTTCTCTTGTATTTTACTGTATTTGTAATGCAACGTTTAATAGCAATATTCTTTATTGACTGTGCTGCAGTGCTTACTGAAATGTTTTTAGTTTGATTTCTCTTGCTTACTACTGTTGTTTTCCATTGCCTATTATAAAGTTAAACATTTTTATTTCTATTTACGTTGCACTTTTATTATTATTGAAATTGAATTTTAATGTATATATTTTCATCTTTTCTGGTTTGTCTTTTTGTTGAATTAATCCATTTTTCTAGTAATAACACAAACACAGTCTTAATTTTACTTAATCATGAGTCTGCTAATAATGATTTTTGCTTCTGATGTTTAAATATTTATTTAGGGCATTTTTATTGGGGAGATTGGGTCCTAACTATTTTCATACAGTATTTGGCTAGTTGTAGCAACAAATCCTGTCTTAAGAAATGAGTTTAGAAGTGTCCTTTTACTGTTTTCATTTTTCAGTGTTTTAAATGATTTCCTTGAATATGAATTTAACTCATCCTTAGAGGCATCTGAGTCTTGTGCTGTCCAGTGGGAATAGTTTTAATTGCTAAGTCAGTTTATTTAACCAATACATTTTTGCTGCAGATTAACATATTTCTTCAGTTATACTTGGCAAGTTGTATTTGCAAAGGAGATGTGTTTTATCAAATTTTTCAAAATTATTAAAATAATTTTTATAACATTTAAAAATAAATTTTATTGTGCACCTTTAAAGTATACATGATGTGATGTTACATGATATGCATATAATAAAATAGTTACTAATGTAGACAAATATCTTTAAATTGTTTTATTAGTACATATTTGCAGAACATGCAGCTGATATTAATGTTAGGGGAAGGTACATGTAACAAATCTTAAGGTTGTGGGTTGTTTTTGTTTTTGTTTTTTTGAGACAAGATCTATGTAGTGCAGGCTTACCTTGAACTTGCAGTGAACCAAGGTGTTTTACACCTGACCCTGTCCCGATTCACCTCCTTCTCTCTGTTATATTTATTGTTCTTTTTTCATTACTAGCAGTTTTTGTTGTTCCTTTTTAGAAAAGAATTATTATGTCTAGGTTCATAACTCTTTTGTGAGTATATTCATAAAGAGCTTTTCTATAATGTTCTGTAACATGCATTTGTTTTCTACTACAGTATTTTATTTTTTCATCCTTATTTATTTTTGTCCTCTATTTTGTTTTTCCTAATATTCTGCGGCTAAGTTCTTGAATGTGACACAATAATTTTAAACTTTACAACACTTTAAAGTTAGATATTTAAGTGATAAATAGCTTGCCTGTTTCTCTTGCCAATCAGCGAACGGTTCTTTTGCTTGTGTTAGATGGAAATTGCGAGTTGGCTTCGTTCAACTCCTCTAGCAGTCCTGTGTTACCTGAGACGTAAGGTAATAGCCACTTCCGGCCTTCGCTGTCCAACCCCATCTTGTGGTAGTCATCACAGGATGATTCTCTCGGGCACAGGTCGCTACTACTGGTTTTCTTTAGCTGCTGGTCTCTGGAGCTCTTTGAGGTTAACAGCTCTGAGTGTTTATTTATCTTTCTTTGAAAATCAATCGCTCTGTCCACACAACTTAGGAGAAGAAAATCCTCAAGTAGATGTATAGTACAGGAGTTTTGGAGCCCACAGGCCCAAGCAATAAATCATGAACAGGTTTATGAAAACATAAAAAACGAGCCTTTATTTTAATAAGGTCTATGCTGCAGCAGGAGGGGCTGTGAATAGGAGAGAGCCCTCCTGGACTAAAACCTGAGGAGTGCCTGGGAAGCTCTACTTATGTAATGCCCGTTTTAGTGAGCGCAGGGGTGATACCAGGGAGTCTTGTGGAAGTCTGGCTGTGAAATGTGGGTGTCAGATAAGGGCCCTTGCACCCCTCCTTTTCTGATCTTGGCCATGCCAGGATGCTTTCTGTTTCTAAAAATGGAACTGTGTCCTCTGAGGGAGCAGGAGTTGGACAGGGGATCCAGGCTGTCTGTCTGGCTGCATTCATGTCAGAGTGGAAAATGGTGGTGTGACAGCCAAGGAGGACACTGGAGCCAACTGTCCCAATTTATTGGGATGCAAAGGAAAGCAAATGGAAGCTGTGAAAGGGACAGGCAATTGCTGCATAAACTATACCATGTTCCAGCTGGAAGAGGGGAAATGAGAGAGAAAAGTGCTTCTCTTCTGTCTCACAACAAGGTTTGCTATATAATACTTTTTCTATTCTTTATTGTACACATATGCATATATATATATATCTATATATATTATCTATCACTGAGCCCAACATTGCTTGTAACTATCTCTGTAATATTCAAACATGGATGATTTATGGCAGTTGTAGGCCAGTAGTGCTGAACTTGTAGTGCATGCTGTGGTGGGCTATTTGTATCATTGAAAGCTCTAAAAGAAATACCATAACTCTTTAGGCTATCTCTTTTAATGTAATTTCATAACTTACAATGAACTTGATTTGATAAGAATTAAATACCCTTTTAGCTCTATAGTTTTAGCATGTAATCAATTTTCATAAACATTGTATGCTGTTGGAAAGAATGTATTCTTCGGGCTGAGGATATAGTTCAGTGGTATAAGTGCCTGCCTGGCAAGTGTAAGGTCCTGAGTTTGATTCCCGGTTCCAAAAAAAAAAAAAAAAGAAATGTATTCTTTGAGCCTAGCGTGGTGGCACACACCTGTAATCCAGTGGCGCACACCTGTAATCTCCGCACTTGGCATGCCGAGGTAGGAGGATCGTTGCGAGTTCAAGGCCAGCCTGGGCTACAAAGTGAGCTCAAGTCCAGCCTGAACTGCATAGTGAGACCCTGTCTCAAAAAGACAAAAAAAAGAGAGAATGTATTCTTCATTCATATAGATCATTTCATATTTAGGCACTACCTTAATCATATTAATTTAATTATTCAAATCTGCTATATCCCTGTCAAAATTTTTCCATTGGGTCTATTAATGTGCAAGAAAGTTCTGTTCAATCACTTTAAAATCTCATTTGATTCTACTGATTTCTGGATAATCATTTTACTGATTTGTACTGATCTATTTTCTTGTTTACAAATTCTTTGCATTTGTCTCATAGCCTCTTGACCGGTTAATTTTGTTACATTTTTCAATTTTAGTCATTTTACTAGGTTCATTTTTAGCCATATGTACTCATTTCTTATTTCTTATGTTTTTAAAATCCAAATATCATATTTTATTTCAATACTTTATAGAAATTTTAAATTGTCAGGTCTTGCGTATTTCTTTGTGTCTATTTTGTTTTGTCAGACTCTCAATTCAATGATTGTTTCATTTTTCGTTTCTCATTTTTTGATTATGAAATTTGAATTTTTCGTAAAGTTTTATTTGTATGTTTTATTCTTGGCCCAGATTAAAAACAAGGTTGCTCAACATGTTTTTTTAAATTTGTTTACTTATCTTTATAGCATCTCTCACTAACCTAGGCTCATATTTTATTCCAGGGAGTTTTTCTAATTATAAGGATAGCACAAACAACTGACAAGTTTGCCCTTGGGCTGGCTTCTTCTTCTGATTTCTCAGGAAAAAAAGTACATTCTCCTGTCCCTCTTTCCAGAATTTCTTCCTTGGAAAATCATGAGCCTTCTGCTCTTATTCTTTTTACAATATCTTTGCATTTAAAAAGCTGCTTTTCTAAATTTAAAGAAACTCACAACGGTGAAAGATGGTATCTTTGAGATGCATTATTTTTATACCATGTAGAGGATACATTATAAGTTCTTGATTCTTTTGGTTTATTTGCCATTTTAACAATAATGACTTGACTCATTAGTATCTTACAGTGGAGATTGTGTGGGAGTGTAAAGCCAGCCTCATTATGAATTCCTCAATGTTAACATATTGCAGTGTTTAAATGTGTTGCTACGATTTTTCTTGTTGATATCAACTTTTTCCACATTTGGCCATAGGCCATTTATTTTTATTTTATATATGTTTTTATGATGAGGTCTCACTTGTTGCCCTTGCTGATGATCTTGAACTCATAAGTTCACATGATCTTTGCATCTCAGGTTCCTGAGTAGCTGGGACTGCAATTAACTACTTAGGAATTAACCTAACCAAAAAAGTAAAGACCTCTACAGTGAAAACTATAAAACTGTGAAAAGAAGATTAAATAAGAAATCAGAAAATAAAAGGAATAGCCAGAACCAAAAGTCAAAATATCGTACTTCAAAAACTGACAAAGAGAGTTAATGCAAGCCCAAACAAAATATCCATAGCATTTTGCATAGAATTTGAGAAAACAATCCTAGAATTCACTCACACCAGAAGAAACCTACAAGAGCAAGAGCAATACTGGACAGCAACAGCTAAGCAGAAGGTGTCACATTCCTGGAAAGAAAGCTATATTGCAAGTTACCGTGATCAAAAAAGCATGATACTGTCACCAAAACAGACATGTATATTGATGAAACAGAATAGAGAATGCCACTTAATCTTTGGCATAGGGTCTAAAACCATATGCAAAGAAAGATAGCTTTCTCAGCAAATGATGCTTGGCAAATTGGCTATCCATATGCAGAAGATAGAAGCTACACTCAAATCTCTCACCATGTACTGAATTTAGTCAAAATAGATCACAGTTCTAAATAGTAAAATAGAAACACAACCTCCTGGAAAATAAAACAGCTAAAACTCTTGAAGACTGGCCTAGGCAAGGACTCTCTGAAAAGAACCCTAATTTCTCATGAAATAATATCAAGAATGAACAGATGAGATTGTTTCAAATTATAAAGCATCTACATAGTAAAATAAGTAAACAACCAACAGAGTGAAAAGATAAGCTACAGAGTGGGAAAAAATGCTAGCTATACCTTGGATAGATGATTGATATCGAGAAAATATACAGAACTAAAAAAATTAGACTTCCCAAATTAAAGCATCCAATCAAAAAAAGAGCAACTGAATGCATAAATACTTCTTAGAAGAAGCACAAATGGCTAATAAATACCTGAAAATTTTTTCAACATTCCCCTAGTTATATTAATATTTGTGTTATTATGTATTTTTGTGACTTCTTTTAACGACCACTTTGAGCCAAATATATTGGGAAAGACTGTTTTATACTCAGCTAGAACAGTACAGCATAACATATTATTACATATACTGTGGTTAGTGTTAAGTACTTACAATAGAGATATAAAGTAAGCAATACTGGAACTATTTGATGAAATAGCTAGTGGGTATTAATTAAATCCAATTTGAGAACAGATTCCATGTACAATGCAATGGTAGCAACATACCAAGGACATTCAGTATTGTGCAGGGTTAGAGCAAGGTTAAAGGAAGAATGATGAGTTAGATTTAACTAATGGTAAGTTAAATGCATGACATTTCATTTCAGTCAGCTGGCTTTCTGAGAAGTGCTTACTACTGCTGGAGCCCACAATGTAGTCTGGAAATTGTAAAGGAGATAAGCTGCCTAACTTGGGAAGTCTCAACCCAGTCCAGTAGCCATGCCACGTACTTACTGAGAAATAGAAAAATTCAAAGGAGTAGGTAAGTATTTTTGTATGGAATTATATCATCTGGATATTAGCCTATACTGCTTGATTTATATATTTATTTTCATTTTTACGTTTTCATACATGTTTACGTTCCTTGTAAGGAATTGGTACATGTATACAATACATCTTAACGCCCTTTTCAATCTCTGTCTCATTTCCTCCCTAGCCCATTCATCCATCTCTTGAACTCCTTCCTCTTTTTTGGACATATTTGTTTTATATAATGTTTACATTCCTTGTGTGGAATGGTAGATGTACATATCACTTCTTAATTCTTTTTTCCATCCTCTTTCCCTCCCCTTCCTTCCAAAGCCCATATTGCTTATACAAATGTTCATATCTAAAGAATAAAAGAGTGAGTGAGACAACTTTTTACTGGGATGATCACAATAGTCTCAATATGAGAGGCAAGGTTTTGTTCAGCCAACGATGTCACTAGTAAATATGGAACACTGATATGGGAAAAATTAAATACATTTTCAGGAATGAATTAATGAGTATGAAGAGTTTGCACTGGCAGCTAATGTGAGATAAAAGTGGAAAAGTGGTTCAAATCCTAACAATGGCAGATTCATTATGCCAGATAATAACCAAGGTTTGCTCATCAGGAAAAAATAAGTCATAGAAAAATATATTGGTAGTCTGATAAAAATAAAATATTGTCCAATAGGAAAGACCATTATCAACAGGGATGTCAAGTGAATACATAGCTAAAGAAAGACCACACCTACCGACAGAAATATGTGTGCTTTCTGGCATGGAGGGTGAGCTGATATCTGAACCTCAGTATATTTTAGTTTTACTGTTGTAGGATCCAACCTGGGTGAATCAGTTGAATTAAGTGTAGTCAACAGCTTCTAAACTGATATGACAGCAGACTCTAGAGAATTTGGAAAAAAAAATCTAGGATTTTTGCCCCAGATATGCAGCAATAATATTTGCTCATTCTACCTCTCCTGGTTATTTTTAACATGTTCACTGTGAGGAGAATAAACCCTTCTATGACATCATCTGCTTTTCCAAAGTCTTATATCTATACAGGCTGGGGATTCGTAAGATCAGCCTATGCTGGTAAATCCTATCCTGTGCTTCTGTGCACCAGTTTTCTGAGATTCCAAGAGACAAACAATAGCTTTTAGTATTCTTTTTCTTTACAGAGATGATGTTTATACTACATTTGTAACAGTGCACTCAATATGGGGCTGAGTGGTTCTCTTTATTTAAGCATCAAATAAACAATATTTCCAATCCAATGCCAAGCGAATCTAGAAGGACCCTGATGTATATGTGGGGAATTCCTCCGCCTTTCCTGTATGCTTAGTATTTTCACAACAAAACAAAGGAGAATTCTGAGCACTAAATTAATTAGGTTTTTGAAGAACCATATTACCATAGCTTAAGTCAGTAAAAATCTTCATATTTTTTGGTCTTCAAAATTTCATACAGGGGCTTTTTGGTCTATATTTCTGGGTCTGTCTCTATCTCTGTCTGTCTGTCTGTCTCTCTCTCTCTCTTGTCTCTCCCTACCTATCTTTCCTTTACTTTTCCTCCTCTCTCTGTCTTCTTGGACATCAACAGTAGCTATCCTCCACCACATACTTAGCTCTCACCGTTTGCTTTTTAGAAATCTCTGAAATGTATCTTTCTTATCAATCGATTGCCTCAAATATTTTGTCACTGTGATTAAAAGCTGACTAACACAATTAGCAAACATAAAAATCAAGACTGGCTTCATTTAAAAAGAAAAACCTCTAACCATAACAAAAATAGTTAATTTTTCTGTCTAGACCTCTCAAGTATCCCAGCTACTTTTGCAGTAATATTCTTTTTTTATTTATCTTATTACATTAACTATGGGCCA
>NW_004955424.1:4971885-4981950 GCF_000276665.1 Chinchilla lanigera | reverse complement strand
TGCTTGCCAGGCAGGCGCTTTTGCCGCTGAGCTAAATCCCCAGCCCCTGCAGTAATATTCAATAAAGAAATTTTTTATGACACTGAATATTGTTCCATCTCCATCAAATTGTCTCGGTGTACATCAATGGATGGAAAAATGTTTTCTAATTCCAAATCTCTAGATGGTGTTCCATCACAGAATTTTATCTAGAGAAAATGTCAAGTAGGTTTTTATTATATGAATATATTATCTTATATTTGTAGAGGTGCAAATCTGAAATGTGTCTCATAGAAGTATAATCAGAGCTGTATTCCTGGAACTGCTAGAAAATAATCTGTTTCTAAGTTTTTTTATGCTTTCTAGAGTTTGGCTGCATGTCTCCTTTGTGACCTCTTTCTCCATTTTCAAAAAACAGCATTTCAACATTTCTATAACTCAAAATATCCCTTTTTATTTTGACATTACTGTTTTCCTCCTTTGATGATTTTACAATTACATTAAGAGTGGTTGGATTTTTTTACTTTTTTTTAGCACTGGGAATCGAACTCAGGACCTTGCGTTTGCCAGGCAGACGATTATGTCACTGAGCTACATCCCTAGTCCTCATTGAGAATAGTTGGATAGTACAGAACATCTTCCTTATCTCAAGAAACTTAATTTGATACTATTTGCAAAGGTTCCCTTTCACCATGCAGGGTCATAGCACCACAGGTTCTGAGGCTTAGAACACATACATGTGTAGTGGGCTGTACTCTCTCTACCACAGCACCTTCACTGTTCACGAAGTAAGCACCGACAATAGTTTTACTGGATGATTTGCCTCCTCACCAAGTGCACATCATTACCCGAGCCACCACAATGTTTCCTATTCATTGTCCTCTTTCAAGACCAAGCCTACATGAGAATGTTCTGTCTGGAGTGTTACCAAGAGCCTTGGCTGAGAAGAGAGTCAGGCAATTTTCCACTGGAAATTAAGTTCTCAGAAGTGACAAAAATTACTCCTGCTCACAATTATTTTGTCTATGACCAGTCAGTCATATGTTGTCGCAGTACCAAAAAAGTTTCTGGAACCGTGACTAAAAATATGTCTAGAAAACTACACCTAAAATGAATGTTAAACATAGTGTTAATCACCTCAATAAGTGTTTCATTAAAGGCATGGTTCAATTTTAGTAGCACGATTGTCATTTAATACACAATTTCTTACAATTTATAGAATTTTACCCAAACTACCAAAAATTGTCAAAAGTAGATATTTTGGGAAATCTATATAAGAGAATTTATGTATATTCTTGTGTCATACATCACGAAATTTCCTCTTGTCCTTTGGCAATGAGAACATAAATTAGTTTCGGTTGCCAGGTTGGAGGAATGGCATTTTCTGCAGATGACTCTTCTAACAATGTGTCACTTGTATAAATTTAGGAACAATGATATTTAATCCTATGTGCCTTTAAACATACTTTTTACTAGGAAGGTAGCTGCAATTTATTCACTCCATAGATACTAAAGTAATTGAGCCCATTCTTATGTAAGAAAACAAAGGAACTTCACCTATATATAGCTCAGTATCTGTGTAAGACTATAACACAGTAACTGATGACATACGTGTATTGAAGATACTTTTGGTACTTTCTATGGATTTCAACTTATAAGGCAAATTAATTTATTTTATCTTGCTGTTGCATTTGAATTTGTTAAAATTTGAAAGTTAATGCATTCTGCATAATTGATAACATATTGTTAGGATTATTTATGACACAATATGTTTATATAAACTTAGAAAATCTTCATGAAGAAAGTGGTCAAATGGTCTAATACAGAGTGAGACCTAAGAGGTAATTTAAATGATGTAGTAATAAAGACAGTCTTTTAGCATGTACAACTGCAATACAAAGCATGTAATCCATGATTCCATAAAGACACACAAAGTAGGAGTGTTCAAACTTTGGGACATCAGTTTATCAAGTTGAAAACTAGTCTATAAATTGGTTTTATTCTCCTCCACCAGGGATAGATCTATCCCCACTGGGAAATCAAGAATTGGGAATAATTTCTTTTTTTTTTTTTTTTTGTTTTTTTTCCGGTACCGGGAACCAAACTCACGACCTTGCGCTTGCCAGGCAGGCGCTTTTGCCGCTGAGCTAAGTCCCCAGCCCCCAAGAATTGGGAATAATTTCAGGAAGTAACCACCGAACTTTCCTCCTTTTTTCTTTTTTTTCCACTAAAAGGGCATTCTCTGCCTGTGAAGGGCCTATACTCCGCACTCTGCCATCTCAGAATAAGAGAAGGCGGGGCAGGCATGCAGGGCTCAGACTTTCTGAACTCTCTCTTTCAGATGAACTAATTTTCAAGCATTGGATTTTTGTTCTGCTTGTCTTTGTAGTAAATTGGCTGAGACAAAACAATATTTTGTTTTGATTTCCCTAAATAAAATTTTCAGATATCAGAAAAAACATGCTGATGTAATATTTCCAGGAATTTTTTCAAGCATATACCTGCTCATGTTCGTTAAATCTTTTCTGCCTTCACAGAGAGATTCCATATTTCCTGTCAGCTTATATTCATCTGTTCTTTATCAATAAATAATGCTGGGAACAAAAGCCAGAGAGAGTAGAAAAGAGTGGAGCCATCTCCTCTGACCCTCTTCAGAGAGGGTGATGGCAGATCAGGCAAATTTAGGCTGGTGGGAGCTGACATTTTTGATCTGTAGGTTTCAAGGCTGATTATTTTCTGGCTGGGTCTTATTTTTGGGGAAAGAAGGTGGTAGCTTCAATCTTTAGTACCAAAAGAGAACAAAATTTCTCCTGAAAAGTTTCACTGAATCACAGATGATGGTAGCCATTTTCAATCTTAGTTTTTATTTTCTTTATCATTTTCCAAATGTTCTTTATCAATTCATAAGAAAATGAGTTCTGTTCTCTGTTCTTCATTTTTAATACAGACCAGCTCTTTCTATAGATTGACTCTTATGTTGACCTCTTTCTTCTGTGGTCCACTTCCTAACTCAGACCCTTTCAGAGCCATGCTCAAATAATTTATTCAATTTGTATTGCAACAATTTCAGAAAATCATTTATATATTTGTAGTTGAAGCACCAAGACCTTGTTATGGTTTGTGTCTGGGTGTCTCCCCCAAAGACACATGCAGTCATGGGGCAGGCTTTCAGAGTTTATGCTGGGATAATGAGTGTGAGTGCTACACCTGACCCTGGTGCGGCTGGGTTGCATATGTAAGGGAGAGAAAGAGCCTGCTTGCCACCACTCCTCCCTTTTGCTCTTGTTGCTTTTTGCTATCTTCTGCGGCCATGAATGGTTACCCCCTGCCATGTGCCACCCTGCCTTGGAGCCAGCCGAATATGGACTGAAACCTCACAGACTGTGAGCTAAATAAACCTTTCATTCCCTAATTTTGAGTGTCAGGTATTTTGTCTCAGCAATGAGAGAAAAGTAACCAAGACAGACCTGTTCAGGAGAAATAACATATTTTATAGGAAAAAGTACAATCTAATACACAGTCTCACAGTATTGGTACTTCTAACATCCGGGTAATTTGCTATTGTAGGAGGCTACCCTGTGCAATGTTGCAAGTCTAGCAGCATCCTTGTTCTCTACCCACTAGATGTCATTAAGCACATCCCAGTTTTAGCAGTGAAAAATACCTCTAGACCTTTGCAAACATCTCCAAGGAAGGCAGTGAAAAATCACATTTGGTTGAGAATCAGTGACTCATTTGCTGTGATGTCCTTCCCATCCCACCATGCAATTAATACTCTTAAAAATGTATTTTTTGACCTCATTTGTAAACAGAAACACTCTCAGCATTCTACCACTGCAACAATGCATTAAATTGAAATGTAACTAGGAGATCTTAAAGCATATGGGAAGGAGGTAAAATTGTAATTGAGTGCTTGCGTATGGATGAAAAAAATTAATTAAAACTGCAGTAGTGTGTCATTAAATCGCTCTGACATGTTAAGTCACTGAGTCTGTTCCTAAGGAAGGTGGAGTAAGAGGTATTTGCTAATTCTTTGGTGTATAATGCTATGCTTGGAGACTCGCTCTGTTCCTTCCTCTGTTTCAGATCGTCTTGCTAGAGCTCATTAAACACTATGCCTGGATCCAAAAATGTTATTTGGAATATTGTACTTATTTTTATAATCAACTTACCCTATTTTCCTCAGAATATCTCATGTTTGGTATCGTATTATGTTCTTTATGCCCTCCTAATTTCCCTATTAGTTCTTTTTTATAAATTTGTTACATTAACAATTTGTGAAGCTAAAAATTCAGAGGTACAGGGGGGATGAATAAAGCAAACTACATGTGGAAGTATTTAGCCATGACACTAACTCAGAAAATCTGCAGCCATCCTTAGAAGATACTACCAAAGAAATTCATGCATAGAAACTCGAAGAGCATCTGTCATGGTGCAAACACGTTAGACACATATATTAAGGA
The DNA here is from genome assembly GCF_000276665.1 of Chinchilla lanigera. Classification (NCBI taxonomy): domain Eukaryota; kingdom Metazoa; phylum Chordata; class Mammalia; order Rodentia; family Chinchillidae; genus Chinchilla; species Chinchilla lanigera. Next base: position 4,977,508 of record NW_004955424.1, on the reverse strand, counting down.
AGGAAAAGCCAACATCTGAAAGCCAGGGGCTTACTTCCCCTGTAAAACTTTAAAATTTTAAAAAATGTTGGGCCTGACAGCCCACTGATGTTTTCCTTTGAGGACTGTTAACAATGATAGAAAACAATCTCTTTGTCATTTATAAATACCACGAATCTAAGTATTACTAACATGACTATTTATCAGACACTCCTAAGGTTTACATGTATTTGTTTCACCATTTTAAATATCCTAGAAAGTAATTTTTATTATTTCTCAAATACAGAGGACAAGATGAGCAAAGGTGGTGTTAACTAAATTGCACAATGATTAAATATGCGAATAGGATTCAAATTTAGGCAAACTAACTCCTGAATCATTGTCCTGGAATGGACTACAGTAAAGGTTAAAGCACATCTTAATCCTCTATAATCTTATAATTATATAATCATGGAGACATTTTCAATGTACTGAGTTTTTCACAGTCTTAAACCAGAATTCGCTAAAGATCTTACACTGAGTTACTAAGCTTACCCAACAAGACTTACTACAAAAGAGAGTGAGGCAAGGATCAAGTACACAAGTAGTTGTAAAGGAAATGATTTTGAGTTTCTTTATTCACTGCATTTGATTTAAGAAAGATGAATGTGTGCTTTAGGAAGATATAAATAATTTATAAAAATTCTAATGTGTTTTATAATTTGCAAAGAACTCATAACTGTCTACTATCACCAAATTTATGTTATTACACACTCATCATACTTATTTTAAAGAAAAAAATGAAGTGCAGGTATATGATTTTAAAAAGGTTGTAACAACTTTGAAATTCTACCACAGGCTGTAATAATAAGAATGGAAATTGTATTATTTGGTGCATGATTTACTTGCTTTCATTTCCCTAAAACTGCCTTCCAGCCCAGACAAACAAAACACAAGCATCCACATGATTACATGACCCTACACACATGTGCAAGCATGACTTCACAGATGTCAATTAATTGTTTTAAGGCACAAATGTTTTTTTCATTATTACTGCCATAGATTTAACTACAAATCTCTTATCTACTTTCACTGCTGTTGCTAATATTGTTAGTATTAGTATTCAGTATATTACATATTGCAGATAGTATCTTTTTAAAAAATATCTTTTTCATAGCCACAGTGATTCACTCAAAGAAGATTTAGAAAATGTGCCTAGAAGTGAATTGATGCTCTTTTAGCTTGAGGTTTTTATTCTTTTGATTTAGAAAACCCCTAATTTCACTTGCCTGCTCTTTTTCCTCAACAGGAATATGCATATCACATTCTGTAACTGGTCTGCTTAAGTAAAATGTTACTGGGCTTCTACCTATCTATTTCTTTTTCTTTGTTCCTAGGAACCTAGGCACAGATTGGTTGCCCTCTGGCAGTAAAAAGCTCCAAGCAGCTGATACTATTTCCCTCCCACATTCTTTGGCCTGCTTACAGCTGGAAAGGTAGGCACCATGCCAGCTACACCAGATTTCCAACATATATCGACCTTTCCTACTGAGTTCTAGACACTGAAATTATTCTCACATCTCATGGTTCGATATGTGAAAGTAGTTAAAGTCAGAGAAGTCTAAAATAGTGCCTTAATAGCTAATCAAAGTAGTACTGCTATTTTGTAATTTTAGTAGTGTTTTGTGAATGCATTTGAGTGAGACCTTGCATCAAGCTAGCGAAATATTTTATGCTTTTTAAAATTGTTTTAAAATTGAAGTTAAGAAATTATACTTGGCAAGTAAAGCACAGGAAAATAAACTGAAATTTCTCAGGATTATGGAGGAGGCTGTGTCAGAAGTCTGAGTTCTAGAACTAAGAAAATTAAACATCTAACTTGGTCCTAGAAAATAACTACTCTAGGAATTAAAGGGAGGTACTCATGCTACATTTGTTAGAATCTCAAAGACTTCTGCTGGAGGTGTAGGGCAAGCAAGGTTGGTCAATATGGTGTTGAAGAATGATTGTAGAATAGTTTTTATGATAGAATTTCCACAGGAGATAAAGGGAAACATTAATACTTCTCTCACAGGATTTGTCTCATAATGTATACTCAAAGAGTTGGTTTAGTGCTGTCATAGGCTAATCTTCACCGTATATCTCATCCTTGAACTTTGGGGAGATCACAACCAAATATGTCAGCTTAACTCCATCTAACCAACTTTAACAGGATATGAGCCACCTTAAAAGATATTGTTAAGTACCCCACCCCACCCCACACTTTCTACTTCTTTTTAAGGATGCCATCTTTAAGTTTTTCCACATTCATATTGATGAGACTTGAAGACAAGGGTAAATTCATGGCTGGCTCAGAGCCACCCTTTCATTCATTGATTGCTTCACTAATCTCATTGAATTATTCACTAAACGCAAGGATGGCTTCATCATTTCCCATCACATATCTTTTCTGGAACATGGTTCCAACTAATTAAGGTAGCACAATATGTTAAAAATCAGAACAAATACACATCAAGCTAAAATTCCCTAGATCTGATTGGAGCAAATGGAAGAACAATAATGTTCTAGAAAGATTTTATCAGAAACTCCATCCTCATTTTCTTACTGACAACTCTTCCCACAATATTATAAACACATGAAGTTATAGCTCAGGCTGATGTACATATTTGTTGTAGCACATAGACGTATTATTTAATTATCTCAGAAATTATCAATATGTTGTTTCAAGATGGCCTCTTTATTTTGTATTGTTTTGTGTTGCTTGTAGATGTGACTAGGTCTAGAGAATCTGTTTCTAATGTAGTACACTCCCAGTATGATGGATGCTAGCAAGTATATTTAATTTCCCTTCACAGGACCAGCTAGGATTTTCACTACATCATTTCAAGTTTCTCCATGCGGGCTGTGTCAGAGAACAACAGGGAAACTACAGTGCCTTCTTTGACCTTGAATCAGAAGTCACATGTAGTCATTTCACCATCTAATGTAGATCACAAAAACTAACCCCCATTCCATGTAGAATGGACCTGCAAAGGTTAGTGAAAAAGAGCTAGAAGAATCATTACAGGCCATTTTAGGGACTGACTACTTCAAGTTTAAGATTAAAGAAAAAAATACTGTGAACATTCAAGGAACTGTATGACAACACCAGAATTTTGTATCATTTACTCTTTTAGCAAAAGTTATTGTTTTGTTGCTTCACATTCCTGGAGTACAATTTCTCTCCTCTGACCTTTTTCCTATACTCTACTGGTTTGAAGATTTTTGTCTCCTCAAAAATTACTGGTGTAATTTCAACCCCAGTGCAGCAGGGTTGTGTGACCTTTGGGAGACAATTAATTCAGAAGAGCAGAGCCCTTATAAATGGGACCAGGCACCCTACGAAGATATTTGATAGAGGAAATTTATCTCTTCTGCCTTTCAACCTTCTGCCTTGTGAGGTCACAGTGGTCCTCCCGTCCAGGGGAAGCAGGGTTCCATCTTGAAAACTGACACTGCCCCACCAAAAAAATTCTTGTTATTGGACTTTCCAAGCTCCAGAATTGTGGGATATACATTTCTGTTCTTTATAAATTACCTGACCTGTGGTATTTTATTATAACAATACATAAATGGACTAAGATATACCCATTATTCTACAGTTAGAATTTCTTGTATAAAACTTTATTTGTGCTTATACATTCTTTTTTTCCATTTTTGAAGACCCAGCACAAATTCTTCTTCCTTCAAAAACATTTTTATATCCATTTCTTTTTGGATTATTTTTTGTAACTGCTTGCTAATATTTATGCTTAGTCATCTTATATTCAATTTTAACATCTTTTAATATGAAATCAATTGTTATTTCACATTTTAATGCCCTCAGTGTCTAGGATCACACTTTTGATTATCATAGATTTATTAACAATAAATGCTTGTTGAATAAGTTGATTAATCCAACCAAGCAAGTCAAACAGGAGAAAGAAGGTAGTAATTAACTCATTATAATTTTAATTTAAAGAAATTAAAGTATCTTAGTTTATGCTGGGTACCATAGAAAAATAAAAGTAAAATAAAGATTTAACAGATTTAATAATGGCTTAATTATCTTATATAAGATACAGCACACAAACTTTTAATTTAATTTTTACAGCAGATCTGTATGGAATATCAAATTTCCTTTCTATTATTAATAAATTGAAATTTTAAGAGTTAATATGGACAAAGTAAAAAATGTAAACTTGGATTAATATTCATAACGCTTTGCTACTTTACCATCCTGAGGCTGTTTCTTCTGAAATTTGTGCCAGAATACAGAATCTCACATTCTCATTATTCAAATAATATTGAAAAGTATAAAAAATGAGAAACTTATTAATATTAAATAACTACAAAAGCATATGAGATTTTGTCTGATAGAGGTAGACAATTTATCAATAAATTGAGGGTATGCTTTTATACTGCCTGACAAATTTACTGATGCTATTGTAATGAATATCAACATTTTTCCAATATCAACATTTTCCAACACACACCCAAGAATAAATCTAATACAACACACAAACCTAATACTTTGTCATTATAAACTCTTAGAGTGGAAAATATAGATTTACACTTAGAGATATAAAAATGGCTTTTGTTGCTAAGAAACCTTCGTGTTTATTTAAAAGTTATTATTAGACAAATTTCATGACAAGGTAATTCTACTCTCTCCTATGATATTCCAAATCACTAGTCATTGTCATTATTGATGGCCAAATTCTCATGCTGTGTACAAGAACTGATTTCACTGCCACACCTTTGGAGGAAAAGATATACCACATTTTATCCTAATGATTGAATGCTAAATGACTACTATAGAAACCAAAAACACAGTAACAATAAAAGACATCAGTAGTAGACTCTGGACTCTTGTGCCCCTCAGGAACCCAGTGTGGAAGCTATCTCTACAGATGCATTCTAGGAGCGGTCACATTAGCACCTGTGGATAAGGAAGAATTTGCATGGACAGCTTGAGAACGTTGCCAGCAGCAACAGTTCTGCGGCTTTTGTGAATGAGTTTGCTTAGTTCTTAGCAATGGATCTCCACTTGTTGCAGCAAAATAGGTTTCTATCACTAGATTTGCCTATGTGAAATTTATAAATATGAAAGCAGGAGTATACACGATGTGGAAAAATAGAAAAATAGGACAAAGACTAATTTCAGGAACTAATATCTAAGTGGTTAGGCAGCAGTAATAAAACTTAAGTGATGAAGTATCATGCTGTGGAACATGAATGAGTATGGCTTTGTGTAATGTATGCTTTCAAAACCAGTATTCCCTGAAAATAAAAATTTAAAGTCAGGTTTCATTGGTTTAGATTATATGAAAAAACACATTCTAGGGTCAATTGATTTGGAGCACATTTGTTTTGATCAGTTAATCAAAATAGAACTGGTCTAGGACTTGTTGATGTTTTCTTTCCATTGGTACATGGTGTCACTACACTCTTCATGCCAGAGCTCAAAGATGAAGTCAACCTAAATTTCCGTTGCTATAACATCCAACAGATTCCTAACAGGAAAATTTTTTCACTGAAGAGAGGTGATCTCCTTCCTATTTTAAATTAAGATGCCTAGGTCTTAATTTAATAGGTCTTCTATTTTAAACTAAGATTTCTATTTTAAATTAAATTTTAGCTGTTC
>NW_004955424.1:4968414-4970455 GCF_000276665.1 Chinchilla lanigera | reverse complement strand
AAAATTCCCTTATTATAGTTTAAAATAACTCATTTATGTTCTAATATCTTCATTTACTTTAGGTGTTCTGCTTCTGCATGATTGAAAATTATTCCAATTAAAGTGCTTTGCAACTTCAGGGTCTTTTACAAACAGTCATTAATTACAGCTACTCATGTAGTCAGCTAATGATCTGGAAACTCTCAGGGGTTTCCTGATTTATGTTTCGAAAGACACAATGATTAGCAATCCTTCCTTCTTCTTCGCTACAGAGTAGAATTGAGGGTCAAGCACAAAGGACAAAATCCTCTGCTTGTTCTTTTCTCCATGTTTCTTCCACCATTTGTTTCTCTCACCTGTCTTTACTCACTTCCTTTTATAATTTTACTGATGAACAGATAGTTTGGGTCTGTTTCAGCCATGAAGAAAACATCTGATCTCACAGCATGCTCATGGAAGGGAAAACAACATACATCTCTCCTCACTTAAAGCTTGTAATTGTGAGGATAGAAGGGAAATGAAGGACTTCAACAGCAGGTGCTGACTTTGCACACAGATATTCCCTAAAATCATAGTCATTCCACCAGAAACATGACCACTTACATACCACGAATAGTTGTGATGACTTTTCATACCTCATTTTTTAGTGGCTAATCATGAGGGCCCATGTACCCTTCTTTACAAAATGTAGATATTTGGAAATCCTTCTTGAGATTATTTCAGAGGAAATCAAACTCTCTGATAAGTTTTGTCACTTCTGATGAGTACTGTCACCACTAAAAAGTCAGGGCACTCAACCAGGGTGATGTGAAACCCTGAAAGTGATGTCCACAGTGAGGATAGTTAACTATTTTGAGGGAAAACCAAATATTTACATAAAATTCCTTAAATAATTCATGAAAATTGTGAAGCACTGCGATTTGCATTGTAAATTTTTATATCTGTTGTAAAGTGTTCAAGATATTTAGTCATTAGTTTTTGGCTTAGAATTGGGGCATTTTGAACCTACCAAAAAAAAAATATATATATATATAAATTTACCCATGCTTTGATTCTTAATTCATGAACCATAGGAGCAGATTTTAGCCATGTGTGAATCTGTACCAGAATGAAGTGGTAGTTTCACATGGGCAGGGAAGAGCATCACCGGGCCTCATCCCCTAAGAGAAGTGCAGAAAGTAAGATTGAAAATGCTGACCCCTGTATTATTTCAGGTGCAGTTTACAACACACTTCTGGTGTCTACTTACCAGCCTGCTTTCTAAGTAATTTGCATAGTGGTGTTAATGGAGCAGTAACAGACCTAATACCCAGAGTAGAAACTAGGCATTTTTTAGTCTTTCCCATGTCTCCCTTTAGTGATAAATACACGTCAGCCATTTTTTTCTGGAAGGAGGACATCCATGCACTGACTGACACAACATCTACAAATCGCACCCAAGACAATTTCCTTAAGGACATAGGTCTGGATTTACTATGGCTTCATATTTCTGACACATCTTATAACAAAGAAAAGAAAAAAGCATATTATAAGAACATTTCCAAAAGCTATCTTACTCAATTGTTCAGCTGAGTTATAGTTTTCTTCAGTTCTTTAATTTGTTTAATATCTTTCAATCTTTTGTCAAAATTCTTAGTTTGTTCTTAAATTACTGAGCATGGTAAGCATCTTTATTATCATGATTTTTAATTAAACAAGTAACTTCATTGTACTGGGACGTTTCTGGAGAATTATTTAATTATTAATTTTTTGATTTTTTTCATTCCTTGTGACAATCTGTGTTGGCCCATATATACTTAGTTAAAAATTTGCCATTCTCTTTCTTGTCAGCGTTTACTTGTTGGTCAGAGATTTTAAGGTGATTCCCTAATCTTTGTGTTTGAACAAACTTCTGTCTCTGTTTCAGGTGATTATACCCAACTCCTGGAGACTAAGATATGTAACATTTAGCCAACTGTCTGAAACTCAAAGCAATTAAGGTAGTAACAAGATCCACTGGATGTAGATGAGAAAGTTAGTGTGTAACATGTGTGACCCTATTTACACTGTAAATATCGACATT
>NW_004955424.1:4964874-4966989 GCF_000276665.1 Chinchilla lanigera | reverse complement strand
TGGGTTGAAAATACACTTCTCAGATGAAGAAATACTAATGGCAAATAAATATATGAAAAAATGTTTAACATCATTGGTTATTGAAGAAATACAAATAAAACAACACTGACATTCCATCTCACCCCAGAAAGAATGGTTATCATTAAGAAATCAACCAATAACCAATGCTAGAGGGGCTGTGTGTAAAAATGAACCCTTCTCCACTACTGGTAAGAAAGTAGACTGGTGAAGCCACTGTGGAAGTCTGTGCAGAGATTCTTGACAAAACTAGGATTAGAGGTCACACTTAACCCAGGTATTCCCCTTCTAGATATTTTTCCAGAAAAACTCAAAACATCATAACACAGCAATATATGTGCACCCATGTTTGTAGCAGTGCAATTTGTCCTAGCTAATTCTTGGAAACAACAGGAAACAATATAATGCTCATCCAAATGTGCATCAGTGGAGGAATGGATAAAAAAGACATTGTATTTTTATACAATGGATAATTACTCAGTGATAAAAAAGATATTTTGGAGGCTTTTATAGGTAAATGAATGCAATTTGAGACAATACTCATAAGTGAAATAAATCAGACCCACATAAGTGAACACCATATTTTATCCCTAGTGTAAGAACCTGAAAGAGTAAATAAAACCCAATAGGTACAAAGATATTGTGAAAGGAAAAGAAATGGTTCAAAAGAGAGGAACAAGTGCAATGAGGGAAAGGAGAAAAGAAAGAAAGAAGGAACGGAAAAAAAATAATATATATGTATACAGAGGGATAGCTGGGATAATTGTATCACTGAAGTCTATTGGTTATTGAAAAGAACAGTTAATGCTTAATTTTTTTCTCTTGACCAGTTTTGCACTTTTACATCTGATGATCTGAGCAACTAATTTTAAGAGAACAATATGCAATATAAAAACCATTTTTGAATTCCTATCATCTTGTTCAGTGAAGCTCTATATCGTTTCTAATGTTTCTTATTACTTTTTATTTTCTTTAATTGTTTGATCAATCTTATATTCTTACATTTGGTAATTGAAACAATTCCATTGAAGATAACAATTGATATTATAACAACCATTGTTAATTCCTATCATCTTGTTTTGAAATCCTGTATCATTTTTATTGTTTTTGTGTTGTTTCATTTTTATTTTTGTTGTTGTTATTTTGTTATATTTTTTCTCTTTAAAATAAAAAAGAAAGAAATCTTACAGCCAGGCAAAATGGGAAGGATTTATTATTGGTCCTTTTAATATCTTGCATCAACCATTACAAATTAAATCTCCTGTGGATTAAATAAATTTTTATATGTTTACATGTTCTAAAACTGTATAAGCTTTTTACTAGTGAATGTTCTTTGCATAACATACATGACCATTATTTGCGTAGTATTTATATTATAATAGATATTATGAGTAGTCTAGGGATGATTGATATGCAGAAGGATATTTGTAGGTTATATGCAGATTGTATGCTATTTATTTTTTTAAATGAGTACATAATTTTATAAAAGAAACTCAAACTTTCACAGATTTGGGTATTTTTAGATGTAGGGGGGTGATCTGGAGCCAGTGTTCCATTGATATTGTGAGATAACTGCCTTCAAACTCCTAGAAGGGAAAAGAAAAAAATTAAAACTGGCAACCAACAATGCATTCTGTAAACAGAAACCCTCTTCTTTATTAGTGAAATGATAAAGACCTTGTCTCAGACAAACCAAACCTGAAAAAGCGTATCACTACTAAACTTGTATTATAATATGTAAAAATTAGAATTCTTCAAGCATTCTGAAACAGACCCTAATTGATAACATAAAAACATATGAAAGTATAATAAAATTCACCATTAAAAGTAAATATCTTGTGAAATCCATAGCAGTAATATTGCAGTAGTGGTGGGTCAGTGGATTGTATCTCTAATATACAGTTTAAAAAGACAGACTGAGGGGCTGGGGATTTAGCTCAGCAGCACAGCGCCTGCCTGGAAAGGTCGGGAGTTCGATTCCCGATACAGGGAAAAAACGAAAAAAAAAAAAAAAAAAAAAATAAAAAAATGAAAAAGGTCACACTGTTTAAAACAACGGAAGCAATAATAAACTGGTAAGTGCCACAGACTAAAGTA
>NW_004955424.1:4926874-4964774 GCF_000276665.1 Chinchilla lanigera | reverse complement strand
AAAAAAAAAAAAAAGTCACACTGTTTAAAACAACGGAAGCAATAATAAACTGATAAGTGCCACAGACTAAAGTATGCTGACTGTGACAAAAATATGAAATATGGAGAGGGATAAAATTTATTTTGTTATTTTTTTCTCTTTAAAATAGTTGTAGATATTGTATATGGGATCACATTTGTTAATGTCTTACATCTTGTCAAAAGTAGAGGTTTTCTTCAAGCATAATGGTATCCATAAAGGAAAATACTCTGAGAGAGATACAAAAGATAAAGAAAAGATCCAGAGTATGCTCTTAAATAAAACTCTACACCACCAGCTGACAAAGCAAGCGAGAGAAAAGGAAACAAAGATCTGCAAACAAGATCTACAAAGCCTTGAGGAAACAGTTAATGGAGTGGTAATGTGAATGAGTTACATTCAACAATCAAAAGGCAAATAGTCATTAACTTTTAAAAAAGAACTAATATTTATTACAACGGCAAGAACAACAACAACAAAACACTGGGATTGAATTTTCAAGACACTAATTTAAGTAAAGGTCCTAAACAGTATTCCATTCAAATAGAAACCAAAGAGAGCAAGAGGGGAAGATACGTTCCTGTCAGACAATATAGATTTTAGGTCAAATCTATAAAAACGTTCATTGTATAGGAATAAAAGTATTCATTTATCAAGCTAGTATACTACACTGAATATTGGCACACCTAAATACATAAAGCAAATATGAAAATACATGAAGGAAGACATGAACTGCAATGCAATAATAATGGAGGATTTCAACACACTACTTCAACAGTATATAGATTATCCAGCAGGAAGTCAATATGGAAACAATGGACTTGAACTACATTTTAGACCAAATGAATCCAAACACTGCTAACTCACACATTACACAGCAACAGAACAGAAAAGGGAGAATAAAAAAAAAAAACCAAGCTCAATATTAGAAAAAGCAAATACGAATGACTACAGCAGAATTAATTGAAATAAAAAATGCATAAATCCCTATAAATGAATCTGCTACCAAGATTTAAGCAGGAACAAATCATGAATTTCAACAGAATGTAAAGGAGATTGAATAAATAATTAAATGTGTCTCATTAAATAAAAGCCCGAGACCAGATGGCTTCATTGCTGAAGTCTATCAAACATGTAAATTAACGCCAGCACTTTTTAAGCCCTTCCAAAAATTGAAGAAGAGAAAATAATTCTAAAGTAATTTTATAAGGCCAGGATTCTCCCAATATCGAAGTCAGACGAAGAAACTAAAAGACAACTTCAGGCCAGTATGACCATAAATTCAAGGTTCTTAAAAAAAGATGCTGGTAAACAAATTTCAGTGGTACATTCCAAGGATCAACCATTGTAATCCAGTGGGATTTACTCCTGAGATGCAAGGATGGTACAACATATATAAGTCAACAAAAGCAATTTACCATAGTAACAGAAGGACAAAAAACATGATAATCTCAATAGATGAAGGGAAAGCTTTTAACAAAATGCAGCTCCTTTCACAATAACTCTTAATAAATTAACTATTGAAAGAATGTACATCAATAAAATAAATGCAATATATTAGAAGCTCCCATTGTTTATTACGTACAAGATGAAATTTTTTTCTCTAAAATCATCACAAATAATACATGTATTCAAGATTTCAATCTACTTTCTCTTACAGTAGATTTAGTGTTTCTTTTAATGTTCAAATCTTTGATCCATTTCACTTTAGTTTAGTGCATGGCAATAGACATGGGTCTAGTTTTAGACTTCAGGATGTTGAAAGCCAGTCTTTCCAACTCCATTTATGAAAGAGGCTATCTTCCAGTGAACATGTATGGCCCCTTTGTCAAAGATAAAGTGGCTGAGTGTGTTTGTCATTGTGTCTGCATTTTCTAATCTGTTCCATCGTTCCTCAGGTCTATTTCTGTTTTTTTTTTTGTTTTGTTTTATTTTTTTTTTGCCAGTTCCATGCTAGTTTTTGTCACAGTATCTTTGTAGTATAATTTCAAATCAGGGATTATGATACCTACTGCTTTTCATTTGTTGCCCAGGATTGCTTTTATAACAAACTGTTATTGAATTTCTACCATCTTGTTTAGTGAAGCTTTGTATTGTTTCTAATGTTTTTTTATTATGTTTTATTCTCTTTAATTGTTTGATCAATCTTGCATTCTTAAATCTCGTAATCTGAGCAACTTTGTTGAAGATAACAATATGTAATACAACAATTAGTGTTAAAGTGGATCATCTTGTTTTGAAATTCCGTATCATTTTTATTGTTTTTGTGTTGTTTTGCTTTTGTCTTTGTTGTTGTTATTTTGTTATATTTCCTCTCTAAAATAAAAAAAGAATAACACATAGTTGCCTACTCCCATCAGTTTTGTTTAGCAAAGTATTGGTAGTTCTAATCAGAGTAATGTTGTCCATATAGCAAAGGAATAAATAAAAGTATGTATGGTTGCTAATTGCATGAGTACACACAATGCTGAAACTTGTTAAGAAATTTAGTAGAACCTCTTGATATAAAATCAACTACAGAACTCAGTAGAGTAAGCATGAATAACTGTCTCAAAAAGTAATAAATGAAACATTCTCATTTATAATAATAACCAAAACATAGAAAAAATGCTTACAATGTAAACAGAACTAAGGAGGTTACAGATTTATATCTGATGAGAGAAATTGAAGAAGACAAAAACAAGTGGAAAAGTATCTGTGTTGATAGCCTGGAAAACTTAATATTCCTAAAATGTCCACATATTCCAAAATGCAATCCCTCTCAAAATTCTAATAATATTTCTTTTAGAAATATGGACAAAGCCCTAAAAGTAGTGTGGAATCACAGAAGAACCCAAATAGTTAAACCAGTACAGTATAAACTAAAAAGTAAAGGCAGGAAACATCACATTACTGATTTTTAAAAGGTCTATTACAGTGATATGGTAATGAAAACATCATGGAACTTGTACACAGAGCTCTTTACCAATGGAATAGCATAAGAGCCCATAAATCAACCTCGACATCTAGGTGAGTAATTTTTTACAATGTTGCCACTGATACTTACAGCAAAAAGGCACTCTTGTAAATACTGCATTTGGTGTGAGGAAGACCGAGTGCCCGCATGCAGAAAAATGAAAATGGACCATTGTACAAGGATCAATTCAATATGGATTAAATGATTGAAGAGATACTAAACAGAAATACTAGGAAAAAACCAGGGGAAAAGCTACCTGAGACTGATCTGGGAAATTATTTTTTGATATGGCCCCCAAAGCCATAGCCAACAAAAGCAGAATTAGACAAAAGGGACTGTGTCAAGTTAAATAACTTCTGTGCAGCAAAGGAAATAACAGAGTGAAGATGCAATGCACAGTTGGGAAGAAAATATTGGCATGCTATATGTCTGGTAGGGGATGTCCTGCTTAGCTTCTGATTGTCCCCAAACTGTCCAACTTTTGAAGTCTTGATTGTTAGTCCATGGTGCTATTTGTGGTGGTAGGACTTTTGGTAGGCAGGGCCTAGTAGAAGGAAGTTAGGCCATTGGTGATGTGCCCTTGCAAGGGCCACTAGGACTCTATCCTCTTCTCGTCTCTACCTTTGCTTCCTGACCACTGTGAGATGAGCTGCCCTTGTATGCTATGTACTCCTGCATGATACGCTATGGCACTACAGGATTATATGGTCAGCTGATCGTGGACTGGACTCCAAAACTCTGAGCCAAATCAACCTGCTTCTTTTACATTAACTGTCTTGAATATTTTATCACAGTTATAGGAAGATAACTATCCCAAAGGGCTAATATCTAAAACATACAATATATGAAAACAAACCAATAACAGGAAAACAAGCCTATTGAAAATACGCAATGAACCTAAACAGACATTTCCCAAAAGAACACATACAAATGGCCAACAGATATATGAAAATGTTGAATGTCCTTAGTCAGAGAAATACAAATTAAAGCTGCAGTGAGTTGTAAATCCACACCTGGCAGATTGGTTATTACCATAAATATGAAAAATAATGAGTCTTGGTGGTGATGTTGAGATGTGGAATCCTTCTACACGGTCGACTGTACACTGGGAAAGGAAATTAGTGTGCACTTTTGGAAAGTAATATGGAGGTGCTCCCATGCTCATTCAGCATTATTCAAAAGAGCCAAGAAACAACCAAAACAATCAAACTGTCCACAAATGAATGATTTTTAAATGTGCCATTTATATACAATTTATTTAAACTTTGGGAAACTGTCTTTTGGCTTCATGGGTGAACCCAGAAGACAGTGCTACGGAAATTAAGGTGAGCAGAGAAAGGCCAGTATCATGTGTATTTACTTATACGTGGAATCTGAACCATCAAACTCCCAGAAGCAGAGAATTGGAATTGTCATTATTAGAAATTGCAGAAAGATAAGGCAAGGTGAGGCATTGTTTAAAGGGTACAAAGTTTGTTAGGCCAAAGAGGTGCTACTGAACTACTACATACACAGGGTCTGTAGTTAATAATAATGTATCACATCTCAAAATAGGTAAATAGTGGATTTTAAATGTCTTCATTGCCAAGATAATTCTTTAAGGTGACATATGCTACTTACCTTGATTTCATTATTTCACAATTTACACACATGTAACAACACTGCATTATAGTTGACAAATATATATATATGATTATGTTCAATTAAAAATAAGCCCAAAATATTAAAGTTGAGGGAATAGTATAGATATTATTTCAGTGAATGTCCTATCAGGTAAGTAGTTTGCTCTTAGTTCAAGTTATAAAATACATCTATTTCTCTAGAATTACGATCAAAAATTAGACATTTGAAGGAAATTATCTACCATGATAACTGTGCTTTCAGTTGAGACTATGAATCAAATTACAATGAAATATTAGTATGAAATTTGCAAAACTGTTTCATAGAATAATTTTTATGGCACTGGAAAATAAGCATCATATACATCTAAATGAAAAAATGGCACTCAGAAAACTGTATGTATACTATGATCCCGTTTTATCACATCATCTAGCTAGCTAGCTATCTGTTTGGTTAAGCATTTTTGTAGGAACATATCTTGCTCATATCACTTCATGGGGGTGATGTTTGGAAGACATAGGAATACTTAGACATAATGCTGGAGAAGTATACTACATTTTGCCTATCCTCGGTAACCTTGAAAAAGAGTCTTTTAAGGGATTCTTCTATAGCATTCCTCTTGAGGAAATGGCTTATTAAAAAAGAGGTAGGCTGCGATCAGACTCCTAACTCATCCTGCTTTACCTGGGAAGACCACACAGTTGATGGTTCCAATTTCCTACTGTTTGCTGAAAAATAATTAGAACTGTTCCCTCTATCAATGCGAACAAAATGCTTATTAACTGAACTTTGGTCAACCATCTCTTCATCACCTTAGATCTCTTATCTTTGATCCACTTAGCCTGGACCAGCGTACAACTCATCTAAACAGATTTTCCCTAATCTGTTTAATCTTGCTACTCTTATTCATCTCAGTTCCCTACACCTGTGTCTTTCTAGTCTAGCATTTTCTGTCCTGTTAAAGACACACACATACACACAAACACACACGTTTCTCTCTCTCTCTCTCTCTCTCTCTCTCTCTCTCTCTCTCTCTCTTCCTTAAACGTTTGGAAATTCACATACTTAGGGTGTTAATATTCGCTCTACTGCAAACACAAGTACATTCTGTGACTATCCCCTTCCCCCTGTGCTAAGCTCTTAGCCCATTTATGCTCACATGTAACAGGTATGAAGAACAAGAAAAAGTAGATAATTTGGCCAACTATGTATCACTGTCTATCATCAATATTGAAAGTGTAGAATAAGGAGTCCCTGAATGGTGAGAAAAACAACCACCTCAAGAACCCAGTGAAAATTGGAGTGTGTGTGTGTGTGTGTGTGTGTGTGTGTGTGTGTGAAAGAGTGAAAGTAAGAGAAAGATAGAAATAGAAAGATGAGAGAGTAACCCTTGTTGAATCCAAAATTTTATTTTCTTGCCAGCATCAAGGAAAAAGGGAGAACTAGGAGGAATTAGAAAGCATTAGTTCACTCACTGCTACAATTTCCACTCCTTGATTGAACCATTGCTCCTCACAAGAGAAATCACTAGTGTACATGAATATAGTGTGGGCTGTCAAAGCTAACAGACTGGGTTTAAATGTGGACGTGTTATTTATACTGAATAATCTAGTATAAAAGGGTAAGGGTAATAATAATAATAAAGTGATTAATACATATTGAAGAGTTATTCTATTCTGGAATGACATTAAAAACCACTTTGTATTCTATCATCACAGTTTCATAACCGTGAAATGATGTAACTGTTCTCAACATTTCCGTTTACTTATATAGAAATTTTGTCACCTGGAGGTTAGAAAAGAGGTCTGAGCTTATGTGATAGATCTAGGATTTGAACCCAGACCCACTCTGCCCTATAATTCCTGAACCAAGCCTCTGCAATATTATCTGGCTGTCATTTGTAAGTAAATTTACTTTATAAAATGAGCTTTAAATTTTTTTTTCTCCTGTAGATATCTGGCAAGAATACACAATTTAAATGTTTTAGGGGAGGATATCATAAGGAAATAAAGTGATTAGCATACTGACCAGCACAAAGTAAATGCTCAAAAAGTGTTAGCTCTTAATCTCTTGCAAACGAGGATAATATGCTTCAGAAAGGAAAAGAAACTGCCTCAAGGTCATCCAGGTAGCAAGAAAAATAATTAGGATTCAAAGCTACATCTCTCTCATCCAAAGTCTGTTCTTTTCTACCACAGCTTGCTGTCTCAAATGAGTGAGATAAATTGAATCTTGATTAATAAATGAAACAGTGCATTTGCTTTTATCATTCTGCTGCTTTGGGGAAGTATTTCCAACCAGCTCTCTTGTGGGAAGGGCAGTGGGACCAGTAGCACCGTATGTCTGAGTGATTGCTTCTCCATCTGGCATGATTGAGTACAGATGCAAGGCTGAGGAGGAAAATCAATTCCCTCTCAGCTGTTGTCTTTCTCTCCTCCTTAGTGGTGTTTTACAACATCTGCTGCTGCTGTTTCCTTTACACCCACGACTCTTAATGATTTTTTTTTCCAGTTTAAAAATCACATTCTTCCCTAGGGAGGTCCTCTTCATTTATTGCTCGGTAAAGCAATACATGATGTCCCGCCATGTTCTGTGTCTGTCCCTGGTGAGGGGACAAAAGCAGAGCATATGGGGACATTGGGAGAGACACTGACATTAGAAGCTCTCCAACTGCCTCCAGTGAAAGCCAGAATTGCTCTGGGTCTTGTGTACAAAGGAGGTTTACTCCTGGGTCACAGGACCAGGAACTTGGACATGATAGCCTGTCCTTCATCTGTGGATGAATGAAGAACTAAGAGTCGTCCCAGAATGTAAGGCCCTGTCTCAAGCTAAATACAGACTTTGAAGAAATACTAACAAATAATTTTTTATTTATGAGTTGTTAGGATAAAACAGGCTGCATTTAAGAGAACTTCTTAAGATCATACTTTTGTGAGTCTGTTAGAGCACAGAACCCTGTAAAATAAATCTTAACATGTAGTATGAAGAATTAAAGGAAGTAAATTGTCTCAATCCAGTTGGATTTTTTGTATTCCTTGCTAGACTACAGATTATGCTATGTAAAGATTATTTGTAATTTGTCTTTATTACTACTTTTGTACAGGTAGTAGGTAAATGTCATATATTTTGCTTGGAATACATTAGGTGCTCAATAAATGTTTACAGTAGGAATAAAACAACTGATTAATGAAAGCATGCAAAAAATAGAAAATACTAATATTAAAAAGGAAATATGAGGGTTGGAGATGTAGCTCAGTGGCACAGCACCTGCCTGGCAAGCGCAAGGTCCTGAGTTCGATTCCCTGTGCCCCCAAAAGGAAAAAAAGAGAAAATATACACCCAGATGAAATCACTGGATAATGGAAAGAGAAAGAAAAATAAATTTAAAAGGAAATTGTGAGGAAATCCTAATGGAATATCCAGTTTTCCACATGTAGTAAGGTTTTTTTTATGGTTCCTTTGAAGTGTTGAAACATGCAAGATTAACAGGAAAGGCAGAGGGTGTCCATGTTCTATTTAGTACTCAGACTTTGTCTCGCCTAAATTCTTCTCACCGCTCAACCAGAGGTGATGCTCTTAACTTCTTCAGTTTTAGTTCATTTTACATGGTATTGCACTTGTTCATTTATGTGTTTCTCTCCTGTGAGACTTTAGATTTCTAGAAACCAGGAGGCTTTAAATTGTTCTTAGGTGCCCCTGGGATTGCTTCTGGGACCCCTTACAGGAGTCAAAATCTATAGAAGCTAAACTCAAGTATATAAAAATACCATAGATTTGCATCAAACCTATTTATTATCATGCACCTCAAATAGTGTCTAGATTACTTAGATTACTGAATACAGTGTAAGGAGGTATTATACCTGTCTAAGGAATAATGACAAAAAAACACTGTAAGCGTTTGGCAGAAATATAATTTTTACACTTGCAGGTCTGATTGTCTCACTAGTGTAAGACCTGAAAGAATGCATAAGAACTAGGAAGTATGATACATTATGAAATAAAAGAAAAATGCTCAAAAGTAAAGGGCAACTGAGTTTTGGGAAAAGAGAAGGGAAAGAAGGGGAAATTATGTATGTATGTATATACAGGCTAGCTAACATAGTTGTACTACTGTCTCCTATTGCTCTACAGAAAGAAACAGTTAATGATTACTTGTTTGATCAGTCTTATATGTCTCTGTTTTCTTGAGAAACCACTTTGAAGATATCAATAAGTAATACAACAACCATTGTTAATTTCCTACAACTTCGTCTGTAACTCTGTTTTGTTTGCATTGTTCTTATGTTATTTTGGAAATGGATGTCTGTTTGTTAATTTGTTCTCCATCTTTTATTTCTTAAAATAAAAAAAATGTAATTTTTTAGTGTATTTAGTTGCATGTGGCTTCAATCTAAATGCAAAACCTGCATACAGTGGGCTGCCAGCAGTATTTGCCCTACAATCCTGGTTTTTGGTTTTTTGGTTTTTTTTCTCTGGTACCAGGAACCGAACTCACGACCTTGCGCTTGCCAGGCAGGCGCTTTGCCGCTGAGCTAAATCCCCAGCCCCTGCCCTACAATCCTGGACATACATTTCATGAATGCTTGAGCTGAAAAATGAATAAATAGAAAGAAAAGCAATGTGATAATTGCTCTATATATTATTATTATCTGTATTTTTTTCAAAATTTTACTAAACAGAGGATCTTGGTAGTTTGACAGAGCAGCAAGTGCCAGGAATGTACCAGTAAACTCCATTGAAGTTTTTTGAAACCCCATGGTATGCTTAAATGTTTGTAACTTCTCTACAGGGAGGATTGGATGCCAGGTTGTCAGTGCTTCTAGTGAATGTTTGTTCTTAGCTTAATATTGGTTACACTCTCCCAACCCTAGCTTCAAGGCAGCCAGCTGTGCTTGTTCCTCGAGAGGCTTGTCCATGGTGTTCAAGAGCCACAGTGCGCAGTAAGGATCCTGTGCTCCAAATATCAGTGGTCCCTCTTCTGATCACTAATTCCTTGCTTTTTTGATTGAAGGAGCCATTGTGGCAACTCTCTCCTACACTTTCATCCACACAGACAGAAGTCGAAAGCAGGCCTAATGCCCATCAACAGATGAATGGATAATCAAAGTTAGTTTACACATACAATGATGCTTTAGTCAGTTTTCTGTTACTATAACAAGTAGTATGCCATACCAGCCAATGTATAAAGAGAAAGGTTTATTTCGTTTCACACTATCGGAGATTTCTGCCCATGGATGGAATGGACCTGTTGCTCTTAGGCCAGAAGTCAGCACATCAGGGTGGGAATACAGGTATAACACAAAGGTTTCACAGTATGGCCAGGACACAAAAGAGAAAAAGAAAAGGATTTGTGATTCCACTATCCACCCTGCTCCTAATGACCCAAGATTCCCACCTGGCCCTATCAAGGTTTTTCAGCCTATCAATTGTTAAAGGGAACCGACCTTTAGCACCTGCGGCTTTGACAACATTCTAGATCTCCACTATAGTAAGTGGAACCTCATTCAGTTTTACAGAGGAAGGGAATTCTGATATGTTCTACCTGTATATGATGGGCGATTGAGGACATTATTCTTCCTCAATCTAGAGAAAAGATACATACTGTGTTATTCCATTTAAATGAGGTAGTTAGAATATTCAAATTTATTACACACAAGATAGAATGATTAGTTCCTGGGACAGGAGATATGGGGAGTTGATATGCATTTCCATTCTCAATATGCAAAGTGCTCTGAAGATGAATAGAGATGAGAATCGTGCATCAATGTGAACGTACTTAATACTACTGAACTGCTTAAAATTGATAAACATGGTAAATTTTATGTTATGGCCATTTTTCCACAATTTTTTTAAAATTTAAGAGGTTTCTGAGCAAAGATTAAACATATGGGAACATTTAAAATTACACTGTAAACGTAAACGGTTAAGCAGCTACTGAATTTCTTAATCTGGAGTGGAATTTTAGATTGTGGTAGATTACATATCCATTCATAGTCTATGCTCTTTTTAATGGTAGATTACATATCCGTTCATAGTCTATGCTCTTTTTATGTATTTTATTATTTTTTATGTTTGTTTTTTGCCTGTGAGGACATGATTACCACCTCATTTTGCAGATAAAAGGATTCAGAACAGGAACTCACCACACATTACAAAACTTAAGAAGTATTGTGTGTATATAAAGCATTTTCTCTCTAAAATCTATTTGTCTATAGAAATGCAGCTCAAATGCAAATCAAGCTATGCAATTGCCTCAAAATGAATGTTTGTCTGGGTGTGAAGGTACATGGCTATAATCCCAGGAGTACATGATGCAGGAGGATCTCAAGTTTGAACTCAGCTTGGACAGTTTAGCATATTAGTGAGACCCTGTCTCAAAACAAAATATAAAAAGAAGTTAAAAAGGGAAGGGTGAAGTAATTCAGGGTGAAGGCCTACGGTCATGTCTTAGCAAAATCTCCTGAAATTAATATCGATATTTCTTTCACTTGCCTGCATCTTGCCAGCAATTTTTTAAAAAAATCTCTCACTACTAAGAAAATGTAAAAGAGATAAAAATTAATATTCGGACTCAAAAACAGTGTAATCTGCTATTCTCAAAAAGCTTCACACTGCATTTGGTTAGCAAGCACCATTCTTTAAAAACGAACAACAAAACTTTAATCTAAAAAGAAGGGCAGTTAGGTGCTGGTTATACAGCTGTCATGAAACTCTGAGGTCAGGTACTCTGACTTGTGTCATCCTCTGGACATGAATTTCCATGATCGCTCCTTTGAGGCAAAAAAAAAAAAAAAATAACATCAGGAAATAAAATGTTCACCCGGCTTCAATCCAAATGTCAGTATGCTTGTGCCTTTTCTGCTCTTGGCTATGACACTGTGGTCTTTAGAACAGCGGCTGACATATTTTTGGTCTTGAAGCCAGATTGGATTAAATCCTTATAATTCAGGCAATTTGTAACTTTCTATAGAAAATATTTATGCTTGTCAAATATTCTCTTTGTCTAGCAACTATTTTTGTTTGTTTGTTTTTTCCAGTACCAGGAATCGAACTCACGACCCCGTGCTTTCCAGGCAGACACTGTGCCCCTGAGCTAAATCCCCAGCCCTAGCAAATATTTTTTTGGAAATAAAAAAAACTAAAAAATCACAGTAAAGGAGTATTCTTTTCTTTAACAAAGCATCTAAGATCAAGGTGGGGAAATAAATATTTGCCTGAAGTTACTTTAACAAATTTATACACGAAGTGATAATGAGTGGAAATTTCCTGTATTTGGGGAATTTTACTAAGTTTAATACGTGATGAGTTCAGCCATCACTTGGATTCTTCCACTGATGCTTTCCATTCCTGGACCATCCCGATATTTTTGTACTACTACACCCCTGTAACATTGTACTACCCCAAAGGGAAAAAGGTTGTGAAGACATACTGAAGGAGTACACACTAAGTGGAGCAGCACACAGAGGAGAGACAGCTCAGGGCAGAGGTGCTAGCGCTTGTTTGTTTGCTAATGGCTTTTGTTCACAGAATATATGATGCTGTAGAAAGGAGAAGTATTAATTACATTTCCCCAGACAAAGGGAACAACCAGAATAAAGTACTGGCTCAACTGAGTGAAGAACCCAAGAAATGCCAAGATCTGCAGCTGCGTGCAAGGGACCCTGGAAAGCTGATGTCTAGTTCCATCTCTATTCGGAAGCCTGAAAATTAGAACTGACGGTGGAAGTTCCATTCAGAAAGCTACACACATCAGCAACAAACCTATTGCTCCTATCCTTGTATACACATATGAATTTTGTTTTTCATTTTAAAGAGAAAGGAAAGAAAAACAAAATAACAAGAATAAACACATAAAACAGCATAGAGAACAATAAAAATACACAGAGTTTCAAAGCAAGGGGATAGGATGTTAACAATGGTGGTTATATTACATAATGTCATCTTCAAAATGTTGCACAGATAACCAGATATAGGCATGTAAGACTGATCAAACAATTACACATTAACAGTTCCTTTCAATAAACCAACGAATATTAATAGTACAATTACTTTAGCTACTCTGTGTATACGTATACATATTTTTTCTCTTCCTTTTTTCTTTTTACTCTCCCCTCCTTTATCAAAGGAACAGTTAATGCTTAAAATTTTCTCTTTTCTTGGCCAGTTTTGCATGCTTGTATCTGGTAATCAGAAGAACTGATCTGAAAACAACAACATGCAGTATAAGAACCATTGTTGAACTCCTACCATCTTGTATGGTGAAGCTCTCTATCATTTCCAGTGTGTTTTTTTACTATTTGTTACTGTCCTTCATTGTTTGATCAGTCTTACTTTCTTACATCTGGTGGATTGAGCAACTTCACTTAAAATAACACTATGTAATATAGCAACCATTAATTGCTACATTAATTCCTATTATTTTGTTTTGAGGTCATATATCATTTTTGTTGTTTTGTGTTGTTTTGATTCTGTCTTCATTGTTGTCGTTTTGTTAGTTTTTTTTTTTAAATCTTTAAAATAAAAAAGGAAAGCCCGTGGGCTCCAGGCACAGAAGAGGCAACATTTCAACTAGTGTTTGAAGGCTACAAGAGACCAAGACCTTTTTCAGGCAGTCACCTTTTGTTCAGCCTTTGTGCACTATGCACTTCTTCAGTGGACTAGACCCATACACTTCAGTTTGCTAATTTAAATGTGAATCACACTCTGAAGCAGTCTTGCAAACACACTTATAATAATGTGTAGCCAAATATCTAGGCATCCCATGGGCAGTCAAGTGGACACATAAAATTAATCTTTCAAGAGAATGAATAAAGTAGTAACGGATATGAGGAGATTAAAGGAGAATAAAATCCAAAGCCCTGAGAAACGTATTGATCATTTCTAAGAATAAGAACAGTTCTTTCCTCCCCTCTATTTCAACAGACTGACAGAACACAGATAAGACTGCAAGGGCAGGTACATTTATAATGTGTGGCCTTGGAAGTTAAATCATAACAGCTGCATATGTTATAAAAATCATAATAATATTGAGTGATCTTTTATTTTGTTAGTTTGGAAGATTGTACCAAAATCATATTTTAATAAACTTATTATTGAATGTACTATATTAACAACACACATTTAATGAGCAAAATAATATGACTCACATTGAAATTAAAATGTTCCTGAGAAATTCTAGTGTTAAGATTGAGGACTTTGTTGAATATGAGACTAAAAGTTAAAAGAGGATGCTAAGGCCTAATTTAATAGATTTCCCTTTCTGCTGTTTGACTTTCCTTCCACAGTGATTCCCACCTCTTGGAACTTATACCTTGTATGTCCTCCATTGCATTGCTCAAGTACAGATCTCTGGCCAGTAGCATCTTGCAGAAGGGAAGATGCCTTGCTTCAGAGATCAGGCAGCAGATGTCACTGATGCTCCTATCACCCTGTTTCTTCCCCCCAGCCATTCACTCTGTGGCACTTTCTATGCATAATATACCTGCTATGACTCACTTGGCAAGAAACCTGTCTGTAGCTACTAGCCACGGAGGACTGACTGCCAGCAATCAGATGAATGAGCTTGAAGCGAATTCCCCGATCACAGACATCTACAGCCCCAGCCTAGTGTCTGATTACAACTCATCAGAGTTCCTAAGAGAGAACTAGCCAGACTTAAGTTACTTAACTGAAATCAATATTCTGAAGTATATGGAGTATGGAAAGAGTGCTAATGAGAACAATGAAAGAAATGTGATCCTTAGTGCATCTTAACACAAGACTCACAACTTGTGCAAAAATTCACCTCTATCACTGTGGCTGAGTGTCTCCTGTTTTCAGCCGTACCTGTTCAACTCGATTGAGTGAATTATTTAAAAAGTGTACCTCAAATGTGTTTTCTTATGATATTTGTATTTTAACTTTCATTGCTACTTAGCTCTAGTAGGCTGGCTATAATTATCTGATAAAGTCCTGAAGTTACATAAAGAGAAATTCAATGTATTTTGTATAGAGAATGAGTTGGATCAGTATGTAAATAAAGAAGCATTCTTCTTTATTGTACAAAAATGTCAGTCTTTATAGTTAGAAAGCATTTTTGACAACTCTGTACATCTTAAAGTCCATATTTTCAGGCCTGGCACTATAAATTTCAAGTGCCTCACATAAAATAAGTAAAATGGTGATATCCACCTCACTGGTTGTCTTGTATAAAGCTGAGATGTTTGAGCAAATGTGATGGCACACAGAAACTGGAGAATTCTTTTTTAAGAAAAATAAAAGGTACAGCGTGAGCATGAGATATGTGCTGGCTGAATTTTGATGTCTTTGCTACCTACAAATGTGGTTTTTGTAAGAAAATAACTTCTTGACTTACCACAACAAGCTGCACGTTTTTTGAATTTCCATTTCAAAATGACGCTATGTACTGAATAAGCTATACTTTTTTTAAAAAATTGCCATCTCACTACTAAAGTATATACTGAATATTATATTACGATCAGGTATTCCCAGGGCAAGATCTTTGGTACTATTTCTTCTTCTAAGAGGATAATTGCAATGCAAATTGTCCTGCACCAAGTACAGGGGATGATCTGCACCAAGATCCAGAACTTCATAGCTACAGATTCCTGTAGTTTACTCAACCAATAACCTTCCAATTCAATACTAGAGTTCTTTTAAAAGCTAGCAAAATGCAAAATATTTAAAATAAACATCCCAGAGAATATAATTTGTAGTATACTCAATGAGGTGTCTTTCACAAGGTACCTATGATCTTACTTATTTCTTTTCATTAATGCCATTACTTCTTTCTATGGAAACCATTTCTTACAATATTATAAACCAAGAGGTTTAATCCATGATGTTGTGCGGTTTTTATACCCTAAAATATCTGAAAACAGAACATTATAAATTTTTAAAAAATGTTTGTGATTTTTCTTCTTGGAAAAGTTTAGCATTCTTAACTTTCTTGCCTATTTTGATTTCCTTTGCCTGACTTTAAAATTTTATTTTTGCTTGATAGAAATTTTAAAATGATAGCCCTACTGCTGTTGTTTATTTACATTTTTTAAAGGCTTGCCGTGCTTTGCATATCTGGCTTGATGTATGAAAGTCCTGTCAAATTCATACCATCATGCTCAAAGCTTGGCTTTATCCCATTTTCTTTTTTTTCTCCTCCTTGGAAGCTCCAAGTATACATTTTTGAGATTGTGAAACCATTTCCCCAACATCTCTTAGAATCAATAGTTCAATTTGGGATAATTTTCAGAAGTATTTTTCACTTACATCACTTTTCCTTGGACTTCTAAATTTTTAACTATTTGATCTTTCTCTACAGTTATCCCTTTTTCTGATGAAACTCTCATTGTTGTTTTTTACTTCCTCTAACATAAAACTTATTTGCCTTTTTTTCTGATAATTTACCTGGTTCTGATAATGAGTTTTTTCTCCTTCGTGGTCTGACCTCCAATTTTTGTACTACCTGCCCCATAAATTTGCTGAACCTGTTCCATAATTTATCAACTACAGTTTTCAGTTAGCAATTGTCTTCCAGAGAGAACTATAACATCTCACTGAAATTTCCTTTTCCTGGATTTTAGGATTAGCTTTCCTTACTTTTCTGGGCAGATGTTCAATGCTTTCAACGTGTGTGGTTTAATTTTTTTCCAACGTTATTTTTAGTTGTTCTCTCTAGGGATTTTTTCTGGAACATGCAATTTTCATGCTTCGGTGTTCCTGGGTGCTGGGCTGTGTGCACCGCCCAACATGTCTCTCTAGGAAATGTAGTCAAGCCAACCTATTCTGTTCTTAACAGAAATATAATCTCCCCAGTATCATTTGAAGAGCTGATCCGAATGTATAGTT
Organism: Chinchilla lanigera; assembly: GCF_000276665.1. Taxonomy (NCBI): domain Eukaryota; kingdom Metazoa; phylum Chordata; class Mammalia; order Rodentia; family Chinchillidae; genus Chinchilla; species Chinchilla lanigera. Next base: position 4,948,336 of record NW_004955424.1, on the reverse strand, counting down.
TTAGCTGTTTATCATTTTAAGGAACCCTACACATCTATTTCCGAACATAAACCAAAAAATTAAATAACATAAAAAGAATAGATTTACACAAAGCAGAATATTATTTTCTAAATGATTCTCATGTGAATTCTTTGTCTAATTAGTAGTGCTTTACTTTGCATGATCTTCTAATTATAGCTTTGTCCCTCTATCAGGCAAAACCTCGATTTTAACAAAGTTACCACACTTTTCTCAAGTTTAGAACCTAATACAGAGTAAGCTTTACATAGAACTAAAATGAATTGTGACATTTGCTCCAATTTTGTTACTCCAATGAAAACCTATAAATATTGTTTGCTAAGTGGCCAAGATCAGGGGAAAATTATAGAAAACTGATGGGTAATTAATTTCATGTGTAAATTCACTGGAAAATTATGTGTATGTTGTCTGTGGACTGGCACTTGTGACTGTTGATTAAAATAACAATTACAAGGTAATAATAGTCAACTTGTGCATTTCACTCAGTCATTTTGCCAAATCTGTATGTGACAATTAGTAAAATATTAGGAAGATAAATGAGTATGTTCATAGACACACAAATGCATGAGTACACTTTGAAGAAAAGTTTCCAAAGTATATAAAGTGTTATGTGAACCTGAAGTACGTTTCAGTGGATCAAATTAACAGCGTGACTAAGTTGGCCAGTCTTTAACACCTGCATTTTTAAACCAGAGAGATTTGGAGACAGCTGTTCTACACATGTAAGAGCAGCAACCAGTGATTAGTTACAGGCATATTAGGATCTACAATCGATTCAGAATTGTAAAAAGCGTATTTTCAGACTGTGTGCAGAGCATGTCCTTGTGTCTGTCACATAGTCATACTGGAAACACCAGATTTTTTAAGATGATTCAGGAAATATCACTCTCCCTTTTTTCTTTCTTCAGCATTGCCTTACTAGTAATGGAGGGGTAAGGATTATCACTTCCTTCTCTAGGATTTTAGTGACCAATACAATTTGAGGATTATGGCAACCCTACACATAGCCCTTAGCTGGCTTGAAATTTGACTTCTGACATCTAAAACTACAAAGGCAATCTTTGAGAACCCCAAGTTACATAGAACACCTCTCAGAGCTTCATTTCTGGCTGTCACTGAACTCCAGATGGTGACGGTAAGGTTCAGCTTGGTTGTATGGGCTGCACAGGCAAACTTTTACCTCACTCTAGGAGAGTGGCACCTGATTCCAGTCACGCACAAATCCTCCTTTGAGCTCACCAACCCACAGAATCATGAGAGGGAATGATATTTTCAGCCATACAGTTTTGTTGTTTTTGCTTTGTAGTAATAGATGGTCCAAAGGTCATACAGGGATTCTCAGTATCTTTTGGTTGTTGTTTTTTGTTTTGTTTTGTTTTGTTTTCCAGCACTGGGAATCAAGCTCACGACCTTGTGCTTGCCAAGCAGGTGCTGTGCCGCTGAGCTAAATCCCCAGCACCTGATTCTCACTATCTTTGAAGCAGCAGTCTAAGTACACTTACCTAAGTCTTCCTGCTCTTTTGTTGTGTATTAAATCACAATACTAGATCTGCAAAATTAGCATCATTGTCCCTTATCTTGGTTCATATGAGACAACTGAGGATTTTATAGTTAAGATGCCTTTGGCTTGCCCAAGGCTTTACCATAGGAGTCTTATAACTTGACAGGCATCCGTATCTTCCATCACCAATACCGGTTCCAGGATGTGAATGTGATACTCCCTCCAGCTACATGTTTGGTGATCTATTCCCAGACATGTTTGCTACCACCAAATTTATTTTTAATATATTTCCTTCCTTTTCCCTTTTTATGTCTCTCTTTTTGTTTATTTATTATTAGTTTACATATTTTTCAGCAAATACAGATGTTTTCCCTTCCTCTGGAGTGTGGACTAGAATTAGCGATTCATTTTAAAATAATAGAATAAAGGATATGTTAGAATGTGTAGCTTTAAAAGATCAAACTATGAAACTGTGCAGCTGTTTCAGTCTCCATTAAATTTTCTTTTCTGCATTGCTTGAGCCAGGAAAGCCAACTTCCATGTCACGAGGACACGTAGGTTTCCCTGAAGAGAGGACCATATAATAAGGAACTGGGACCTCCAGCTTATGAATTAACCATTTAGGAAGCAGGACCTTCATCTCCGTCAAGTCTTCAGATGGCTGAGGCTGATATTCCATGTACTCCTTGATAGACACCTCATGGGAGATTCGCCTGTCACAAACTCTCGCCTAAACCACTTTCAAGTTCCTGACATCAAGAAATTGTAGAGAAATAAAAATCGTTCCAGTTTTGTAATAACTTGTTATTACAAATAGATAATAAACTTTGATTTCACATCTTTCACATGGCTAATTTTTTAAAAATCCTATCATAAGAAAAGTTTTTTTCATGAGCATATATATGATACCCATGCATATACATATATAAATGTATATGTCTGTTTACCCCTTGTTCAGCAATCATAGTGAATTCTAAGGGAACTAGGTATGACCATTCAAATAAGTTCCATCTGGCTCATTCATTTGTATCAAAACTTTCCTACAGGTATTAGATCTATTTATACAGTGCTTCATAAACACTGAGTTCCCACTAAACACACTTTAGTATTTCAATTCTGTATTTATGTTTGTGTATTTTTAATATTTGAAAGTCTAAAGCAAAGGCAACATGGCTGGCAAATAAGAAGGCCTAGTTCTCCAGCAGGTTAGCTCTAGAAATAATTATCTTCTACTCTCAGAGTAGAAGATATATAGCACATTCATTTGGAGTCCTATTTTTTTTCTCTGTCCAGTATATCGGATGATATTGAAATAAGAGACTTTTCATATCCAGATTTTGTTGCTGTGGAGTTCTCCTACTCTCTTGCTCACCTGATGGCATTCATCTGGCACCAAAGTGTGGAATTAAGCCTGTAGGAAAGTGGATGTAAGTTCTCTGACAGCGTGATTCGGTAAAACCAGCAGGATTTGAAGGGAAAAATGAGAGAAACATGAACTATTTCCTAAAAACTTTGACATATGTGAATCACCTTAGTGTCTGTGTTGTCATTAATCATTTAATAGTCATAGATAAGGTATTATTTAATCAAAAAAAGTTTCTCTGAACACCTTGGTATGGTCATGCTGAGGGCAAGCCTGGAAGAGGGGCACGATCATATGGGTTAAAGGTTATTTATTATAATAGATTAAGTGGGAATACAAGAGGAGGAACATGAAGTAATTAAAAAAACACTTAGAAAATGAAATCTGTAAAGCACTCACTGAGGTCCAATCTGTTTTGAAAGACCCCACTCTTCCAGATTTCCTCTTCAGAATCTCTAAGGAAGATAAGACTATCCCACTTTTCTGCATGAGGAGAGCAGATATAATAGTTAAACTCTAGGCTAGAAATTTGTAGAGGTTTATTTCAACTGTAATATTTTCCACTGCTAAATTTTGCCAGCCTAATGACTTCACACATATCCGGCTTTTCCCACTGTATTTAGAGCCAAGATTAATGCAAATAATAGTTACAAAGGAAGAAACACAGAGATAGTGATTATATTCTTTGTGCAGTCTTCACACTACAAATCGGCTTTAATTTTATTTAGTTTCTTCAGCAAGAGGGATTTACTTTGTTTTCTTTCCATCAGATATTTCACTTACTTGGCTTGTTCAGTTGTGCTATGTCAGTATCTCATCTTTCAATTTCTTTTAGTTACACATCACATCAGAGATGTGACTCTTACATTTATTCAGTCATTCTCAGTGATTTCCGAACTCAGTCTGTCTCTGACTTTCATATAAAGTCTTATGTAAAAATAGATGGATAAAAAGGATTCCTTGACCTTTAGCAGCTCTTTGCCTAAAAATAAAAGCAAGTAAGTTACCAAAAAACCTGGTAAAGGGGCTGGGGATTTAGCTCAGTGGCATAGCGCCTGCCTGGCAAGCACAGGGACATGAATTTGATTCTTGGTACCGGAAAAAAAACCAAAAAGACAAAAAAAAAACCTGGTAAATTCTATAATTGCTGAAGATGTGAGTGTGAAAAAGAGCGGAGATAGTTCATTGAAACTTCTGTCACCAGGATTGTCTTTGGCGTAAATTGGAAACTGAGTGAAAGTGCAAAGGCAGAAAATTACAATGTGTGCTGTCCTGAAGTCCTTCAGGTAGTCAAGGTAGCATGGGTGCAACAACGAAGCAAGACGTAGTTCACTATCTTTCTGCTGTGCATATATTTCTGAAGGGAGGAAAATCGGAATAGATCTTACATCAAGGGCTCTCATCTGAGAGTGATGAGGTAATGAGGCCACTCCTCCCCCCAAATTATGCAATGTCTGGTGACTGGTGAATGCATGACGGGGGGGCAGTGAGGATGCTATTGGCACCCAATGCTTAAAGGCCACTGAATATTCACAACCCTAACAACAATTAAAAATTTTTCCTGACTCTAAGTGTATCCAGTGCCAAAGTTAAGAAATTCTGACTCAATGCAGGGAAAAGTTTGAAAACTTCTGCTTTGGACAAACATTTTCCTTGTACTTGCTGGGTTTTAAGCAAGAGATGAACATGGTAAGATCCTTATCACTCCTGTCTTCCCCCAAGCCATCCTGAGTGCTGCTGTAGAAACAGTAGGCATTACATAAAGCTCTGGCATACTTGCCATTTTGAAAAAATGCCTCAAGTTTGCTCTGACCTTTCTGCATGGGAGACAGCCTTGCGTTACTAATTTTCTTGGATTCTTTTCTTACTCTACAAAGATGTGTTTCTTGATTAGGTGCAAGAAAAAGTATATCTTCTTGCTAAATTAATGGTTTCCTTGCCCAGAGTCCTCATTCATTTATTAATGCTTTGAAAGGAAATGTGCATTTCTCACACTTCATATATCATACAAACAGGACTTTGCATTCACCATTTTAATGGAGATAAATCATAACTTCTGTATAGTATCTGTAATTTGTACTGCAAATACATATCACTGGGTATGTATAAATTTTTTGTACAGCTTCAACTTCTGAAGGGTCTCAGACCCTCCTTTATCCTAATTGACATTAACAGTTGCTCACGTTAGTACTATAATTTAGAATATTAATAGTATTTCAAATTATATCCCTAAATATTACAACCACGCTACTCCTATATAATACATCGATATTTTATAAATTCTTTAAATTTCACATTACATATTTATACTTATTTTTCCCAGAAATTAAAGGCAGCCAATATATATTTTATTCTGTTTGGTAATCTCAGCACAATATTATGTTTAGTGCACAAATAGTGTGTCTTTATATACAGTATATAAGTAAATATATACATACATATATGTGTTCATTATTCTATTGCTTCCTGTTCTTACATGTTTCCTGATCATACATGTTTAAATCCTAATTAATGAAAGCTAAACTAAAAAAGTCAAATGTGTTATTAAATAAAGGAATGTTTTCTGTCTGTAAAACAAAGACACTGTGGATCTCACCAGTATCTTTGCTGCCTTAAAATGAACTCAAGATTTTCCCATGTCTATCTAATGAAGAATTAAAAATTTGTTTTAATCTCTATCCAATCTGGGCTACCCTCCTACTAAACTTTCATCTTCATATACTCAGCAGGAAAGAGTGCAACAATCAATTAGTGTAGTCTACCCTGGGTTCCAGAGTGATGAAAACTTGGATTAGCTTATCAGGCAAGTCATCTGCCAAGTGCTTGTGAACAGATGAAACTATTAACTAGTAAACATTTTTGTTGTGAAAGTGAGGCAATTATAGTAGGAATAAAAGGAGCAACTATTTCTAGGAATATTCTAGATATTTACATAGTCCTCACCTCATTTAGTAGTAACATAAGTCCTCTGAGATACAGGGCTTAAAGTGGGAACTGCCTATCCTTAGAAAAGTTTACATTATCTACTAGAAAGCCTGGCCTTGAACTAAAACCCTGGTTTAGTTGGCTTTGAAACTAATGCTCTACTATTCTTACAGAACTTTGGGTAACCACAAATCTTTCAAAGGTTTCTTTCATGGGTGGTTAAAAGTGTGAAGAAAATTGAGAATCATGGTTTAGAAGGAAGATCTCAGATCTCTAAGTCTTCAAAACAAGCCATTTATAGCCACTGTCATAATCAACCTTGGAACATCTTAATTATCTCAAACATAGACACCCCTACATGCTGGCAACCACTCCCGATATTCCTCCAAATCTCCCACCTGTAGGAAACCACCATCTAATTTAGACTCCAAAGATCTGTTTATTCTGGATATTTTATCTAGGTAGAAACATAGCAACTGCCCTTTTGTGACTATATTCTTTTACTTACCATATTATTTTCAAGGTTCCTACATGTTGCTTCAAGTATCAGTACTTCATTCCACTTTATAAGTGAGTGATATTTGATTATATGAATAAAACATGTTGCTTTTCACCCATTATTCAGTTGATACACATTTAGTCTATGCGTATTTTTTTGGCTGTTACAAATAATGTTATGAACATTTGCATATAAGTTCTGTGTATATAAAATATAATTTAATTTTCTTGCAGAAATAGTATGTGTACAATTGTTTATATGGCAATGCTGATTAAATTCACTTTCTTCTTGCTAAATTTCCCCTAGTTTATTACAAAGTCATACTCCCCTTTTCCTTCTCCACAATGCTGCTCTTTTCATCCAGTGTACCATAAAAATATATTCAGGTTTATGTATGACTTTGAGCCATTTCTTTATGAAGTTTCATGTGTTGTTTTTCAATTAAGTTTATTGCTACAGTTTAGATAATGATCACAGTCATCACAGGGAACTTGTACTTGTATATCTTGATCTCTCTTCTTTCCCTATTCCCCTCCCCTCCCTTTAACCCCTCTTCCCCTCCTCATTTCCAAAGCTTTGTTTCCATTTTATCCCTCTTTCTCATTTTTTCTTTTCCCTTACTTCCTCTCCCCTCCCACCTCCCTAATTCCCCTTTCTTCTTGAATAATTCCTTCCTGTTTCACAATATCTATTATACATTTTGGTCTTTATTTACACTTCCAGTTTCTTACACCAGAGAGACAATGCAATATTTACATGTGTGTGTCCAGTTTATTTCACATAGGATTATGGTCTCAAGGTCCACCCATTTAGCTATAAATTTTCTCAAGTTTATCCTCATTTATGGCTGAGTAGTACTCCACTGCATAGGAAAAATACCACATCTTTTTTTTTTTTTTATTCATTCATCCGTTGATAAAGGTTGTTTCCAACAGTTAGTTTTCGCAAGCTGTGCTGCTATAAACATGGGTGTGCATATCTCACTGTGGTACTGTACTTTCAATTCTTTTGGGAAGATACCAAGAATGGGAATAACTTGGTCAATTGGGGCACTAGTCCTAGATTTTTGGACTCCACACTGATTTTCATAGTGGCTCTCCCAGTCTATACTCCTACTAAAAGTGGAGAAGGGTTCCTATTTGTCCACAGCCCCTCCAACATTTGCTTTTGGTTGATTTCTTGAAAATAACCATTCTTTCTAGAGTGAGATAGAATCTCAGCACTATGTTAATATGCATCTCTCGATTGACCACTAATCTTTAATATATTTTTTATTATATTTATTTGCTGTTTGTACTTTATCACCTGAGAACTGTGTATTCATTTCAGATGCCCATTTTTGGATTGCATCTTTAAACTTGAATGTATGATTTTTTCAACTGTTTATATGTTCTAGATGTTAACTTTTTGTCCAAAGAACAACTAGATGTCATTTTTCCCACTTTGTGGGTTTTCTTTTCACTCTGTTGGTGATTTATTATGCTGTGCAAATGACTTTTAATGAGATCCTAGATGTTGATTCTTTGGAATAGTTCCCATGCAATCAGGGAACTATTCATAAAGTTTTTGCCTACACCTGTGTCTTCAATAGTTCTACCTATTTTCTCCTCCAGGAAATTTAGTGTTTCTGCTTTAATATTTAGATCTTTTGATGCATTTTGATTTTAGTTTAGTGCCTGATGAGAGGTGTGGGTCTAGCTTTAGTCTTTGGCATGTGGAAAGTCAGTTTTCCAGCACCATTTTTTTATATTAAAGATTAAAAAACCTAGCAAAACAATAATGAAGACAAAATCAAAACAACATAGAAACAACAAAAATGATACATAGCCCCAAAACAAAATGACAGGAATTAACAAAGGTTGCTACATTACATACTGTTATCTTCAACGAAGTTTCTCAGTCCACCAGACATAAGAATGTAAGACTGATCGAACAAAGACAGTACCAAGTAATAAAAAATAAAAAAAAAAAAACATTGGAAATGATGCAGAGTTTTAACATACAAGATGGTAGGAGTTCAACAATGGTTCTTATGCTGCTGAGACTATCTTTCTTTCAGTGAACATGTTTAGCTCCTTTGTCAAAGATTGGGTGGCTGACTGTGTTTGGAGTTGTTTCTGCATCTTGTAATCTGTTCCATTGATCCTCAGGTGTTTTTTGTTTTTTGTTTTTTGTTTTTGCCAGTACCACACTGTTTTTATCAGAGCATTTGCTAGTATAATTTCAATGTCAGATTATTTAATAAAGTATCAACAACTTTTACATTTCCAGAACAAGTTAAAGTTTTAATTCCTTTACATCATTATAATAACCTAGACATTCTAGGGTTCATGTAATGTTATTTCATTGTGTTTTCACATTTCTTTGGTGTCTTTAAGTGTTTATTGAGCATGTTATATGTTTATCGGATACTTGTGTATTTGGTTTGGATTCTACATTTTACTTAGGTTTTTTTTTTTGTTTGTTTGGGAGTACCTGGAATAAAACTCAGGACCTTGAGCTTGTCAAGCAAGTGCTTGTGTCACTGAGCTATATATCACAGTCCACATTTTACTTTAGAAGACAATATGCATAACACATAGAAAGAGCTCTATGCCTGAAATATAGCCAAATTTCAGTACATGAAAAATCTATAATTTTTCCCTGTTTCTTCAAGAATAATATTTATCTTCAATGGTTTCATATAAGACTTTAAGATTCTTTTAAGATTTAAGAGGCAGTAATTCACTAGAAATTATTTAACTTTAATAGCATGTACACAGAGTTAAGCTTTATTCTGATGTGTTCAATTTTAAGATTTATTAACTGTACAACACATACATAAATACCAACTAAATACCAACATGAATAGCAGTTAAGAAAATACTTTTTGTGAAAATTCACATTACTGCTCAGCAGGCTGAGGGAAAACAGTTTTACCCACACAAATTGCAGTACCACTTTCCACAGCAGTCACATGACAATTACAGTTCACAGTTTTTAAAACCTTGCAGACAATGGATGTAGCTTATAAAAGAATAACACAAAATGTTATCTATTGTTCACTTGCTATACACATAATATAATGCTAAGCTCTTTGGAGTTGCTATTGAGAAAAACACTATCAGGTAGTTAGCTATTTTCCTCACTTTACCATCTAGAATTGAGTCTCCAAGAGGTTAATTTACTTCTTTAATACTGTACAAGCCTTAAATAAAAGAGCTGGAGATTTGAACTAACACTGTTTTATTTCATATAATTTGTTCTGGGTGAAGTTTTACTACACATAACCTCTGTGCTCTTGGGACTAGTTAGAATGGGTACTTTACTGAATTCACTGAAAGTTAAGTTAATATTTTCCATTAGCATTTCTAATTTTGTATTGTTATTCTTTAGTGCCTTCATTTTTATAACAATCCAAATAAGGTATTTTCAGCCAAAACAAATTCAGCATTTTTATGTAGGTTATTGGTTCCCCATGAACTCTATTTATTCAATAAATTTCATGAAAACTTTGTGTTAAATATCATATATAGACAAAATCAAATAAACTATCTGACAACACACTGGAATAAGTGATAAACTTGCAAAAGTGTGAAAATGGAGATAAGGTATCGCTACTAAGGCAGAGTGAAAGGTCAGACACATTTTAAGTGAAAGCAAAAATCTATGCCTGCTTTTACTTTCAACTGTGTATCAACAATGCCTTCATAGTACCTGATGAAAGGTGTGGTCAGAAAATCTATTATTCTGTACTAAATTTAAATTTGTCACCATCAATCCCCTATGTCATCATGGCTTCAGTACCAAATGATATATTTTGGAAGAGGAACAGCAAAAAGTAGAGGAAATCATGTTACTGAAAAGGAACCAACGCTATATTCAGTTAGTCAGCGTGAGACCCTATGTGGTTTTGAATGACTGCAGCAGAAAGATTTTAAAAATGGGTTTAATACTTAAAGAAGAGGCTGCAAAAGGTGTCCTGAGTCACCTGAGGAAGGTCCTTGTACATCAGTGTTGGTGGGGTGAGTTTTGTCCTAAAAGCAGCACAGAATTGCTGAAGTGTTGTAAGCAGAAATTTAAAAAAAAAGATGGATTCAACAAATTATACCAGTAGTCAATGGATTAAAAATATGAAAATAATTCACAGGAAGAATCTGTGAACCATTTCAGTCTGGTCAGAGTGCTCTAACAACATACCATAGACTGTGTGACTTAACTAAAAGACTATTTCTTAAGTTCTTGAGGCTTAACCATCCAATTTTGACATTAACCAATCCAGTTGTTACTGAAGGCCACCATTCTGAGTAGCAGATGGCTGAAAGGGAAACGCTGAGGAACTGTTCTCCACTTAGAGTGACTATCTTGTGCTATTACTTTCATGACATCTAAAAGTTAGCACCTCCTAATACCATCACTTTGCAGATAATATTTTGCTGGGTAAGGGACACAAATACTTCCTATAATTTTATTATGGCTACATACTTAAATTAATAAAAACCCTAATGTATAATGGTGAAAAAGACAAAAGGCATGGATTTAAGAAAAGCTGGTAATTGCAAGTTATAAATTTTTGTAAGATTTTTGGCTGGAATTGTTAATGCTATTAACATTTATCAAAGTGGTTCACAATAGGAACTAGGTGTGTTATTACTATGTTTAAGGAAAAAGGATTCACTTAAAGACAATTAACTTTAGAATCTTTGTTTAATTTTCCTGTGGGGCATACTGTTAAGGATATGTTTTTAAATTCAATATTTTCTAATCAGTGAATGAATGACTATATATCTGAAACTCCAATTCACTCTCTTAATTGTATGTTTCTTCTCAGAATAGTATCCATTTTATGTATGATAGTTAAACTTAATTTTTAAGGGATTGGCTCAGAAAGTACATTGGGGATTAGGAAAGCACACTTCTGTGTGGACCGAGGAGGCTTGACTTCAGGTGTGGCATCTAGATTTTGGCCCCATCTTCTCCGGTACTGACCATCTGTTTTGCTCAGCCACCATGAACTAAGCATCTCTGCACCTTATCTATGATGTGTCTGCCCTGGAGCAGCTGACCAGGTGATGAATTCCTTGAAACACTGAACCAAATTCAACCACTCCTCTGTTCAATATTGTTCGGGATACTGTGTTCCAGTTATTGCAAAGTGATCAATACAGAAAAGCTGATATCAAGGAGCAGGGTCATTGCTGTGATTATGCCTAACCTTGTGGATTAAAAAACTTTGTAACTGCTTTGAGTAAGATGTTGGATAAATTTAGGGATGATGCAGATTGGAAAAATCCTAGACTACTATAAGCAGAGCCTGAAGGGTGATTCTGATTAGAGCTCAGAAGACCAGAAATCTGATAGGAATGCAGAGAAGCTCAAGAGGTTTCAAATGGGAATGAAGGCAGTATTGGAAACTGGACTAGAGGCCATTCATCTTAGTCTCAAAACTGGCTATTGAATATCTCCAAAAAAGTGGAAGAGATAATAATCTACATGTTCATATTTATATTGCAAGTTTTATTTTTGTTGACATCAGCCAGGTACTGTCTTTAGATATATTGTAATATTTTATTAACTGCCCTACACATTTGCTGATTAAAACCCACCCTTAATTCATGTTTGAATAAGAATATAAAATTATTGAACATAACACAATGCCTTCAAAATATATCACAGTGGAATTCATTATGACTGAATTATTACACGCCACATTCATTTTCATCTCACAAAGTCCCACCAAAGGAAGATGTACATAGTTGCATTTTGAAATGAATAACTCTGGGAGAACATTGGAAACCATCAAGAAAGAGACTGCAAATCTGTATGATTGAGACACCACAGACAAAATCATAATAAGAGAAATACTTATCTTGTCCTCTGCCATATGGACACCAAAGCTAAGTGAGGAACATTCTTCTCTTTACAGGAGAAAAGGTGGAAGAGAATGCCCGAGGAAAATGTTTGAACATGGATGCTAGTGATTCTAGTAACTGGATTGTCTCACAACCCAGGTAGACAGCCTACTCAGGTAAACAACTAGAAATCTGCCCCTGAGCCTTCATTTGGGCCCACAGGGAACCACCAGGAAGCTGAGTCCACCACCATCTTAAAAAGGCACATATATTTAATTTGTATTATTAGCTGAAATTTCTGTTCATTCCGTAAGAAATAAAAATCTAGAAGCAAACAAACAAAAATCATGAGGTAGTTTATGGCCGCCTGATCAGCCTTACAAAAGACACTTCAGGGATTCTACATTCAGAAGTGACAGGAAGTTCACTATTACCATGAAAAGATGTGAAAGTATAAATTCTGCCAGAGAAGTAGATGTGTAAAAGGTAAGTAGAAAATAATCAAACATCAATACAGTGAGTCATCAAAACACCAAGATGAAGAAAAGGAGCATTAAAAACAAAGACGTAATGAAAAGTTTCAAAACCAAGAAAAGCCCTGAATTAGAGGTCTTCCTGACTGTATTTTTACCTTCAAGACATTGGTAAAGAGAATAGTTTTCTGGAGTGGACTCCAAAATCATGGGAAACAAAAGCAGCAAACGACAAACAGAACATCAAACTAGTAAGCTTCTATACAGCAAATTAAACAATCAACAAAACAAAGAGACAGCCTACAGAATGGGAAAAACATTTGACAGTTATTTACATAATTGTGGGTTAATATCCAAAATATATGAAGTGAAAATCTTAATAGAGAAGATATCCAATTAAAGTTGGGCAAATGCTTTTAGATAGGCACCTCTCAAGAAAAGAAATACAAATCACACACACACACATGCACACACACAGAAACACAAAAACACAAATACACACACGGTAAATGCTCAGTAACTTTGGATAACTAGGAAATGCAAATAAAAATACCAGTGAAATATTGCACTCTAGAATGGCAATTATCCAAAATAACAGTACAAATAACAAATGCTGGTGAGTAAAGAAAAAGGATGTTTCCAATGTTGTTGGTGAAAATATTAATTAGTAGTCCCTATTCATAACAGTATAGCAAAACAAAACAAACAAACAAACAAAAAAAAAAAAAACAAATAAAAACAGGGGCTGGGAATTTAGCTCAGCGGCAAAGCGCCTGCCTGGAAAGCACAAGGTTGTGAATTCGATTCTTGGTACCAGAAGAAAAACAAAACAACAACAAAAAAATGAAAACATAACAGTATAGTTATGAAAAATGAAAACATAACAGTATCAAAAAAACATAAAAAGTAGAAATAACATATGACCTCACCATACTACTCCTTCATGTATATCCAAAGGAAATGAAGTCAGCATATAAAAAAGATACTTGCATGTCAGTCTTTCTTGCAGCATGATTGCAAAAAGTAAAGATTATGACATCAGCCTAGCTGCTCATCAAGAGAATTATGGATGAAGAAAATATGATACATACACAGACTCACAAACATACATATACACACAATAGGATATTCTCTGACATGAAAAGGAAGGAAGTCATCATTTGCAGCAAAGTGGATTGAGCTGGAGGACATTATGTTACGCGAAGTAAGCCAGATAGGAAGACTAGTACTACATGTTCTCTTGTAGGTGAAAACTAAAAAAATAAAATAAAATAAAAATGAAAGTAGAGCAGTGAACATATGAGAGGTCAGAGATGAGGATGAGGGGAGTGTGGCTGGATACCATCAATGCATGCTGTAATCTTGTATGGAAATATCACTGAATTCCATTGTTATATGCAGTTAATATGCCAAAGGAAATAAAGAAATATAAAAGGGCCTATTGTGCAAATGTGTATTTTAGAGAAACCTTCTCTAGCTTGGGAATTTTGTCACTCTATTTAGAGTCCTTGGCATTTCCATCTATACTTAGTTGAATTATTTGTCCAGTGATAACAATTCTATTGCATGAGCCTTGAAATGAAATTTAATACTGCTTCATTTACTTGTGGTGTCTTCTATTATTAGATTCCGCTTTGTACAGCACTTACAGTTGCTTTATGAAACATATAGAGTTTCTGTCATATTCCTGAGAAGGAAGACTTGCTCCACTAATGAAATGCATATGTGTCTGCTCAGTTTCTAAACCCTCTTGCATAATCAGAAATATCTCCTTGTAGAATAGTGTGATCTTTATGATGCTGTTTTATATAGCAATTAAATCTAACACATGTAGTAACAAAGAAGTGCACAAAACTATTACATCAAAATAATAAAACATCAGTGGCTTAGTCTGTGCATATTCAGCAACTACTTCATGACTCCTGATTGGCTGGCAAAGGTTGTAACACATTATTGATCATAAAAATAGAAAATCAGTGTTATGTTACTTTTTCAAAAGAGTATGGAAGTCTTGAAAAGCAGCAAAATAGAATATATCATATTGTTCTTCCAGCCTACTCCATCATCAAGATTTACGTCTTCTAGTTGAACAGGTTGGCCCATAAAAACTCAAGGCTTTTACAGGTAAATGGATGCAACTAGAGACCATACGCATAAGTGAAATAAAACAGACTCGCATGTGTAAACATCGTACTATCTCCCTAGTGTAAGAAGCTGAAAGTGTCCATAAGATCCAAAAGGTACAACAGATTTAGTGAAAGGGAAAGGAACTGCTCAAAAGGAAAGAACAACTGGGATGGGGGAAAGGAGAAAAGGAAGGGGGAAAAATATATATATAAATTATATAATAAAAACATGTATGTATATACACACACACACACTCACAAGATAGGTAACATAATAGCACACTAAATTCTATTAGTTCATTGAAAGGAACAGTTAGTGCTTATATGGTTTGATTAATTTTGCATGTCTGTACTGGTAATCTGAGCAATTACTTTGAAGATAACAATATGCAATATAAAAACCATTGTTAATTTCCTATCATATTGTCTTGAAATTCTGTATCATTCTTCTCTTTTTAAAGTAAAGTAAGAAGAAAGGGATAGGAAGATTATATTTGTAGGGTTTCTTCTTCAGAGAATACACTTGTACAGAATCCAAGGACATCTATCTGTTTGTGAACACTAATGACAGGTTATGTCCTAGTTTGCTCAGGATTCCTGTGCCCCATTTGCCAGCTTTACGATGCGTATTTGATTAAGGAACTGCTCTGAGAGGAATTGGCAATCTGCAGGCTTTGTCCTGTTTTGTATAGTTGGAGAACTAAAAACAGTTTTACACTAAATTGTTGAAGAAAAGGCAAAATAAGAAAATTTTGTGACACAAAAATTTCACAAAATTCAAGTTCAGCTTCCACGGGTAAATTTTCACTGAAATAAGACATTATCCATTTATTATTTAGCATTTGGCTGCTTTAGAGATACAAAAGCCCAGTTGAATCTCTATGAGAAACCTAGCCTGATCTTCAGAACAGAGTTTATTGACATCTGCTATGCGTCAGTTTCTCATGAACCTTGTTGATTTGGTCCAAATTAGATTGCATCTGGATGATAATTTAAGACTTTGGTAATTTTCTGTCTTCAAATTAATGAAGGAACCCTCTATTCAAATTTTTACTTATTTGTGTTTAATTTAGTTCATTTCAGTATACTGAAATATGTGAATGTGCTCTTTTGCCTCCCTTTCTTGGAACTTGTATTTTTCTAAATAGACTAACATTACCATAATCACTTCCATTTTGACCAAGGAGACATTTAGAAGAACTTTTCTCTCAGTATTTCGGATGGCTTCTTTTTTCCTACATTTTTATTCCTTTGTTTTTACCCTCACATATTGTAAACTGAACTCAAAAATGAGTGTGATTTCTATCATTGTAAAGTAAGATATGATCCCTTATTTACAAGACTATAGAAACTTTCAAAGAATATGCATTTTCGGTGATAAATAAAAAGTTTTGCTTTGTATACTATAAATATTAATGTAGATTTCAAATTCATTATGTATATTCATTATAATAATCCAATACCTATTACTCTTCTTGAATTTTTTAAACTTATCTGTCAAAAGTGCAGGGTACTGTCTTACTACTCTGAGAAAACTTACTTTATTAACATAGGTTTAGACACAAAAATGCTTTTTAAAATTCATTCAGTACGTATTTCAGGAGCACCTAATCCAGAAGTTATCATGATTGGAAAGATTTGTGGAAATCAAACAGCAAAACAAAATCCTACTTTGTACTCTGTGTCATTTTATTTCAATTCTTATAAATGTTAAGAAGGAGAAGTTTAAGGTAATGCCTATATGATCTCAGGGAATGTTACTGAAAAGGCTGGGTAATCCTTTCCCATGTTTTTATTCAACATGTCATAGATGGATCCTAGGAAGTGTGTCTATCAAAGGAGCTGAAAGCAGGGTGAGAATTAAAGGCAAAGACAAGTAAAAGCAGAAAGGGTTACAGTGGGGAAATTTAAGGAAAAACGAGGAAGCAGGGTCAGAGTAAAGATGAAGAGAAGAGAATATCAGAAAATGAACAAAACCAGAACTCTGCCTGGAAGACAGACCAGGGATTCCAGACTATTCCCTGAAAGAAAGAAAGAATTTTATAGAATAACTTCACTTTGAACACATGCATTTTCTGAAAGAGACTGGTTAGGAGAAGATGGTTAAGACTGAAGTTCAGGAAAGACTGGAGGGTATACTATTTACAAAGCCTGTTCTTATATGCAATCTGTGTAATTGCAGTGTACTTAATTAAATACTGTGGTTCTATTTTTATGTTAATTCCCACTGTTTGGGTTGACTTTTTATTTATTTTTCTGTATCTCCTGGTACAACATTATTTCTTAAGAAAGTCTATTATTCCTGTTCTTTATCGCATTTTGCTTTGCTCTGAATTATAGTCATACATTGCTTAACTGTGTGAATATTTCCTGCAAAATGTTTTCAGAGGCAACTCTGCCACTGTACCAACATCATATAGGTGCTTTGACAAATCAAGACTCTTACACGGCAACACACGAAGCAAGACAATCTTGTGGGACTACAGTAGTATGTGCAGTCCATTTTTTACCAAATTATCATGCTGTGCTCAGAGAACATGACTGTGCTCTTACTCTACATATATCTTCATTCTCTTAACTATGGACAACGAGGATAGTACTTCAAGTCACAAATAATGCTTTACTCACAGTACATATTCATATGCTTTAATGGAGCTATATGAGATTTTTCTTTGCATTAGACATTCAGGGTCAGGGCTGGGGATTTAGCTCAGTGGCACAGCTCCTGCCCAGCAAGTGCAAGGTCGTGAGTTCGATTCCTGGTACCAGAAAAAAAAAAAAACAAAAACAAACAGACAAACAAAAAAAGATATTCAGGGTCAAATTTAATGCACCTTGTCTATTTTTATTGCACATATTACCTCCTATTATCCAAGTTCAATGAGAAAGGGATGAAGGCATTTTATAATTAAACATATTAACCACACTTCATATTATAATTTTAATTTTAAAAAATATTTTGTATATTTAAAAACATTTTGAAACGTTATTTTTTCTAATATGCTTAGATGTCACAAAGATTCAAGTTAAATCTCTTCATTTTCTTTCTTTCTTTTTGTCTTTTTGAGACAGGGTCTCGCTGTGCAGTTCAGGTTGGCCTTGAGCTTACTTTGTAGCCCAGGCTAGTCTCAAGCTCACAACAATCCTCTTGCCTCAGCCTCTCAAGTGCTGGGATTGCAGATGAGTGCCACTATGCCCAGCTAAATCTCTTCATTTGCATTTGCTTTACTTCTTGTTTTGATGAACTGGCTGATCCAAATCTGAATGCATTATTCTTGTATTGCTGCTATAAAATTTTTATCAAAAATTTATATTTAAATTTGAATATATATATATATATATATATATATATACATACATAATCTCATAATTCTGGAGAACAGAAGTAAATCTCACTGAGGTAAAAGTTAAGATGATGATACACACCACTTCCATCTGACCAAGTACTTTTGCTTTCTCTTTCTATAGACTTTGTGATTATACTAAATCTGCTCAAGTCATCAGGAATAATCTCTAATTTACAGCAGCCTAAATTCCATCTGCAACCTTAGTTTCCCCTTTTGCAGTGTAAGTAACAAACTCACAGGTTTTGCTTTAGAATTCAGGATGTAGACATCTTTTTAGAACCATTATTCTGTTTACATTGCATAAATATTATTCTTAAGTAATTCATCTCCAAGATTCAACACCATTTCCTTATATACTTGGAATACCAATAATCTTTTTAATCACTCTGTTATCCACACAAAATGCACTCACTGCATTTGGTTATGTCTCTTAGTTATTACATTTGTATGAGCTATCACATCCATTTTTTTCATGAATTTCTTTTTTTTTTTTTTTTTTTTTTTTTGGTTTTTCTCCGGTACCGGGAACTGAACTCACGACCTTGTGCTTGCCAGGCAGGCACTGTGCCACTGAGCTAAATCTCCAGCCCCTTTTTCATGAATTTCTTAAAAAATATTCAATCCTTTGTACTGCAGTGTGTCTCATTTTTTTTATTTATTCCTTTGCTTTGTCATATAGATAGCTAGCACCCTTTTCTATTTAAATCTTCAACTATATCTAAAAACCAAAGAAAATTAAAGCTTAATATATTTGTGAAAAATACGTGTCAGCTGATCCCATTTTATATTGTATCACAGTAGGACTAGAATATCTTCCTGCCCCAGTGTATTAAAGGTTTTATCATCTATTTACCAGTTAAAATTTCAGCACTACTATCAGCCATTTCATTATGTAAACCTGCCAACACTAAAAGTATTGCTGAATTTGTATTGCAGATTAACTGCCTGTAGTATCTGAGGAACTTTTTGTTTCCTTACCACATCTAATAATCTCTGGAAAGTCTGTCTTCCTTCTCATCTATTTTATCTGTACTAAATTTTTCTAATATTTTTTGAAATTTTCATTGAAGAATGTACCCTTGCAGGTTTTCTAGAATTGATATAGAACCTTCTGTACGATATCATATATTTGCATATATATTAATTTTATTGTTTTAATGATGGTTTTGAGAAAGGATGAATAACTTGTGTACAAAAAGTTTGTTCTTTATTTCGCTCCCTCAATTACTTTATTTGTAGAGACAGAGATAACAAAATTTCTGATTTTGGGAGTTTGTGGTTAGAAAATATAGAGAAAAGTTTAGTTTTAAATTTACTTTAAAATATCTATGAATGTTATTATAACTACCATATTTCCTAGCCTTCTTAATAGGACAATTTATATGTTAGTTAGATATGTATTTTAATATTCTAAGTCTGATGCATGCAGTGCATAGATTCCTGAACTCCTTGCACTGAATGATAATTTCTTCCCAAGAGAGTGGATTTTAGAGAAGGGACTACGGCTTTAAAACAATATGGCTATCAATTTGGAATTCTACTGGACTGATTATCTGAATTAACTCTTAATCTCCAGGCAATGGAAATACAATTGAAAATTCAGACTTTAATGTTTAAGTGATTCATAAAATGAATTAACTTCTCAGCTGCTATTACCCTGAGGATCTAAAATATTTATCATAGCTTCCCAAATTATCTATGTTTTATTCATTAAAGAGTATATATGCAAAACCAATTCATTACTTAATAAATTTTATTTTCCCTTTACTGTGCACCATTTTTTATTGTTATATATTGGGCATAGAGCAATGACCAAAAAAATATATTTTTTTATATTGTTCTTGCCTGTGAAGCTTGTTTTCAGTTTTCAGGAATCACATGTGAATTTCAGTCCTTCATCCAGGAAAACGTAAGGATGACTTTGGCACTAAAGGCAATTCTGCTATTTGGGATAATTTTAGAAAGAGCCTGTGTGCTAGTTTTAATCATATAATGTGAGAATAATTCAAACACTACATTAAAAATGGCTTAAAAATAATTTATTTTGTTAGCAGTCCCATTGTTAATCTGATACTTGCTGAAGTGTTTAATTAGGGAAGTAGAAAATTATCAGTTTGATAAATAGATATAGAAAGAAATTAGATATTATGTACTTTTGGAAAAAAATGGGGAGTATATATATTGGAGGAATCTGAATTTTTCATTGCCTTGAGAGGCCAAGAATGTTCACAGACTCAAGTGAGGTCACCAAGAAAGTTTGCTTGGAACACTATGGCTAACATTGTTTCTGCAAAGGGAGTAACTTTGTTTGAAACTGCCAAGCTTCAGAGAAGGCCTTGAGCCACCCTTGGCTTCTATCACCAACTACTAGTAAGAAGTTTGGGGTATGTAGTAAAGGATTGTGTAGGGTGAACTAGCCATCAGCTTTGCATTTTTCTTTCACAGAAACCTGACCCTGTTAACCATTAGGGAATAAAGGCTACTGCCTTAGTACCACCTACAAATATACTGCAAATTTCTCTGTTAGACAACTTAAACTGGACATTACACAAAAGATGACTCAGAGAATGTAAGCCAACATAGTACTAACTTGCAGGAGTGGAAAAGCCCAGCCAGGTTCTAAAAATCAGAGATGTGGGATTACACAAACAAGTTGTCCGTGTAGACCTAATATAGCACAAGAACTTGTAGAAGGAAATTGTTAAAAATTTAAGAAATGCTAGCAAAAAATAATGTTGAACATTTTTTCATATATTATTCACCATTAGTATTTCATCATCTGAGAAGTGCATATTCATCTCAGATATCCATTTTTGGATTGAGTCTTTGAATTTTGGCGGCCTATTTTTTTTTTTTTAATTCTTTATATGTTCAGGATAGAAGTCCTATTTTCTGAGGGGCAGTTGGCTAAAATTTTTTCCCAATTTGTGAGGTTTTTTTTTTACTCTGTTGGTGATTTCTTTTGATGTGCAAAAGCTTTTCAATAAGATATGATCCCACTTGTTGATTCTTTGAAGGATTTCCCATGTAGGTAAATGGATGCAACTAGAGACCATACTCATAAGTGAAATAAATAGGACCCACATGTGTGAACATCATATTGTCTGCCTAGTGTAAGAACATGAAAGAGTAAATAAAACATAAAATGTATAATACATAATATGAAGAGAAGGAAATTGTGCAAAGGAAGAAACAACTGGGATGAGGGAAAGAAGAAAAAGAAAGTATTAAGGCTATATATATAGAAGGATAGCCAGTGTAAGTGTACTGCTGATGTCTGGTGATTTATTGAAAGGAACAGTTGCTGGGTGTGTTTGCACATGCCTGCAATCCTAGCACTTGGGAGGCTGAGGATCATTGCAAGTTCGAGACCAGCCTC